>NW_016107543.1:1464350-1481908 GCF_001604975.1 Cebus imitator | reverse complement strand
CTCAAAAAAAAAAAAAAAAAAAGAAAAGAAAAATGGAAGCTCTGGAGTCAGTCGTCTTGGTTCAAGTTCACCTTAGCCAAGTTACTTTTCCTCTGTAAGTACCTCTTTCCAGGCCTGTGGGGGGAATTAAGAAGAAATACTGTATGGAAAACACTGAGTGCAACACATCGCTCGTGTGTAATAAACGTGAGCTCTCATTCAAAGGTGCAGCTTCCAGAGACAGGCTGACCAAAGGGAGCCTGAGGACTGGCCCAAAGAAGCCAGCCTTTAACTAGGGTTGGAGGGTGCCCAGAAGTACTCTGTAAACCAGGGCATCTACAGGAAGCGTCTGGGTGGCTGCAGCTCTCGCGAGGAATCCTCAAGAAGATTCATAGTAAGAGGTCACTAAGTTCCTGCCACCCTGCTTCTGCACATGCTATTCTCCCCACCTGGGATGCCCTTTCTCCCTGCTCTGCCTGGCTGAGTTCTCACTGTGGTCTTCTAAGACAGTTCAAGCACTCCCCGCACCCAGGGCAGGGGCGGGTCCTTCTGTGGGGCTTCCTTGGGCATAGCCCAGAGCACGAAGGGATACTGCAAGTGCTTTTAGCAGACACTCACGTCCCTGGGAGGAAAGCAGTATTGTCATCTCCACTTTACGGATGAGGAGACTGAGGCACAGCAGGTAAGGAACTCGTCCAGGACCACGCAGCACATAGGAGCAGGCTGGCTCCAAAGCCACTGACCTCAACCCCCTCCCCAACCCCAGGGGGCATTTGCCAATGTCTGGAGACATTTCCGATCGTGACAACTAGGGTGCTATTCCCAGCATCTAGCAGGTGGCAGCCAGCGATGCTGCTCAATGTCCTGTAATATGCAGAACAGCCTCCCACGATAAAGACTTATCTGGCCATGGAGGTCACTAGTGCTGAGGCAGAGAAACATTAGATATCACTGCGTGTGCTGAGTGAGTCCCTGAGCAAATGCCCCGGGGTGATCTTTGGGTTCCATTTGGCTTCGTAAACATAGGTAGGGGCTCTGGTAGCTTGCACATGGGGAGGTGAACACCTGGGTTGCTCTCTTCTCTGCTCTGCCATTATCTTGCCATGTGGCCCCAGGCAAGCCACCTTTTCTCTTTACCCCTCAGCTGCCACCCTCTTTCCGACCTCAAGACTGGTCTGGCTGCCGTAAGTGACAGCACTGCCCTGGCTATGGAGCTTTCGGGCTAGACGCTTGGGTGGACGGGCTTTCAGGGCTCACAGAGCAGGTGGCTCATTCCCTGGACAGTCATCCAGGTCTGATTATGTCCAAATACCAAGGTAGCAGAGAAGGGAAGGCCACCAACTCAGTTAGCTCTCGGGAATGACTCTCTGGATAGAAAAGTCCAGCTTGGCCAGGCAAGGTGGCTCACACCTATAATCCCAGCACTTTGGGAGACCAAGATGGGAGGATCGCTTGAGTCCAGGAGTTCAAGACCAGACCTGGCAACATAGTGAGACCTCATCTCTACAAAAAATACAAACATTAGCCAGGTGGCATAGTGGCGTGCATCTTTAGTCCCAGCTACTCAGGAGGCTGAGATGGTAGGATCACCTGAGCCTGGGAGGCCAAGGCTGAAGTGAGCCATATTTGTGCCACTGCCCTCCAGCCTGGGCCACAGAGTGAGATTCTGTCAAAAAAAGGCAGACAGAAAAGAGAGAAAGAAAAGAAAAAGAGAAAGAAAAGCCCAGCCTGACACAACCTCAATTAGCAATTCACTCTTTTTTTTTTTTTTTGAGATGGAGTTTTGCTCTTGTTGCCCAGGATGGAGTGCAATGGCACAATCTCAGCTCACTGCAATCTCTGCCTCTCAGGTTCAAGCGATTCACCTGCCTCAGCCTCCCGAGTAGCTGGGATTACAGCCACGTGTCACCACGCCTGGCTAATTTTGTATTTTTAGTAGATGGGGTTTCTCCATGTTGGTCAGGCTGGTCTCGAACTCCTGACTTCAGGTGATTCACCCACCTCAGCCTCCCCAAGTGCTGGGATTACAAGTGTGAGCCACCACACCTGACCCACTCATTCATTTATTTACTCCACAAACACTAAGTGTCCACTACGTGCCAGGCACTAGTGTCAGTGCTAAATGAGACAAACTCCACCTTCTCCACCCTGCCCAGGGCAGGGACTCCCCCTTGGGGCTTTGGCCTCCTCCTCTGAAGACTGCAGTTCCCGACACCTCAGCTGACCTCAGGTCTTGGGCTTCTAGTGGCTTCTCCAGGAGCACAGGGCCAGATGCCCACTCTTCCCTGCTGCTGCCCGCAAAGCACACCCTCATGGGCGGCTCTGGGGCTCCCTGGTGCCCTGGGGAGTAAGCTTTCCCAAGGCCTCATCAGGATCCCTGACGCTACAGGGCAGCCCTGGCCTCCTAGATAGCTCTGGAGTGGTGTTCCCAGTGTCAGGATGCAGCAGGCTGTGATCCTCCCTCCCAGGGCTCGAAGCCCTGACCATGCAGTGAAGGAGAGAGACGGGCAGGCAAGGCCATTAGCACAGCTCAGCCACCCACCACCTTATCTATTGCCCCGGCCCCCTCTTTCCCACCCAAGCCCGCTCAAAGAGGGACCCAGCAGTCTGCCCTTTGGGTTGGTGCGGGGAGGAAAGCACAGGCTTTGGTCAGACAGACCTGGCTTGAAATCCTGGGCTGCCGCTGATTAGCTGTGTGACCATGAGCAAGTCGCTTTGCCTCTGAGCCCGTTTCCCCCTCTGTAAAATGGGGTTGACATGGCCCAGCTTTCCTTCCCTAGTGTCTATGAGGTTTGGGGCTGAGGCTTCCCTTCCTCTGACCAGCTGCCAGTCTTATTTCCCCTGGCACGAGGGGTCTGTTCCCATCCTTTGTGGGTTGTAACAAGAATTGGAAATGGAAAATCTATGATTCATAACATCTGTGCCGGCCCCAGAAGGCGGTGGTGCTGCCTCAGGGTTGGGCTCTGGAAGACCAAAGCCTCCTGCGCCCTCTGCTGGCCACTCTGGGTTCTCCTCCGCCCATGCACAGTAACAAGAACCTGCAGGACCAGGGCTCTTAGCATCTAGGAAGCCATGGGAAGGGAGGTGATCAGCCCAATACACGCCAAGCACTGGTGCCGGATCCCTGTGTCCTGCCCCACCCACCCCTCGTTACCGTGGATGTCACCGCTACCTCCCCGAAACCTCATGGGGCCAACAGGGAAATTCACTAGAGCCTGACGCCCAGGCCAGACCTTGGCCCCTGTCTGCTCATGTCTGCCAGGATGCGTCTCCAGGGGCCACCTTCTGAGGCTACCCCTTCTGCCCTCCACCAACAGCACCTTCCCTGCCCTTTCTCCTCCCCTGCCTCTCCCCAGGCATCTTGGGTGCTCGGGGGCCTCTCGATTCTCCCTCAGGGGACCCAACATCCCAGGACTGCAGGGATTCTAGGATCCATTCCTGTCTTGCCTTGAAATGCAGCCCGTGGATTTGGGGGGGCACATACCACCCCAGACTCATGCTCTAAAGCTGCTGAGCCCTTCCTGGGGCACACCCTGCCACACTGAGGAGTGAGGGGCTCAGAGGAACCCAGCCCGGGCTCCAGGTGCTGCCAGGCACCCCCCGGGACAGAGGCTTACGTGCTGGATCAACGTCTCCACAATCTTGTAGCGGTCAGGCATGTGGGTCACCATGTCTGTCATGTTGTCCTCAGACGTCCTCACCAATGTCGGACCGAAGACTAGGGCCAGGTTCCGGGGTTCCATCTGGACAGAGGAAAGCAGGTCACGGCCAGCATCCTGAACTCAGTCCTCCCTCACTCTGGGTCCCTGAAGCCTCTGTCCCCAACTACATCCTGACCCATCCCCAGCCGAGAGGGTGGACACCTCCTTGTATGGGCGTGGAGATGCTAGATGAGTAGAGCACAGGCCAGATTTTGGCCCCATTCATCCCCAGGCCCAGCAGCCATGAGCAGTGCCCAACCTGCACACCTGTACAGGGCAGCCCTGAGTGGTCAATGCTGGCTGTGGGAGACCCTGCAATAGGAAATATATTAGAGGTCCCAGGGGTTATTTTAGGCCTGGGAAAAAAATCCAATCACTTCCAGGTGCCTGTAATCCCAGCTACTCTGGAAGCTGAGGCAGGAGAATCACTTGAACCTGGTGGGCAAAGGCTGCAATGAGCAGAGAACGCACCATGACGCTCCAGCCTGGGCGGCAGAGTAAGACCTCGTCTCAAAAAAACAAAAAATCCTATCACTCCCCTCATTTTCCCCACTGCAGAACGAGAAGGTATAAGGGGTCTGATGAGGAAAATGCAATTTGAGGGACTTGAGCTGAGTCAGAGGATGGCAATGCATAGGATATGGGGGGCCAGGGTTCCCCGCCTCTGGACAGCCCCTCAGAAACTCAGGAGATGCCGGGGGGGGGGGCTGGGAAGGAGGGAGATGGAGCAGTCATAGGAGGAGGGCGTGCCTAGCGGGGCCTGAGTCGTCACACCTGGACCTGCAGGAGCTCGATACGTGCTGAGGGCCCCCACACAATAAGTCCTGTGCTTGCCTCCCCCAGGCTCCATGCGGGCCCCTACCCACCTTGTTTTTCTCAGAGTGGTCGGCGATGGTCTTGAGATGGCCCACAAGGAATTTGAGCGTTTCATAGTAGTGTGCTGGGAGATCCCGGATCTGAGCAGGAGACAAGAGGGCAGGGGGCCGGGCTGTTAGGACCTCCCCCTGTCCCCGTCAGACCATGCCCCAAAGAGCTCTCACTACCATTCCTCAGGGAGTCTGCAATCTACTCTCTCACCGCCCATTCTGTTGGGTGGATGGGGAAACTGAGGCCCTGAGTGGAGCAGGGCTCCTGCAAGGCCACAGGGGTCATCGGCAGCACCGGCCTCCCGGCCTCCGGCTTCCTGGGACAGAGGTGCCCGGGCGGCCGACCCACCTCGGGCCTAGCAGCACCTCTCACTCCTTACCAGCTTCCTCAGCGTCCTCATCCGCTCCCGTGCGTCCTCAATGCGGTTGGCCTCGATGAAGTCGTTGTATTTGTCTAGAACACAGCGGACACTCTTTAGAGAGGTGGGGGCAGCACCTTTGTCTGTTCTCTGGGTGGACTTCCGGACCAAGGGTCTGCTGGGAGGGGGCTTCCGGGCCGAGGGCCTGCTGGGAGGGCTGTGTTTTGTGTCTGTGACCAAACACACCACAGCTGCATTCGGGCGTGCACCTGACCCAGGGTAGCCCAGGTGTGTTCATTTGGGAAGCAATAAGCTCTGAGCTGCAAGCTGATCCCAGAAAAGGGGTCCCTGCCCCCTGTCTCCAGGACATGGACAGCAAGGTTCAACAGGTCAGAAGAGAAGGTCACTTGGAGAGGAGGAGGGGCCTCAGACACCCCCTGCCAAGAATTCCCCCAACTCCCTCCAGAACAAGTCCACGGGGACCTTTAAAACATGGAACATGATAAGCCTATTCTGAAATTCATCTGGATGAGCTAATGCACAAAGACAACCAGGAATAGTTTTTAAAGAAAGAGTGACTCTGGAGGATCTGCCCCACCAGAGATGGAAACATCCTGAAAGGAGGGCACAGCTGACGCCGGCTGGTGCAGCAGAAAAGGCAGAGCAATGTTAAGGCTAGAAGGGGGGTCAAAGGGGCCATGTGGATGTTTACTACATGATAAAGACAGCACTTCCAATGGGGGAAGGATGGGGGCCCCAACAGATGTCCCCAGGACAAATGGCTACCATCTGGGGGAGGATTATTTCTAGCTCACAACACACAAATTTAATCATATGGCAGAGCCAAATGTGAAAATTATAAAAGCATTGGGGAAAAAATAAGAAAATATTTTTATAATTCTAAGGACATTCTTAACATGAGATGCAGAAACCGTTAAGGAAAGATGAACAGCTTTGGTCACATTTTTTTTTTTTTTTTTTTGAGACGGAGTTTCACTCATGTTACCCAGGCTGGAGTGCAATGGCGCGATCTTGGCTCACTGCAACCTCCGCCTCCTGGGTTCAGGCAATTCTCCTGCCTCAGCCTCCTGAGTAGCTGGGATTACAGGCACGTGCCACCATGCCCAGCTAACTTTTTGTAGTTTTAGTAGAGACGGGGTTTCACCATGTTGACCAGGATGGTCTCGATCTCTTGACCTTGTGATCCACCTGCCTCGGCCTCCCAAAGTGCTGGGATTACAGGCTTGAGCCACCGCGCCCGGCCCTGATCACATTTTAAACAATTGTTTTCGGCCAGTTGTGGTGGCTCACATCTGTAAACCCAGCACTTTGGAAGGCTGAGGCGCACTGATCACTTGAGGTCAGGAGTTCAAGACCAGCCTGGCCAATTTGGCGAAAACACTGTCTTTACTAAAAATACAAAAATTAGCTGGACGTGGTAGTGGGCGCCTGTAATCTCAGCCACTTGGGAGGCTGAGGCAGAAGAACGGCTTGAACTCGGAAGGCAAAGGTTGCAGTGATTGGAGATTGTACCATTGCACTCCAGCCTGGGTGACAGAGTGAGACTCAGTCTCAAAAAAGTAAATAAAATAAAAAATTGTTAGGCCAGGCACAGTGGCTCACGTCTGTAACCCCAGCACTTTGGGAGGCCAAGGTGGGTGGATCAACCAAAGTGTGGAGTTCGAGACCAGCCTGGCCAACATGGCAAAACCTGTCTACTAAAATACAAAAATTAACTGGGCATGATGGCGGGCACCTGTAATCCTAGCTACTCAGGAGGCTGAGATAGGAGAATCGCTTGAACCTGGGAGGCAGAGGTTGTAGTGAGCCGAGATCGTGCCATTGCACTCCAGCCAGGGCGACAAGAGTAAAACTCTGTCTCAAAAAAAAAAATTGTTGGCCGGGCGCGGTGGCTCAAGCCTGTAATCCCAGCACTTTGGGAGGCCGAGGCGGGTAGATCACGAGGTCAAGAGATCGAGACCATCCTGGTCAACACAGTGAAACCCCGTCTCTACTAAAAATACAAAAAATTAGCTGGGCATGGTGGCGCATGCCTGTAATCCCAGCTACTCCGGAGGCTGAGGCAGGAGTATTGCCTGAACCCAGGAGGCAGAGGTTGCGGTGAGCCAAGATCTGCACTCCAGCCTGGGTAACAAGAGTGAAACTCCGTCCCAAAAAAAAAAAAAAAAAAATTGTTTTCAGTTTCTTTTTCTTTTCTTTTTTTAAGAAAGAGTCTCTCTCTGTCACCAGGCTGCAGTATAATGGCTCAATCTCAGCTCACTGCAACCTCTGTCTCCCAGGTTCAAGCAATTCTCCTGCCTCAGCCTCCTGAGTAGCTGGGATTACAGGTGCCCACCATCATGCCCAGCTAATTTTTATAGTTTCAGTAGAGACGGGGTTTCACCATGTTGGCCAGGATGGTCTTGATCTCTTGACCTCAGGTGATCCATCCGCCTCGGCCCCCCAAAGTGCTGGGATCACAGGCGTGAGCCACCATGTCCAGTCTGCTTTTAGTTTCTCTTTCTTTTTTTTTTTTTTTTAAGCCAGTCAAATTTAGCAGTGGGGGGTTGTATACCAACTTTGGCGACACTAATGTTAATAAGTTCTGATAACCCACTACCATCGGACCAGCCTGCTTTTAGTTTCTATATTGCAAAGTGAGAAAGCAAATGGCAGTCCAGAGCCAAATATTTGCAAAATCTAACAAAAGGTTAATATGTATAATACACAAAGAGCTTGTCTCCCACAAATCAACATGAGAAAAAAGACAAACCAACAGAAAAATGGGCGCGTGATCTGCTCAAGCAATGACAGAGAAAATAGAAACAGCCAATATGCTAATAAAAAATGATTTAATCTCCCTAGTAATGAGGGCAATGAAAATAAAAACAATAATGAGATACCATTTCCCTTATCTGATTAGCAAAAGTTTAAAATATTAAGAATATTAAATGCTGTCTAGGTGAGGCGGCTCACACCCATAATCCCAGCACTGTGGGAGGCTGACACGGGAGGATTGCTTTAGACCGGGAGTTGAAGACCAGCCTGAGCCACACAGTGAGACCCTGCCTCTACCAAAAAAAAATTTTTTTAATTAGCTGGGTGTGGTGGTGCAAACCCATAGTCCCAGCTACTTAAGCTGAGTGGGACGATTACTTGAGCCCAGGTCAAGGCTGCAGTCAGCCATGATCATGCCACTGCACTCCAGCCTGAGCAAGAGTGAGACTCTGTGTCAAATAATAATTATTTTTATTTTTATCATTTATTTATTTTTTGAGACGGAGACTTGCTCTGTCACCCAGGCTGGAGTGTAGTGGCACGATCTCGGCTCACTGCAACCTCCACCTCCCAGGTTCAAGCAACCCTCCTGCCTCAGCCTCCCTAGTAGCGGGGACTACAGGTGCACACCACCACACCCAGCTAATTTTTGTATTTTTATTAGAGATACGGTTTCACCATATTGGTCAGGCTGGTCTTGAACTCCTGACCTCAGGTGATCCACCCACCTCGGTCTCCCAAAGTGCTGGGATTATAGGTGTAAGCCACCACGCACAACCTTTAAATAATAATAACAATAATAGTAATAATATCCAATGCTGATGGGTATGTGGGGAGACAAACTCTTCCTTTTTTTTTTTTTGAGCTGGAGTTTCGCTCTTGTTGTCCAGGCTGGAGTGCAATGGCACAATCTCGGCTCACTGCAACCTCTGCCTCCCAGGTTCAAGCCATTCTCCTGCCTCAGCCTCCCAAGTAGCTGGGATTACAGGCATTACATTATTAGTGGAAGTCTAAACCAGGGCCTCTTTCTTAGAATGCAATTGACATTAGCTCTCAATAAGGTTCACCGGGACTCTGATGGAGCAATTCCACATCTAAGAATCTCCTCAGAGAGCACAGATTCAGGTGTGCAAGGACTGACTCAAGGGAAGCCATTGCAACAGGTTATATAACAGCAAACACTTGAAGACAACCCGATATCTATCAATAAAGGAGTACTTAAAGAAATTATCATCTATTCAAACCATGAAATTCTATGTGGCTGATTTAAAAGAAGAATGAGGTAGAGCTCTCTGCACTGACACGAATGAACCTCAGAATTACATCTCTGCTTTTGTTAAAAACAACTCAACCAGCGGTGTGGAGTCCGCTCACACCGGCTCCTGAGAGCGACTGTGGGCGTTTCTCCCCAATTCCATGTTGGTGACATCATGTTGGTGGCTTGAATAAGCCATGATGGGAGTATTTACAACATGGAAGCTGGAAAACTCGAGACATTGGGGCTTTTCTCCCCTAGAGACAGATGTTAAACATCTGCCAGGACACCCCTGAACCCACCCAACTCCAAACCCTGCGTATGTGTGTGCGTATCTCTGCCATGCATAAGGGGGCCGGGAGAGAAACACAACAGGCTGTGAATAAGCAGCTCAGCAAGCGGCCAAGAGCTAAGCTCTGGGGCTCAACACCTGAGGTAGAATCCTGGCTCTGCCACCTGCATCCTGTGTGGCCTTGCGCAAGGCATTTAACCTCTCTGAGCTTCAGCTGCCCCATCTGTAGAGTGAAGTTGCTGTAGGGAGTTGTGCTTGGCACACAGTAAGTCCTCAGAAAGTGTTAGCTACAACCTCCCTTGAAAGGGAGTGGGGGGGATTCACAGGGTCCGGTGCTGTTTTCTTTATTCGTATCTGTACAATCTACGTTTTTTTACAAGCTTTTCGTGCTTAAAAAAAAAAAATGTGTGGTGCCTCATGCCTGTAATCCCAGCATTTTGGGAGGCTGGAACAGGCAGGATGATTGCTTGAGCCCAGGAGTTCAAGACCAGTCTGGGCAACATAGTGAGACCCCCAATTTCTTTAGAATATATATATATATATATATATATATATATATAAATATATGTATAAACACATATATTTTTTAATTAGCTGGGTGTGGTGGTGTGCACCTGTTGTCCCAGCTACTCAGGAGGCTAAGGTGGGAAGATTGCTTGGGCCCAGGAGCTTGAGGCTGCAATGAGCCGTGATTGCACCACTTCACTCCAGCCTGGGCAACACAGCAAGACTGTCTCAAAAAAAGAAAAAAAGTAAAATCAACAAACCAAATAAAAAGTTGTGGTCAGGGTGCAGCACAGAGTGGCATCCCCTCCCCGCCCCCACTTCCACCTCCTACTCACCATCGGTGAAGAGAGGCTCGGGCAGCTTTCGGAAGAAGGACTTCAGCAGGCTGCTGATCACATTGAGGTCTTGCCAGCGCTGCGGGGGAGAGCAGATGTCAGGCCACAGGCAGGCCCAGCCTGATGTCCGTGCCTCTGTGATCACCCCAGAGCCCAATCAAGCCCACCAGGCCTTCTCGGGACCCACTTAGACCAAAGCTCTCTGTTCATCAGGGTGGTGGCAGCAGAACTGAGTCCCCAGTGAGGTCCTGTGCCCATGCTCACACTTGGCCCCAGATCCTCCCTCCCCCAAGCTCCAACACCTGCCCATCCACAGAAAGTCCCAGGAGCCTTCTTTAGGCCAGGCACTTTGGGACACACTGAGTGAAAGCTGCCTCCTCCACTGGGTGCAGGCGAAGCATCCGTAACCCAGCAGTCACTGGTGCCAGCGCGTTCCTATCTCAGGCCCTCTGCACATGCTGGTTCCCTCAACTAGAACGTTCCTCCCCCCTTCCACAAGACTGGTTCCTCATCCCGCCTAAAAGTTGCTCTTCAGAGAGGCCTTCTGTGACCCGATAGCTAAAGCAGCCATCTTGACCACTGCCCGCCACCTGTACCCTAGCCCTGACTTTGTTTCCTTCGTGGTGCTTAATCCTGTTTGTCATTATTTCCTGCTATTGTGTCTGTGTTCATGCCTGTCTCCCTGCAGGACTGTAAGCTCCAGGAGGAGCCGGGATCCCGTCTGTCTCACTTCCCTATCACCTAGCTAGGACAGTTAACCTGGTACTTCCGTGGCCTAAATCAGTAGTTCTGACAGAAGGAGACAATTTTGTCCCCCAGAGCCCCACTCCAACCCCAGAGGACATTTAACAATGCCTGGAGCCATTTTGGTTTTCACAACTGGGAGGCGCCACTTGCATCTAGTGGATAGAGGCCATGGATGGTGCCACATTTCCTCCAACGTACAGGACAACCCCACACAGTGAGTAACTGCTCTTCCCAAAATGCCCATTGAGGTTGAGAAACCCTGATCTAAAATAAATGGTTCAGTACAAGAACGAACGGCTGGGTCGTTGCCCATTCTGTCCACCAGGTGGCACCATCACCACACACTGCCACCAAGGCAGGCACAGCCACCTTGCTGGGAATGGCTCCGAATAACTCAGACCCAGAAAGCAAACTAATACTCCCAACAAAGAGACACAATGCAGCCGCACACATACTCATTACAATGGATCCACAGCTTAACGTCAGACAATCCCACAAACAATACCCTCCCCCTAGGCTCACAGGGGATTAGATTCGGCCCCCACCACACTGACTCCCAGCACGCCCCACAGCAAATGACGCAATGATGTCTAAGACAAAATGACACACCCAATACACCTGCCAGGCCCCCATCCGGCCCTGGCTTAGACCAGCTGCCTGCCAGCACGGCCCCCTCGTCCCTGGCTGAGGCCAAGCTGACCACACACACTCACGCACACCCAGTATAGCTCCTGCCCACCCGACCCCGTTACCTCCTGGCCCTCAGGTGTGGGCTCGTCTCATCTCCCAGCTGCCAAGCCCAAGGCCCCGGCCAGGGCTTCCTGGCTCCTCCGGAGTGAAGTGCCTGCCCTCACCCAGCCTCGCCGGTGGCCTTCTCCTTCTGCCCCACTCTGAGCGTGGCCCCTGCTGTTCTGCTGCCCGCCTTCAGTCATCCCATGCCCAAGCCACAGCAGGACCCATGTCACTCTCTAGTCCGTGCTCAATCTATGCCTGTTTATGGCCTCACCCCATGCAGCGGACTTTCCACACCCCAAATCCAATGGAGCCACTCCCTGAGACGGCCCCTCCGGTCCACCTCTCATGCTACTCCCTGGTTTCTGCCAGGGGAGATACCACCAGCCCCAGCTCAAATGGGCGGCTCTTCCTCACCCATCCTTCCCCCTCTCAGGCAGCCAACTCTTAGGGTTGCTCCCGTCCTCCCCATTCCTCTGGGACCACCAAGTCCTCCGACCCTTAGTGTTTCCATAGATCAGCGCCTTCTCTCAGACCCCTGCCCTCCCCATTCCTACCCATTGGGCATGAGCAGGAGCATCACTCTTTCTTGAACTGTGCTCTCACGATGCCTCCCCAGCTTAAGAACCATCAAAAGCTCCCTACTGGCCATCAGATCAAGGTTGAAGGCTTCAAACGCCCTCTCTGCCCCCGGGGCCTCACCCTCCCTACTTCCAAGCCCAGGAGGCGGATGCACTCTCTGCACTAACCCTCAAACCCCCTCCCTGGGATTATGGAAAATGCCATCATCTCACACTCCACGGCCTTCTGGTCCACCTGCCCCCTCCTATTCATTCCTCAGATACTCAAACCTGGGAGCTGCCACCTGCTCCAGTCTGAGCACCCTTTCCTTCCTCATCACAGCGTGGTCCCTAATGAGAGAGCTTTTTCTCTTGTCCACGATTTCTCACACACTTGTCTCATCTTCCCATTCCCCAAAGACAGGAAGACTCGTGTCTTTCATGAGGCTTCACATGTGTGACTCATGGGACATCACTGCCCACGTTCATGGTTTCCAAAATATCTTTTTTAATCAGAGCCCCTTTGGGCAAATAAAATTGTACAGGAAAACCCAGTACAACAGACAGGGCAAAGCAGGGTTGCCCTAGTAAGGACAGGGGGTCCTGACCTGCCCCTGGCCTCCCAAGGCCGCTCTGGGGAACCCTAGGACTCTGGGGAACAGCATTTGAGAATCGCAGGCCCTGCTGGAAACACTTAAGTGTGGTTGCAGATCCCTTCACAAGCTGGTCTCATCTCACCTGAGCAGCCACTCTCTCCATGTTGCAGCCACCCAAATTGCCGGCCATTCTAGAAAACACCCAACATTCCCCTTTCTCTAGGCCGGTGGTCTGCAAACCACACACAGTCTGTAGGCAAAAATCCAGCCAGAGCCTCCCTTTGGATGGCCCTTGAGCTAAGTATGGTTTTTACATTGTTAAAGGATTAGGAAGAGACCGGGCGTGGTGGCTCACACCTGTAATCCCAGCACTTTGGGAGGCCGAGGCGGGCGGATCACGAGGTCAAGAGATCAAGACCATCCTGGCAAAAAGGGTGAAACCCCATCTCTACTAAAAATACAAAACTTAGTTGGGCATGGTGGTGTGCACCTGTAATCCCAGCTACTCGGAGGCTGAGAAAAGAACATCGCTTGAACCCGGGAGGCAGAGGTTGCAGTGAGCCAAGATCGCATCACTGCACTCCAGTTGGGCAATAGAGCGAGACTCTGTCTCAAAAAAAAAAAAAAAGGATTAGGAAGAGGAGGAAGAGAAGGAGGAAATGCAACAGAGCGAACCACAGCAGAAAACATTCACTCCATTGCACAGGCCATTCTGTTGCCAGGAACAGCCTTACCCGGCTTTCGCCGGCTTGTAGTGAACTCTGCTCATCCTAAACACTCGGACAAAACCTCCGTCTGTCCTCTGGGCCTCTGCCTCAGAGCTCCCCGGCCATGACTGCATTTACTTGTTCCGCTTCAGCCTGGGGTGATGCCCATCCGCAGGCTGGCCCAAGGGCAGGTCCCATCTTGCCCATCGCGGTGTTTTGGACCAATGCCAGGCACGTCACAGGGCACCATGCATGCAACACAACAGGCCGCAGAACTCTCCAAGCAGAGCACCACCCCCACGCCACCTCGGCCCCCTCCTACAGACCCCCCAGCTTCACCCACCTCGTCCTGCAGGTTGATGTCCCCAGGCCCTCGGTTGAGCTGCTCCTGCAGGCTGGACACCACTGCATTGTTGCCAGGCACTCGGTAAATGCCCGTGGACTCCAGCCCTCGAGCCTCCACAATGCGACAGCACGCAGCCACGATTAAGGGGACACGCTGGGGACACAGAGCAGGGGTGTTAGGGGGACAGGGGCCAGAGGAGCAGGGGAGGCCAAGATGGGGACAGTGCAAGGCCCAGAGCTGCTGCCAGGAGCCCTTCAGGGAACACAAGGCCCTTGCCGCCTCCAGTCTGGGAGCTAGATATGATGCCAAAGCCTCGCCATGGTCTGAGAAGGAACCGGGCTCGGCCTTGGCCCTGCTGCTCCCTCCCTGGAAGGCCCGGGGCAGGTGGGGACTTTCTCCTCTCTAGGCTGTTTTCCCAGCTGTGTTTGTACAATGAGATGGAGAGCTGGTTCCATGTCCCTTGCTGCTCTGACCCTCTGTGCCTCGGTGTCCTCCCTGCTGTGCCTGTTCTGGCATGTGGCAGAGACCCACCTGGTTCTCCGTGGCTGGCTGACACTCCTCCAGCCTGACCCCAAACGCCCTTGGGGCGGCCTTCTTATTTTTCTTGATGATATTGATGCCCCAGGGGGTTTTGGGAGCTGCAGCACTGTCATCTGACATGGGGGAGACAGACAGCCAGGGTGAGCTGGGGTGCCCAGGAGGCTCACACACACTCACTGCCACATTCACACATTTGGACGTATGGGGACTCCATCAGAGAAGCACCCAGATGCCTAGGGCTGATGAGACACTGTACGGCAAGAGAGAAGGTCTAATGGGGACGATGCTTACCCCAGAGGAGAGGCTCAGACCAATGCAAGGACTTTCATGTGGCCTCATGGGCCAAAACTACAAGGTGGGAGCCATAGAATGTTCTGTTTCTTTAGAGACAGGGTCTCTGTCCCTCAGGCTGTAGTGCAGTGATATGATCATAGCTCACTGCAGCTCAAATTCCTGGGCTCAAGCAATCTTCCCTCCTCAGCCTCCTGGGTGGCTGGGACTATAGGCTCACAGGACCATACCTGGCTAATTAAAAAAATTTTGGCCAGGCTCAGTGGCTCACGCCTGTAATCCCAGCACTTTGGGAGGCCGAGGTGGGTGGGTCACGAGGTCAAGAGATTGAGACCATCCTGGCTAACATGGTGAAACCCTGTCTCTACTAAAAATACAAAAATTAGCTGGGCGTGGTGGCACACGCCTGTGGTCCTAGCTACTCGGGAGGCTGAGGCAGGAGAATTGCTTGAACCTGGGAAGTGGAGGTTACAGTGAGCCGAGATCACACCACTGTACTCCAGCCTGGCAACAGAGTGAGATTCCGTCTCAAAAAAAGAAAAAATTTGCCAGGCACAGTGGCTAATGCTTGTAATCCCAGCACATTGGAAAGCTGAAGCAGGAAGATCACGTGAGACCAGGCGTTCGAGACCAGCCTGGCCAACATGGTGAAACCCTGTCTCTACTAAAACTACAAAAATTAGCCAGGTATGGTAGCACATGCCTGTAATCCCAGCTACTGGGAGTGCTAAAGCACAAGAATCGCTTGAACCCGAGAGGTGGAGGTTGCAATGAGCCAAGATCACACCACTGCACTCCAGCCTAGATGATAGAGTGAGACTCTGTCTCTAAATAAATAAATAAATGAAATGTAAAAAAATATTCTGTAGGGTTAGGGTCTTGCTATGTTACCCAGGGTGGTCTCAAACTCCTGGCCTAAGCAATCCTCCAGCCTCAGCCTCCCAAAATGCTGGGATTATAGGTAACAGCAACCATGCCTGCTGGCCCAAGGGAAGAGCTAACTTTTTCTTTTTTTTTTTAAGCCAGGGCCTTGCTCTGTCACCCAGACTGGAGTACAGTGGCATGATCTTGACTCACTGCAACCTCCACCTCCCAGGCTCAAGTGATTCTCATGCCTCGGTCTCCCCAGTAGACGGGATTACAGGTGCATGCCACCACATCCAGCTACATTTTTTGTATTTTTAGTAGAGTCAGGGTTTCACCATGTTTGCCAGGGTAGTCTTGAACTCCTGACCTCAGGTGATCTGCCCATCTCGGCCTCCCAAAGTGCTAGGATTACAGGTGTGAGCCACCTTGCGTGGCCAGGGAAGAACTTTCTAACGGTCAAAGGTGAGTGCAGATGGGAAAGGTTGCTCTTGGAAAGGGTGGGCCTCGCCCCTGCAGAGACACCAGCAGAGATTAGAGGACCACCGGCAGGGATGTCAGGGAGGGGAATCAGGCTCCAGGCCCTTCCTCCCCGAGATCCTGAGAGCCCCCAGACCCTCACAGGCACGCACACGTGGACAGACATACCAGGTAACCCTGGCACACACAAGCAGACACAACCCAACGCATACACATGCCCTCCCCTCCCCATGTCCCCTGGCCCACACACCACCCTGTCTCAGTGGCCACCTTCCTACCCTTGCTGCCTGCAGGCAGGTCCTGAGTCCTGAAGCCACGTGCTGCACTCTGCTTGAGGAACTCAGACTTGAGGCCCCCCAGGCCTCGAGAGCCTTTGGGGGAGGAATCAGCTTTGGGCCCAGAGCTATGGCTGTGTAGGAAAAGCGGGAGAGGAGAGGTCTTCATTTGGGGTGGCCCAGCAGGCCACCCAACCTGGCCTCCTGCTGCTCAGGACCTCCCCTCCATCCTGTGGCAACACCTCCATGCCTGACTGCAGCCGGAGACCCTGGATGCCCCTTCCCCCAGCAGAAGGTGGCCCTGGAGGTGGGTCAGGAGAACATCCTTTGCCTAGAGCCCCACCGCCACCCCCACAGAGGGGACAGTTCCACGAAGGCTGGGCCTCACCTCACTTTGCGATAATCATTAAGCTTCTTGCTGATCAGAGCTTGGTTGGCACAGCCGGGGTCCTAGAGCAGGAGAGGAGAGAGTGGACCATGTCAGTGCCCACAGCCAGCCCACCCCAGGACTTATCCCGGGCCCTGACTCCCCTCTTGTCCACCTGCCAGGTGGACAGCCCAGACCCTGGAGTGAGAAAGACCAGGCCCAGACTTCCCCGCACCCTCTCACCAGCTGTGGGACCTTGGGGAAGCCTCTTAGCCTCTCTGAGCCTCAGTCTCCTCGGTAATAAACATGGGGGGCTAACAAGGCAGGCTCGGGGCTGGGTGCAGAATCACACAGGCAGCATTTGCCACCATCCTGGCAGATGCTGAGCAGGTGCGGAGGAGGGGCCCCAGGAGAGGCTGCTACTGCCTTAGTGACAGTGGCTTGGGGCCCCCCTGATCATGCCTTGTTGGGGGCAGATAAGCCAGGCCCCCAGAGGAGGGCCCAGATTCCAGGTGCCTTCCTCCCTGCAGTGGGGAAAGCTGTCCCAGGGAGGGCAGAGCCTGGTCAGCAAGAGGATGTGTCCTCAGCCAGAGGCCGTGCACCAGCACCCCCTCCCATGCCTAGAGCAGGCCCGGGCCCCCTGCCCTCTTGGCAGAGACCCCAGGCCCGGGACCCCCCACATGGCTTTGTGTGGGTGTCTCAAGGCACTTCTGTGCAGGTTCCTGGCCAAGGGAGTGAATGGGGAGGAATCCCCACCCAGGCCCCTGGAGTGCAGTTACAGCACTGTAAGAGGTGCCATTAAAAATAATAGTGGGCTGGGCGCGGTGGCTCAAGCCTGTAATCCCAGCACTTTGGGAGGCCGAGGCGGGTGGATCACGAGGTCAAGAGATGGAGACCATCCTGGTCAACATGGTGAAACCCCGTCTCTACCAAAACTACAAAAAATTAGCTGGGCATGGTGGAGCGTGCCTGTAATCCCAG
>NW_016107543.1:1453811-1464211 GCF_001604975.1 Cebus imitator | reverse complement strand
TTTATAATGACTATAAAAGGACTTTAAGAATACAATAATTCTAGCCAGGCATGGTGGTGGGTGCCTGTAATCTCAGCTACTCAGGAGGCTAAGGCCGGAGAATTGCTTGAACCCAGGAGACAGAGGTTGTGGTGAACGAAGATCATGCCATTGCACTCCAGCCTGGGCAACAAGAGCAAAACTCCATTTCAAAAAATAAAAAAATTCTCGTTGGGCTTGGTGGCTCACACCTGTAATCCCAGCACTTTGGGAAGCTGAGGTGGGCAGATCACCTGAGGTCAGGAGTTCGAGGCCAGCATGACCAACATGGAGAAACGCTGTCTCTACTAAAAACACAAAATTAGCCGGGCGTGGTGGCGCATGCCTATAATCCCAGCTGCTTGGAAGTCTAAGGCAGGAGCACTGCTTGAACCTGGGAGGCGAAGGTTTCAGTGCACCAAGATTGTGCCATTGTGCTCCAGCTTGGGCAACAAGAGTGAAACTCCGTCTCAAAAAAATAAAAATTCTCCCAAAATCCCTGCCAAAGCCCTTGGCTCCACCCCTGCCAACCTGTGGCCAAAGCCAAGCCTCTCGGCCTCCTCACAAGGTCAGTGTGCTCATCCTCCTGCAGACAGGCCAGCCCCGTGAAGTTCTGGAGCCGGGGCACTCACGGCCTAACACCCTCCATAGGAGGCCCCTGCCTTCCTCGTCTCCTGTGAAAAGCTGGGACTGGCCTGGAGCTGACCCCTCCATGCCAGAGTCTGCCCAAAGTGACCCTGACACAGTCATAATAATCCTTGTCATCATGAAGGTGAAGATGGTGACTGCCAGTCCCTGGACCTGACAACCCCAGGTCCTCTGTGAGCCCTGCCCACGCACCCTCCTTAACCCAAAACCTCGGGGGACACAATCCAGAGGTGTCCTTCTGTCAGCCCCCCTTTCTAGCAGAGGGAAGTGAGGCTCAGAGCAGTCATCCCAGGTCCACAGCCGGTGAGAGGCCACCCTGCCCACCCTCTGTGGCTGCCGGGCGGGTCGGGCCCTCACCTCGCCCTCGGCCCTGCTGTTCTCCCGGATCGCTCTGATCCAGCCCAGCATGTCATCCCGGTCCTCAGCCTGAAAGAGATATTCACAGAAGTCAGCGGTGGTCAGCCGGAACACGTGCCTCCTCTTGGTCTCGCTGTAGGAGATGTCCACGAGGCAGGAGCCGATGCAGACTGGCGCCGCCTCGTCCTCACCTGCGCCGGCCGCCGCAGCCCCCGCCGCCGCCGGCCCGGGCTCCCGCCGCTCCTTGCTCAGCGAGAGCGAGCGCGCCCGCAGCGCGGCGTACACCCGCTTCCACTGGCGCAGGCCGCTGCCCGCTTTCTGCAGGGAGACACGGGGTTGGGGGAGACGGGAGTGGTGAGAGGCCAGTCCTGCCCACCGCCCTCAGAGTAGCAGACAGAGGACAGCCGGGGGACGGGCCCCACACTGCCTACCAGGAGCCCCCTGCTCCACTCGGCTGGACCTGGGCAGCCTCCTGCCTACAGCCCACCAATGCTCTCTCAGCCCCTCACCTGCTGGACACCCCTACCCATCACCCTCAAGCACCCCAGCACGCCCCAGCCCTCTACCCTCTAAACACCAGCATCAACACTCACCGGGTGGTGGCAACGCCCAGACACCCAGCATGGCCCTCTGTACATGAAATCCTCGGGCAGCCACTCCCAGCCCACGACCCTCCCCATGCTGCCCCCACCCCAGCAAAACTGCTCAAAACCCAAGACTCCACTTGCCCAGAAGTGGCTCTCAGGGACACCCAGAACGACCATGTGGCCGAAGCCAGTGGCTGCTTCTCCCCCTTGGCTTTTATTTTTTTTTTTAAGATGTAGTCTAGATCTGTCGCCCAGACTGAAGTGCAACGGCACGATCTCAGCTCACTGCAATCTCAGTTCACTGCAACCTCCGCCTCCTAGGTTCAAGCGATTCTCCTGCCTCAGCCTCCTGAGTAGCTGAGATTACAGGCGCGTGCCACCACATCCAGCTAATTTTTGTATTTTTAGTAGAGACGGGGTTTCACCATGTTGGCCAGGCTGGTCTCGAAATCCTGACCTGGTGATCCTCCTGCCTCAGCTTCCCAAATTGCTGGCATGACAGGCATGAGCCACCGCGCCCAGCCCCTTCTCCCTCTTGCGTTAACCCCTCAGCAGCATCTGACACAGCTGGCCCCTCCTTCCCTCTCCAGACCCAGTCTCTGCAGCTGAGACCCCGTGTTCCCAGCTTTCTTCCTAATCCCACTGGCTCCTTCCTAGTCTTCTCTCCTTCCCCTCCCCCACCCTCTACACCTGTAAACGGGAGGCTCATCCCCAGGGGACATTTGTGTGGAGGGAGCTGGAGGGTGTGCTGTGGCATCTGGGGGATGCTGACCAACATTGCCAATGCACAGGACAGCCTCCCCCAACAAGGAATTATCTGGCCCAAAATGTCAGCAGAGCTGAGGTTAAGAGACCCTGCCCTAAAGGAGGCGGAACTCCAGAACTTTGTCCTGACTCCTCCCTTCTCCCTGCACACCTCCCTCAGGGATGTCATCTGTGCCGTGCCTTTAAACCAGGTCCATCTGCTGACGGCCATTCTCTGGCCCAGCGTCTTCCCCAGTCCCAGCCCGGGACCCCACCCTGCTCAGTGTCTTCATGTGCAGGTCCCATGGGCACTTTGCACAATACTTGCCAGGCCATGTGATTTCTTAACATCGAACCTGTTCTCCACCCTCTACCCTCATCTTTTCCAGCTCAGTTCACCCACCCAGTTGCCCAGAAACCTGGGAGCTGGCCTTGACTCCTCCCTTTTCCTCACCCTTGACATCCCATCCATCAGGAAGTCTCAACTGCTCTGCCTCTGAAACGTCCCACCTGTGTCTTTCCTGCCACCACCAGGTCCTCGCCATCAATGCCTCTTGCCTGGAGGACGCCCAGACCTTCCCAGTCTCCACTTTCACTCCTGCAAACATCCCCAGCCAGCCGCTGCAGCAAGCGTGTTAGAACGAAAAGATCACATCTCTCCCCTGCTCAGGATCCCCTCCTGAGATCCCATCGCCCTCAGAGTCAAATCTAAGGTCTCCTGTGGTCTGCCCCTGCCTCTCTCCAAACTCATCTCCACGTCTTTCTCACTGTGTCAAGCCAGGGGGCCCTTGCAGGTGAGCGAGCCACGCCTTTCCGTTCTCAGGGCCTCTCCGCTTGCTGTTCCTTCTGCCGAAGCCCCTCCCTCACTTCTATAAGTGGCTGCTTCCTTCTTCCCCTTCAGATCTGAGCTCCAGCATCAACACCGTCACCTCCGCGGCGAGGCCTTGTCTGACCATATTTTTCCCTCAATGCAGCTCCTGCTTCCGATCAGCCTGATCCCTTCCAAGAGCTTACGGCAGCCTCAGGCTGTCCTGACAGGGAGCTTGTCCAGCCGCTCATTTCCATATCCCGGGACCTAGGGCTGCATGCAGGGATTCATCAATATTTGCTGAATAGATGAATTAATGATCCTTGGAGCACCCTGAGGGCAGGAGCTCCATCTCCCATCAGACCAAGGGCTCCTCTCCGCTGGCTGGTGGCCCGCCCACCGCCCCACACCCAGCACAGGCCTCAGCCCTCCGAACAAACCAGACAAGGAGACCCGGGGGCTGGCAGGTGGGCAAGGCCCACATGTGGCCTCACGTCATGTGGCTCCTGTGCTGTGAACCCTGCTCATCACAGAACTTCTGGATGGGGACAGGGACATTGAGAGTAGGAGACAGCAGGGCCCTCCAGGGGAATTTTAATGTTATGGTGAGGTGGTGACAAGGGCAATTCTCTGAGACTAAACCAGCGGGATGACCCGGGACGAGTCACCCACACTCCCAGTCCTCAGTGTCTCTGGCTGGTAAATGGGTGAGGGAGTTGGTCACCAAGGCCGCATGCAGCTCCCACGCAGGGGCTGAGGCTTCAGGAACAAGTCGTTGTCCCTCTCCCTCCTCTGCCTGACAGCCCATTTCTCCGACAGGCTGGAGCTGGGAGGGGCACGGAGAGGGTGTCCACAGCATGGGTGGACCAACGGCCTCAGGCTGACTTGAAGACCCTCCTCTAATGCCCAGGCCACGGCACCCAGGGAATGAGCGGCATCGGGTTTTGGGCAGCAAGGGAGTGGAGGCCCTGTCCTCCAGAACTGGCCAGTGAGCAGGAAGGGGCCAGCTCCTACCCCTGAACTGGGCTCAGGGCCCCCAGGTAGCTGAGGGTCAGGCTACCTGGCAGGGGGAGCCAGCTACTCTCACGAGGACCCTTACGCAGCTCACACGTTAGACTAGAGGTGCTGGTCCGCATGCGGCCCTCCTCACACGGTGCACATGGCCAGCCCCTCCCTGCCTCACGGCTCCCACCCCACGTGTCGCTGTCAACTTGCTGGCTCTTTTCAGTCTCCATTAACCTCCCCTGCCCCCCACACTTCTCTCAAGGCTCAGCTGGGTCTCTAGCCTTCTTCCTTCAAGCTCCACACAGAAGCACACATGACTCGTTGGTGCTGATAGACAAAGGCAGTCCCCAGGGAGTCCTCCCTCTAGTGCCACGCCCTCAGAGCCTCTGTCCCCAGAACACCTCCACTGGGGTCTGTCCAGAGCCCTCAGACTTCACATAGCCCAGTGGAACCCCTTGGCTTCCTCTCCCCAAACCTGATCCTCCAGCATGCCATAGCCCAGGGGCCCCACCACCCACAACCCTCCCTCAGCCCCAGCCAGGAATCCAGGAACCTCACCACCGCCTCCTCCTCCTTCTTCTGTACCTCCCAGCTGCTGGCAAGTCCCTCCCCACCTTCCCCTGGAAACTCTTTCTAAAGGGTCCACTCCACCTGGCCCCATACCATCCCCTTGGTCTGGGCGCCCAGCCTCACTCACCTGGACAACGGCAATGACACTGCCTCCTCCTGTCACAGACACAACCCCAGTCTCCTAGCATCCCCAGCGTGCATTTAAAACCCTGGACAGGGCCGGGCACAGTGGCTTATGCCTGTAATCCCAGCACTTTGGGAGGCAGAGGCAGGCAGATCACTTGAGGTCAGGAGTCCGAGACCAGCCTGGCCAACATGGTGAAACCTGGTCTCTACTAAAACTACAAAAATCAGCCAGGCATGGTGGCACGCGCCTGTAATCCCAGCTACTCAGGAGGCTGAGGCAGAGAATTGCTTGCCAGGAGGCAGAGGTTGTAGTGAGCCGAGGTCATGCCACTGCACTCCAGCCTGGGCAACAGAGCGAGACTGTCTCAAGAAAAGAAAACAAATGGCAGTAAGCAGAAGAAAGCAGCTCCAAGTGCCGGGCACCAGGTAACACCTTTGCTCAGATCACTGTATTTAATCCTTAGCAATAGGCTTATGAGCGAGGGATTACTGTTAGCTCCATTTACAGACGAGGACACTGAGTCACAGCCAGGTGAGTCAGCCAGGCTCTCACGACAGGTGAGGCAGTCAGAGTGAAACCCAGGTTCATCCTAACCACCAGGAGGGAAGGCAGTGGTCTCTCCTCCCGCTTCTCCAGCCCACAGCGCAGCCTGGGCCAGGGTTTGCACCCCATGGATCCGAGGGCCCGCCCTTCTCCTCTCAGGGTCCTGCTGGTTCCCTCCCAGGCCCTCCCCACCTACTCCCCGAAGCTTCCAAGTCCAAGCCCCTTTCGCCTCTCACCTGATCATGGTGGCTCCTAACGGGTCTTCTTGCCTCCAGTGTGGCCCTTCCCTAACTCACTCCCAGGGAGCCAAATGGATATTTGCAAGCTGTAACTCCCTAGGGAAGAGCCCCCGCACCTGAGAACTTTTGGTGCCCTTAGTATGAACACTGCGTTCTTTGCTGGCCTGCCTGCCTTCCTCTTGGGCCTCAGCTCTCCTCCGGAAATCACCCTTGCCTTGCTCCTTATTTTCCAGGAGCCCCGACAGCCATCCTCAGGGTGGCCTGTCAAGCCAGGGTCGTTGTGGGATGCTTTCGCCAGAACTCCAAGCACAACTTGATCAGATCTGTCCCACAGCAAAATCCACCTTTCTTGTTAACTTCCTTTACATAAGCTCTTTAAATCCTCCTGCCAGGAAGTTCTTCCTAGCATCTAACCTCCATCCTTCATGCTGCAACCTACACTGCAAACTGTCTCTAGCTGCAGAGGCTGTCAGTATGGGTCTAGGAGAAGCTGGAGGGTTCTGCTGGAGCCAGCTTCCACCTCATTCCTCCATCCATCTTACCTTCCCCTTCTTGGTGAGGATCTGCTTATAATACAACCAGCCTTCTCTCCTGATATCGCTGAAGGTCACATCTGAGAGGTCAGAGGTTGAGTGTCGCTTAGAAGGAGCGTCGGCATCTTCAGAGGTGCCCCAGCTATCCAAGGACTGCAGGGAGACAACAGAGGGCAGTTTAGGGTGGCTCCCACAATGCCAGCATCTCAGGAACCCCACGTACCACTCGAGGCCACACGGGCCTGGCGTATATCTGTGCTACGCCCTGATGCGCTGTGTGACCTCATGGGCATTGCTTGTCCTCTCTGGACCACTTATGTTGAGGTCATGAGACATCCATAAAGGAGAAGCCAGAAGGAGGAAAGGCTATGGCCGGCCCTGAGATCACAGGCCTCACCATGTGAGAGGAGCCGGTCTGGAGCCTCCTGAAACTTTACAGACTTAGAATTAAGGAAACGGAGGAAGTGACCGTGTCAGCAAGGAGTTAAATAAACAGGGGAAATGGGAACACCAACAATGCTGAGTGAGTGAAGCAGGTAGTCATGTCCACAAGGAGTTAAACAGAGGAAGTGACCGTGTCAGGAGGACTCCAGCCACAGAGGGCACAAGTCAAGGGAGAGTTAAGTAAGCAGAGGAAGTGACAAGGAAGGACTGAGCCAGGTGCCAGCATCACTGAGGTGTTCAACCAACCCAGGAGACAGAGGGTTTGACATCAAGATGGCTTTTCCAGTCCATCTATAATCAAAAACATCCAAGCGGGGTGCAGTGGCTCACGCCTGTAATCCCAGCACTTTGGGAGGCTGAGACAGGCGGATCATTTGAGGTCAGGAGTTCGAGACCAGCCTGGCCAACGTGGTGAAACCCCATCTCTACTAAAAACACAAAAATTAGCAAGGTGTGGTGGCATACACCTGTAATCCCAGCTACTCAGGAGGCTGAGGCACAAGAATCACTTGAACCCAGGAGGTGAAGGTTTTGGTGAACTGAGATCACGCCATCGCACTTCAGCCTAGGCAATAGAGTGAGTCTCCATCTCAAAACACACACACACACACACACACACACACACAAATACATATGATTTAAAAAACAATATGTCCAGGTGTGATGGCTTATGCCTGTAATCCGAGCACTTTGGGAGTCCAAAGGAAGAAGACCACTTGAAGTCGGGCATGGTGGCTCACACCTGTAATCCCAGTACTTTGGAGGCCAAGGTGGGTGGATCACCTGAGGTCAGAAGTTCAAGACCAGCCTGGCCAACATGGTGAAACCCCATCTCTACTAAAAATACAAAAATTAGCCAGCATGGTGGCACATGCCTGTAATCCCAGCTACTCAGGAGGCTGAGGCAGGAGAATCACTTGAATCTGGGAGGCAGAGGTTGCAGTGAGCCAAGATCATGCCACTGCACTCCAGCCTGGGCAACAGAGCGAGACCCCATCTCAAAATAAACAAACAAACAAACAACAACAACAAAAACCAGCCGGAGCTGTCACAGGCCTGATCCAGCCTCCCCAGGACCTGAAGCTGGGAACTCCACCTGTCCACCAATCTCAACCTGTGTCCAGGCCACCTTTCCAGTTCTACCCCCAGCCCCGTCATCCCCTGAAGACAAGACACGATGCACTTATTGACTGAGGGTAGTGAAGGAAACTAATGAAGCCCCAAATATAAGCTTGGGGAGCTTCTAGTCTAGCTGGGGAGCCAGGCAGTGACACACCAATTGTGCATGAGGTGTGCTGAGGAGGAAAACAGAGCGTAGCGAAGGGAGGTGTGAAATGTCAGAAGCGGAGGCTGCAATTTCAGGGAGGACCTAAAAAACCGTGAAGAAAGTGAAGTGAGTCATGTGGCCATGGGGGGTGGGTCTGGAAAGAGCCAGTCCAGGCGGGAGATGCTAAGCCCAAAGGCCCTGGGTAGGGCTGCGAGGTGTCATGCAGGGATGCCGGGACCCACACAGGAGGGCGGGTCCTGCGGTGGACACAAGGTTGAGGGGCGCAGGGAGGACGGGGAAGGCAGCAGCTGGAGCAGAAACCCCCACGCTGACGCTATGGCCCATCTCCCCAGCACCCTCACTCCTGATGACACCCTCTCTTCTGATACCTTCTCTCCCGCACACACACTCACACTTGCTGCTCACCCTGTCCACCTCCCCGACACCCTCGCTCCCACACAGCACACACATACACACACACTTGCTGCTCACCCCGTCGGTGAAGAAGCTCCGGAGCATCCGCAGGCTGGGGACACGGTTTGGCAGGCGCCTGGAAAGCGAGGGCCGAGGGTGAGGGATGTGGGTGGCACAGCTGGGACCTCACTATCTCATCACCCACCAAACCCCAAGGCCTACAGGCCTTCCAGCAGGGGTGGCAGAGAGGACGCCAGGGCCAAAAGCCCCGCCCCAGAGCAGCCAGCCAGCCAGCACGCCTGTGGCCACCCCCCCACCCCCACATCCAGACAGGGCCTCACCTCAGAACCCGACCCTCGTCCCGGAAGGTGTTGAGCCCATCATCGCAGGACTTGGAGCGCTCCGTGGTGATGGCCAGCAGGTATGAGGAGCGGCGGCCAGCCTTGATGCTGCCTGCAAAGCCGCCCACATCGGGCCTCAGGGTCAGCGGGGCAGCAGGTCAGGGGCTTCCCAGAGCCCTCCTTTCTGGGCAGGGGCAGGAGGTGACTCTCCCAAAGGGCCCCAGGAGGAGCAGAAACCAGAGGAAGAGGCCAGACATCAGGCAGCAAGCCCAACAGAGACCCCTGGGATGGGGCACCAGGGGAGAGGGTGAGGCTGGGGCGTGGGGAGCGCTCACTGCAGTCCTGCGAGTAATGGCGTCCCAGAGTGAAGGTGAAGGTTGGGGATGATGGGCTGGTGCCCAGGACGGGGGCCGAGTTCATGGCACTAGAGACCACAGCAGAGGCAGGGACGTGCTTGGCTTGGAGGTCAATGCTGGGGCTGGTGGGCTCATCTGTGCACATGGAAGGAGAGAGGTGTGAAGCGGGCAGAGAGCGGAGCCCGCCTGCCCCCACCCCAGCCTTACCATCCCCCATGCCTCTCGCCTCCAGGCTCAGACACATCCCAAAGGGTCCTGCTAGCAACAAGCCCACTGTCAAGCATGACTGGCCCCTGTCCAGACTGTGGCCACGGAATGCCTCCCCTTGGGAGTGAGGCTGAACCACCCTCCTTAGACCGGGCTCCTGAGGGCAGAGCCAATATTCCCCCATCAGACTGGGAGCCTCCTGAGGGCAGGGATGGTGTCTCCCCCATCAGATTGAGAGCTTTCTAAGGATAGGGGCTCCCCCATCAGCTGGGACTCCTCCAGGGCAGAGACTATATCACCCCTCAGACAGTGCATTCTGGAAGAAGAGACTGCCTCTCCTGGCCACAGCCTAGAGCCTTCCTTACTAACAGAAGGGGCTGTGTCTCTGCTCCACCAAAGGCTGTCTGGGGAGCCAGGCCTGTGTCTTCCCCTGCCCCAGGCCTCCTCCCTCTCACTGTCTGTTAGGCTGTCCCAGGGTGAGCTCGCCTCCCAGCTCCCGCCATCCCTCTCCATTACCCTGCATCTTGCTCTTCCCCCGAAGCCCCCCACCCCACCTCCCGTCCATCCTACTCCCTCCTGGGCACCTCACAGTCAATAGCCCTGAACCTTCTCCCCCTCTCACTTCCAACACGGGGTAAGGCACCACCCCCAGCCTGGCCAGGAGCCTGGGCATCACCCTCTACTCTCTCGCCTCTCCCTCTCCCATATCCAGTCTAAGGCAAGGCAAGCCTTAGAGGGTTCCCTCTGCTCTCAAGAGCCAACCCCAGCGACTGATGAGACCCTTGGACCTGGAGGGGTTCTCACACCCAGATGGGGTTCCTGCCTCTCTTGCTTCCGGGTCTTTGCACCTTTTATTCCCTCTCCTTGAACATTCTTCCCCTGATGAACTCCTCATCCTTCCAGTCTTAACGCAAATGTCCTTCCTCCAAGATTCTCACTGCAGCCCTTCTCTGAGCCCTCACCTCCAGCTCCCTGTCCCACTACATTCCCATCCCAACGGGCTGTCCCTGGCTGTCCATCACCCCTGCTGGACTCTCCAGTCCAGGAGAGTGTGCAGCCACACAGAGGGCCTGACACAAATGTCTGCTGAGGGGATGGAGGGATTGAGGGTAGATGGAAGGGACAGAGAGGAAAGATACAAAGAGAGGATGGAAGGAAGAATGGGAGGATGGAGGAAGAATGGGAGGATGGA
>NW_016107543.1:1441765-1453116 GCF_001604975.1 Cebus imitator | reverse complement strand
AGGAAGAATGGGAGGATGGAGGAAGAATGGGAGGATGGAAGGAAGAATGGGAGGATGGAGGGAAGAATGGGAGAATGGAGGGAAGAATGGGAGGATGGAGGAAGAATGGGAGGATGAAGAATGGGAGGATGGGGGAAGAATGGGAGGATGGAGGAAGAATGGGAGGATGGGGGAAGAATGGGAGGATGGAGGAAGAATGGGAGGATGGGGGAAGAATGGGAGAATGGAGGGAAGAATGGGAGGATGGGGGAAGAATGGGAGAATGGAGGGAAGAATGGGAGAATGGAGGGAAGAATGGGAGGATGGAGGAAGAATGGGAGGATGGAGGAAGAATGGGAGGATGGGGGAAGAATGGGAGGATGGAAGGAAGGGTAGAAGGGGATCCAAGTTGGATGAGTGGGTGGAAGAAAGGATAGAACAAATGAATGAACGTAGGAGGAAGTGAGGAAGGAAAGAAGGAAGGAAGAATAGATGGTGGATGGATGGATAGAGGGAGGGATGGATGGATGGAGAGAGGAAGGGAAAAAAGAGTGTATGGAAAGATGCTGGAAGGATAAATGAATGTGAGGTAGAATGGAAAAAAGGATGACAGAAAAATGGAAGAACAGATGGATGGACAGGCAGACGAATGAATGGACAGAGAAACAAGGTGATCCCACCAGCACCCAGCCCAGAGTCTTGCCCAAGGTCAACAGGCAGATGAGGACAGCAGGACACAGACAGCTAAGTCACCCAGGACAGCCACAAGCACCATCACTTACCGATGAAGGGGATGGAAGCCAGAGAGTCTTCAGTGGCAGCCAAAGGGGCCACCTTCCTGCCCAGGCGTTCTCCTTGCCCACTGGCCTCTGGCTCTGGGGACTGGTCACCAAATCCAAGGTTCATCTGCCTTGCAGGGGTCAGCTGAACCTTGCGGCCCGTTGGGGGCTTCTGCCTCAGGACTACCTCGTCGCGGCGATCCTCTGCAGGAGGCTCCAGGGACCGGGTGCTAGGTTCTGGCCGGACAACCCGGGGTGGCTCAGAGGCCTCTGGTGGGAACGGTGCAGGGGACTGGGCCAGGTTGAAGGTAGGCAGCCCCCCAAAGGGTGAGTCCCGGAAGGAGAGTGCATGCAGGAGGCCGGTCCGGCGCTGGAATGATGGGCTGTAACTCCGGTAGCCGATGTACCCGAGGTCGTCCAGGCCCTGCAGCCCAGGTGGCGGCGGGGCCTGGGGCCCTGGCAGGTCCCGAGTTGGGCAGGCAGGGGTGCGAGCAGATGCACGCTGGGAAGCCCAGCCACACCGCTCAAAGCGGGGTGACACCAGTGCCCCTGGTCCCAGTGCCTCGGCGGAACGGGTGGCCCGGCTCAAGTAGTCATCTGAGCGAGCTCGGTGCCAACCCTCCTGGCCCAGCTGGCTCAAGGCATCCTGGGAGGTGGAGCAGGGCCACGGGCGGGGGGCGGCCACCTCCTCCAACCGGTCCTGGGAGGCGCTGCGGGCCGGGGGAGCCATGGCTGGGCACCGTCTCTCCCCCGCCCTGCGGGGTACCTGGTTTGACAGCCAGTGTGACAAGGCCTGCTGGCACTCCAGTCTGCTGGGGGGGACCCGGCTGCCAGGCTCCGGGAAGGCACGGGGCGTCCGGGGCTCCGAGGCCAGGTGAGGGAAGGCACCAGGGCTGGGGCGGGGCTGGCTCATCCCCAAGGAGGAGTTGTCCGGGTGAGCACGGGTAGCGGGTGGCACGCGGAGCCCCGGGTCACTCCAAGCAGCAGGACTCCGGGGGTCACTGGGCAGTGCTGAGGTGGGCTCAGGCACCATAGTGGCCCGGGTGGAGACCCGGGCCGGAGCGGCATAGGTCTTGCGGGGGTAGCAGATGGGGGGTGGCTCCGGGATGCTGCGGGCCTCTCCAGAATACGGCTCGTTCCCCTTCAGGTAGGCATCCTGGGAGTAGGCCTGGCCGGAGACACAGAGGCAGGTGAGCAGGACCAGATAGGTCCCACAGGGCAGGGACATGGCAGCCCGAGAAGATACAGGAGTCTAGGAGGGGACTGAAGGGAGAGGACCAATTGGCGGGAGGAGAAGGTAGGGGGAGGGAAGGGGGAAACAGGGGACAGCAGGGCATATGTCCAGGCAGAGGACAAAGAAAAGCAAGAAGCCTGTGAGACACAGGCAAACTCCAGCAAAAGTGGGATTTCTCTAGGACTCTAGGATTTCTCTATGACAAGGATTTCCTTAGCCGCAAACATTCTAGCATCTGTCTCCTGGGGTCCTGCCCCATCCTGGCCTCCGCCACCTCCCTGCCCCCTCATGTTACCAATGCCCACAGCTTCTCGGGTAGAGCCGGAAAACCCCACAGAGACCAGTCAAGGTGGCAGATGAGAGAAGAAAGCCGGCTAGGGGTGTGTCCGGGTGGGGCGGAGGCTGGCAGAGCCCAGCTGTCCCTCCATCCCTGGGATGGGGAGCTGGGGGATGGCTCCTGAGCCACTGGGGTGAGGAGGAGCTTGCCCATCTCCTGCCAGGCTTGAAGGAGGGGCCTGAGCCACCTTCTGCCACCCCTGGGCCTGGAATTTGGCACTGGGAGCTGAGGCTGACGCTGCATTGCTAAGGAGTGACAGGGCCAGCGCCCAGGCCCAGCCAAAAAAGGAGGCGGCTCCCAGGGACAGCGGCCTTGTGGCCCAGGCCCAGCCTGGCCCTTGCTGAGCTACCCAGGAGCCTAACTCAGGGCGAAGAACCAAAGGGTGGGAGGGTGAAACCAAACACACACACACCACACTACGAGGAGACACTGGAAGATACACACCCAGAGACATACACACAAACACAATGAGAGACACACACAAATAACTACACCTCCAGTCCCAGGCACAAACATCATGTGATGAGAACAAGCTAAGCTGCACCCCCGCACACTCAGCCCCCTCCGGCTGGCACAGGGGCTGGCACACACATACCTCTCCCTCCTGCCATCCCGCCGTCTCCCCAGGCTCCCGGCATCTTCACGGCGGCGGCAGCATCCCCGCCCGCCTCCGCCCACCCCCAGCTCTGGCTAACACCCCACTGGCCACTGCGCTGCCCTGGCCGGGGCCTCTGGTCCCCTCTGTCTGCCCTCCCTGCGGCTCCCCTTTGCCCCCACCCGGCTCTCTCCCGGCTGGCTGGCGGGAGGAGGAGGGAGGGAGGATGGGTGTGGAGGGCCTCGCCGCGTCGGTGGTGGCGTCAGCAGCTGCCGAGGCCCGATTGGCCTCCAGCCTTGGCTCCCAACCACAGGAATGCCTGGGCCCCACCCTCTGGCTGGCGGAGATGCAGGGGCCAGTGGAGGCCCCCAGATGCTGACATCTGGGGCTGCCAGCCCACCCCAGCCTGGGCAGCAGAGCTGGAAGCTGCTGCCCTTCCTACTCCTTGCCCCTGCCAGCTGGAGAGTGTGGGGGACACCCTAGGGTCCCACCCTGTCACTCCCCCACAGCCGGCCTCACCTCAGCCTGGGGGAGCTGTACAGGCCTTGAGACTAAGGGTGAGCGGTCCATCTCTGAGGCCCCCTTCCTTCCTCCCTCTCCCCAGGAAGAACAAGGGGACAATCGAGGTCAGGGGTGGAGGTTTCCAGAGAGGCATCATGCCAGGCATGGCACTGTGATTACAGTGATTACAAGAGTGAGTCCAGGGCAGAAGCCAGCACAGTGGCTCTGAAGGCCTCCCCGGGGACAGTGACCTCAGGGGCAAGCAAGCCGCCATCTGGCTGGGACCCACGAGACCAGGGAGGTGGGCACTGGGCAGAGAGGACCGCCCGGGGCTCCGGGCACAGTCAGGCATCGTGAGTGCGCACATGTGTGGAAGGGTACGCCTGGGCACGCAGGGTGTGCTTCATGCAGTGTCTGGGCCTCGCTCTCTGTGTGTCAGACTGGACGCTGTCTTCTAGGTATGCTGAGGTGCAGACTGAATAAATTTCCTGTGACACAGGTGGGCGCATGTGCGGAGGTGGGGCGGGAGCATGCCAGTGTTTGCGGGTGTGCATGCTGTGATAGCGCATGGTGGGTGTACAGATGTGGAGGCGAGAGGTCCGAGTGTGCGAGGTACTGTGCTGTTTGTACTGTAGGAGCCAAGGGGCTGGTGAGTGTGTCGACATGTTTTAGTGTTTGTGGGTGTTTGCTGTGGTGCACTTCGCTGTGTGGGTGAACGGTGGCAGTGGGTGCTGGTGTGGCACGTGCCTGGTGCTGTGTGTGTGTGCTGTGCTTCATGCTGGATAGAGGTGGGGCTGTGTGCTGTGTACCTGTGTGCTGCTTGGCTGCTGCGCGGTGCACAGGACAGCGGGGTGGGGTGGGGTGTGCTGGGCAGTGTTTGATGTGTGCTCATTGCCTGCGTGGACGCACCCACCAGAGACACCTTCACTCAGGGCCTGGCGGGGAGTGGGTGTGGGAAACGATCATCTCTCCTAGGAGCTGACAAGAACGTGCCAGGCTGGCAGAGCCTGCTGGGTCACCCTCCTTCCAGATACCCTGGCAGGAATCCTGCCTGCCAAGGCCAGGTCTCCCGCTCCCCCAGCACAGAGCAGCTCTGAATGAAGCAACAACCAGCCCCAGCCCAGGGATGAGCCTGGCATCCCCAATTGGGCAATGTCTGCCAGCACCCTCCTGACACTTCCTTCTCTGCCTCCTGAGGGAGCTGCTGCTGCCCCAGGGCTCAGGGGTCTCCTCTCAGGCTGAGGGGGCCGGACTCACCAGCTGGAGGATGTCCTCGTCCTTCGGCATGATAGACAGCTCCAGAGTGTCATCACTACAGAGACAGGCAAAGTGTCAGGCTGGGCCAGGGAACAGGGTCCAAGAGGAAAGGATCCTGGTCTCCACAGCAACCCCAGGGCAAAGGGGCAGGAAGATAATATGGGAAGAGGGGCCAGGAGCACTCACCTATTCTGGATCAGAGCTATGACCTGAGAGTAGGTCTTCCCAATGACGCTTTCCCCATTCACCTTTACCAGCCGGTCTCCTGGGGACAAGGAGCACATGAGTGGTGACCAAGGGCATCAGAGGCCCCATCTGAGAACCCCTGTATCAGGCATGGATAACAGTGTGAGGACAGGGGCCTCCCCAACACCTGGATCCCAGAATCCCATCTTAGGTGGAAGGTAGAAAGTAGAGCGCAGGCCAGGCGCGGTGGCTCACGCCTGTGGATCCCAGCACTTTGGGAGCCGAGGCGGCTGGATCACCTGAGGTCAGGTTCAAGACCAACCTGACCAATACAGCAAAACCCCGTCTCTACTAAAAAATATAAAAATTAGCTGGGCGTGGAGGTGGGTGCCTGTAGTCCCACCTATTTGGGAGGCTAAGGCAGGAGAATCACTTGAACCTGGGAGGCGGAGGTTGCAGTGAGCCAAGATCCTGCCATTGTACTCCAACTGGGGCAACAAGAGCGAGACTTAGTCTTAAAAAAAAAAAAAAGAAAAGAAAGAAAGAAAGTAGAGCCCAGGTAACTGGGACAGCTCACCTGTTCGAAGCCCCGCCCTGTGGGCAGGGCCATCTTCCTTCACATTCTTGACAAAGATGGTGTCCATGGGCTCCAGGCGGTGCCGGGGGGAGGGTCCTGGTGGGCATCAGCCAGGTTAGTTGGGGGTGGCCGCTGAAGGTCACAGCCATGCACGGCTACACGCACAGGGGATACACACTCAGAGAATGATTGCACTCGCCCGGTCACAAACATGCCCAGTCCCACACATCCACGGGGGCACTGGATAGGCCATGGAGGCACAGAAGCTGGCAGGAGGACACAGACCTGGGAGAAGGTGGGGACACAGAGGCACTCCGTAAACACCTCCCGTGTCCTCTTCATGTGCTAAAACTACACTAAAAAAGATGAACAGGCCAGGCACGGTGGCTCACACCTGTAATCCCAGCACTTTGGGAGGCCAAGGTGGGCGGATCACCTGATGTCAGGAGTTCCAGACCAGCCTGGTCAACATGGTGAAACCCCGTCTCTACTAAAAATACAAAAATTAGCCGGGTGTGGTGGTGGGTGCCTATAATACCAGCTGTTCAGGAGTCTGAGGCAGGAGAATCACTTGACCCTGGGAGGTGGAGGTTGTGGTGAACCAGGACCGTGCCATTGCGCTCCAGCCTGGGCAACAGAGTGAAATTCCATCTCAAAAAGAATAAAGAACAGGTGCAGCCCTTGTCCTTCCAGAGCTCACTGTCCAGCTCGGGAGGCAGATTCTCACACACGTGCACACACAAGTCACAAGACAGAGGAAAGGGCACCATACAAGAGGCCATAACAGTTCCAAAGACACGCTGCAGGGACAGACGCCCTCCTAGCAGGGATGCCCACTCCTGCAGACCCAGCAAGACACCAAACACTCACATCCCCCACCTCCTCACATCCCCCACCTCCTCCCTTCCCCAGGCTCAGGAGTACCAAGCAGAGGTCCGAGACCCACAGGATGGGCACAAATCACATTGTACCCCAACAAAGTTCCTTTGCTCCTAAGTGCTGCTAACTCTAGGCTAACAGAGAAATGGGCCTTTTCTAGGCCAGCTGGCCCTTCGCCCAGCTCGGCTTCTGAATGTGGACACAGGAGTGTCCTACGGCTGCCCAGCAGAAGCCCCAGTGGCAGAGCGGAAGACTGTCGGAGAAGGAGCTCTATCTGGAATACTCAGGGGGCCTGGGGAGCAAGGGCCACACCAAGGGGAGTCAGGCTCACCTCGTAGGAGAGAAAGACCTTGTGTACCTGTGTACCATGTGTACCTGTGTGTGAGGCGTGGGCACTACGTGGTGCATATGACAGTGGTGCACTGTGGTCCTCACTCTCAACAGGACCCCACTGTCTCCACCTCCAAGGACAGCCCTTGCTCAGTGCTCCCACCACCAGCCCCCAGGCCCTGCAGCCCTGCCGTGCCTCGCTCTGGGCTGGGAGCAGCTTGAGGGCAGGGGCTGAATGGCAGACACCCATCTGCACCCCAGCGTACCGCCCACAGCGTGCTGAGCTCAGTGAACTTCTGTGAAGGAAACAGGCCCAAGGGTGACAAGTGTGAGAAAATAAAGCGGGAGGACAGAGACAGTGAGGAAGAGGCGCCAGAGAGAGCCAGGCCAGGGGCACAGACAAGAGCAAAGGCAGCAACAGGAGTCAAGGGAGGGGCACAGAAAAGAACAGGCAGACTCGGGGGAGACAGAGAAGCAGGACCTGGAAGGTAAGTCCCTGTGCAGGCCCCGAGCCCGCCAGTACTCCCTTACCTCCTCCGCGGCCTCCATTCTCTTCCTCCTGCAGGGAACAGAGGGGTGGTTGTGGGCCTCCGTCCAGCCCTCAGCAGCCACGGGTGGCCCAGCTCCAGTGGGCAGGGCCCTTCAGCTTCCCGCCGCCCCTTATCTCCTCCCAAGTAGCCCAGCAGAGGAAGGTGCAGGAGGGGTGTCAGCAGGGCACCAAGTCCCAGGCAAAGTTCGCCAGTGACATGTACTCCCACCACCCCTGCACCCTGACCATCAGGGAACCCCCTAATCCAACAGATGACCCAAGACCCCTGCCCTGGGGGAGCTCCCAGTCCAATGGAAGAGGCACCACACAGGCTCGCACACACAGAAAACCTGGACAGTTACAGATAAGCACATGATGAGTGCAAACTGTGGCTATCAGCTCCAGGGAACACCAAGGGGAGGCCTGATTAGAGTCCTCCTCGGGAGGGGACTCTGAGGCATCCAAGGGTGGCAGGGAGAAGGCATGGTGGATGTGGGAGGTGGGGCGTGCAGGCGCTGGCTGGCAGGGATAAGCGCTCACAGCACACGGATGGCTGAATTGCTGAGTTAAACGAGAAAGTCAACACCAGCAAGTGACAGAGCTCAGGCTAAAGCACTCAGGCTTACAGGACAGAAAGGAGGAGCCAGTGAAAGTTCTTCTGTGGGAGAGAAGGGAGCTGAAAACGCCAATCAGGGGAGAGGATTCCTGCAGCCAGGTGCAGGGCGTCAAGGGGACCCATTGGGGGGCCTCTGGGATCACCCTGGTAGGTTGGGGAAGGTGCTGGACTTGGGGAGGAACGAGGAAGAAGGTCAGAGGGACAGGATGAGCCAGCTGGATGTGGCAGTTTAGCGCTGGATCGGACCTTCGGTGTCCTCTCTTCTAACCCTCTCCACAGATGTACCCATTGTATAGTTCATAGGGCATGGTGTGTTCAACGCCACCCAGAGACTCAGTGGCAGAGTCAGGGCTGGAACCCAGGCCTCTGTGGCACCCCAGGGAGGACAGGGTGGCCACAGGAAGGCCGCTGGGTTCTTCTGGGGAGCAAGCGCCTGGCCCCCGTCCTCCCGGGTGGGGTGCACTCCAGCTGATGTGGGCTGACAGCACAGTGAGCAGGTGGCAGAAGCAGACGGATGCACTCGGACGGCTGAGCTCCCTGCAGGCTCCCAGGTGGCAGCATGGACAGGAGAACACAGCCTCCTCCCGCCTCCAGGCCAAAGGCCCCTCCTAGCCCTGGGCAGGTTCTGGAAAGGAGACGCAGCCTGTCCTGGCTTGCCCCTTCCCAGGTCTTCCAGTCCCCCACCTGGCCTAGACCCTATGCTGTCACCCCTCGGCAGGGTCCCCTGAGAGAAGGCGCTAGGGGCCAGAAGGAGGGCCATTCTAGGGAAGAAGTGAAGGAAGTACTGAGGGTTTCAGAGAACTAAGGGGCTGGTGTCCTTGGGCATGAAGGAGGGGGTCTGTCTACCTCTATGCACCATCAACCCCCACTTATGTTCTTAAGCACAGCTGTAGCCAATGAGAACAGTCGTGCAGGAGTCCCAGCGGTTCCCGCATGCATGTGAAAGCTGAACAGTTACGTGTACGTATGACGTGAATGTGCAGACACTACATGTGCACATACAGAGATACACACATGCATGTCCATGCCCAGCACATGCTGCACACGGAGAGACAGGTGAGCACACAGACACAGACAGGGAAGTTCCCTGTTTGGTTCTCTGATAGGTGGGACCAAGAGAGAGTCCCCCAGTAGCAGTGCAGGCAGATCCCAGCCCTAAGGAAAGTGGATGGGGGGGTTCATTGACTCCAAAATCAATGTGTCCTCCCCTGCTGGAAAAGAAGGTGGGGCAAGGTGACTCACGCCTGTAATCCCAGCATTTTGGGAGGCCGAGGCGGGCAGATCACAAGGGCAGGAGTTCAAGACCAGCCTGGCCAACATAGTGAAACCACATCTCTACTAAAAATACAAAAATTAGCCGGGCATGGTAGCCCACGCCTGTAGTCCCTGCTACTTTGGAGGCTGAGGCAGGAGAATCACTTGAAACCGGGAGGCAGAGGTTGTGGTGAGCCGACATTTCGACACTGCACTCCACCCTGGGAGACAGAGCAAAACTCTGCCTCAAAAAAAAAATAGAGAAGAAAAGAAGTGGGGGCCGGAGCAGAGCCCTAGTGGGGAGCTCTGGCTGCTCCCTGGGGTCTCCTCTGTCTCCTTCCCACAATCCTGCTTTGCTGTCAGGGGCCCCTCCCCCTAGCTCACAGCCTTGGATTTTGGTCAGGACCTCTGGTTCCTGCACTCAGAGAACTCAACGTTTACATTAGGGAAGGAAGGACTCTCAGGGGTCAAGTTGATAAATGTCCTCAGGTTCCAGTGGGAGAAATGGAGCCCAGAAATGGGGAGGCAATCCCAAATTCACATGAGTGAGGCGTTGTCCCAGGACTGGAACTCCAGGCTCCTGTGTTCTCTTTCCAGCACACTGAGCTGTGGCCAAGAGGGGCCGGGGGCATGCTGGGAGGGCTCCCACAGGTGTGCTACGCCCCTGAGAGTTCATGCTGGGGAGGGGAGGAGCAGCCCCCCCAGCTCAGAAGCAGCCAGTAGACCAGAGGTCCCAGGAGCTCCCAAGACGACCGCTCACCTGCCAGAGACAAGCATCTGGGGGTGTGAAGGGAGCATCCTGGCTGCACACCTGCAGGGTCCTTGCCCTGCACCAGCCACCCCTGTCTCCTGAGAAGACCCAGGCCACAGTGATGAGAGTGTCTGTCCACTGTCACACAGTGCAAATGATCCAGCCAAGCTGGCACTGCCTCCCTGCAGTCCTCCTCCCCAGGCCACACCCTAGGAAGGACCACTTCCCTGAGAGAGTCAAAGGACCACGAAGGGGACTGGCACAGAAGAGTCTCCCCTCCCCCATGAAAGCTTCCCCAGAGCAGGCCAGGGCATACCTTCAGGCTGCAGTGCACAGCCGACTCAGGCGGGTACACGATGAAGTGGCGCAGGGTGAAGCCAAAGCCGTCCTGGGGACTTTTGTGCAGCAGCAGTGTCCTCGGCCCCTGCCAGGGGAAGGGGCGCCTAGGAGAGCACCCATCTCTTGGGCCCAGTGGCAGCTGTGGGAGACAGGGAGGCAAGGCTGAGCGCCTGTGTGGCCGACACTTCTGGCTGTTTGTACTGCCTCCTGCAGCCCAGAGGACCGGAGGGGCACCAGAAGGGGTCTGTTGCCCTAGGATTGCCGGGCACCCTCCTGCCCCTGACCTCCTCCTCACCCCTTCCTTCCTCTCCCACCCTCATCAACAAACCCCACAGCTTTTTCCTCCTTTCTTTTCCCCTCAGTCCCCTCATCATGTCTTTGCCTTCAGGAAAATAACTCACTGACATGAGTTCATTCAGTTCAGTTCAGCAAATGTTCACTGAGCACCTACTACATTTAGGACACTGATACAGCCTTCCTGCCCAGGAAGTGCCTGTCATTGTCTTAGCTCATGCACAATCTCACACATACATGCACACACACATGCGCCCCCACACACTTACGCAGACATGCAGACACAGACACAGCCACATACACTCATGCAGATGGAACATACCACAAATAGACAAGTAGGTTGAAATATGCAGACACATATGCACACACACAAATGAGTACACATGTGCACACTTATGTAGACATATAGATATGCATAGAGTTGCACAGAATCAGAGTCCTGCACACATAGTGCACACAGAGAGGAAGCATGCACATGCACAGACATGCAGATACACACATGCGCAGACAGACCAGCACACACGCATCCTTCAAGGGTGGCAGCAGGAACACATGGGGGACCAAGAATCAAGAGGGAAAGGACTAGACGTCAGACACCTGAAGAGACTTCCTGAGACTCCAGAGACCAGCCCAGAGGGTTCACCAGAAAGGCTAGGGGTGGGAGCTGGGCGTAGTGGCTCATGCCTGTAATCCCAACACTCTGGGAGGCCAAGGCGGGTGGATCACCTGAGAACAGGAGTTTAAGACCAGCCTGGACAACATGGTGAAACTCCATCTCTACTAAAATACAGAAATTGGTCGGGTGAATTAGGCAGGAGAATCACTTGAACCTGGGAGGCGGAAGTTGCAGTAAGCTGAGATGACACCACTGCACTCTAGCCTGGGTGGCAGAGCAAGACTCCGTCTCAAAAAAA
>NW_016107543.1:1420610-1441411 GCF_001604975.1 Cebus imitator | reverse complement strand
ACTAAGCCTCCCATCAGACCTGAAATTCTTGGGATTCTACAAGATGGCATGGCAGAGGGTGTCTGAAGACAAGAGTTTGGAGGGGCACACAGGTCTGTTTCTGGGGCAAGAAGAACAGATAGTGCCAAGAGTGGGCTTCCTTTGGGATGTAGAGGGGGAAGGTGGGTGACAGGAGGGTGTCAGATAGAGGATACATCATGCTCATGGAGGCCAATGGGGTAAGATGGGAGGCGAGGGGCTGCCTGGCTTTGAAAAGCGAAGAGGCCTCCTTGAGGACTCTTCAATCCATAATATCACGTGGCCTGACCTCTATGCTGCCCCTAGTCCAAGCCCCTCAGAGGGCAAGAAGCCCCCATCAGCAACACTCCTTACCCCCCTCAACTCCTCCTCAGCACCCTGGGCAGGGGCCATCAGCTGGCAGGACAAAGGGTGAGGGGTTGGGTGTGGAAGGAAGAAGCCCATCAGCTCTGGAGTGAGGAGCTCCCTGTTCACTGTCAGCATCCCCTCTTGTCCCCTTCTAATGTTTTTGAGGAGAAACCTCAATTTCAGAAGATTAAAGAAAAATGTGACAGAGACAATAGGCAATAGGCCTGCTTCATACAGCCCGAGGGGACAGAGCCTGGTGGAATACACAAGAGGCTGAGTGGAGCTCCAGGCAAGGGAGACAGGCCTTTCTAGACTGTTCTAATCCAATACAGTCTGGAAACCTACCCAGATGCGAGTTCCCCATACCAGACAGGAGCCACGCAAAAGCTGGACGACCCCCAGTCCAGGAGGCCTCAGCAGGGATTTTGACAGGGAGGGGATGGTGGGAGGTCCAGCATCTTCCACTTGTAGCTTTAGCCTAGCCTCTCCCACTGAGCCCTGCACCCCCATGGGGACCTGGGGAGCCCAGAGGAGAAAATTCTCTGGGAATTCTGCTGAGCTCTGAAATCCCCCGGATTTCCCATCTCTGCTGAGCTGGCAAGGAACTGATCAGGGAGCCAAGAGGGTCTGGGGGACCTCCCACCAACTGCCCTCTCCTACCAGAAGCCCCTGCTCTTCCCCAGTGTGGGCTCCCCCCTGCCTTTCCCCCACTCAGGCTCAGAGCCGAGGCTGTTTGCAGGGCCCATTGTTTTGCTGCTGTCCTGGATTAAGGTTCAAGCCACCAGCTGCCCCCGTGATGAGAAGTGGCTGGGACAGGTCCCCGCACGCCCCCCGCCCCTCCCCCAGCATACATCCTGCCTGGAGCTGCCAGTTGCCTGAGGGGGCTGCTCCCTGGGAGGGCTGGCGTGTAATCCAGGGCAGGAGGCATGCCTTCCTCTCCAGGTCGCTCCTCACCAAGCACTCCCTCCCTTATCTCTGCCTCTCCCTTCCCTCTGTTCCTTCCTTCCAGTCCCCTTCCTCCCACCCCTTCCAAATAGGCTCTTGAAAATGTCAGTACCCTGCCACAGCTACCACCCTTGCTTGAAGAGGAGATACCTGGACACGCATCAAGAGCCAGAACTGGCATCTCCCCTGTAAGAAGTTCTTCCTTAGGTTTAATCTCAATCCTTCAAGCTACTATACGCAAGTTTCCTCTCCTCCCCTCTGACCTGGGACAGCACTGAGTCTTGCTCTCATCTTGAGGCGAGGGAGGTGAGAGGTGCAAAAACAGAGAAGGAGCCATTAATAACAACTAGAAAGGTCATTAGCTGGAGGAGGGCACAGCTCTCACACACACCCAGCTCTGGCTCTCCAACTTACCCACAGAGACAAGGGGACTTCGAGGGAGTTGCTCAGGGGACACAGGGACATTGCTGATTACATTCTCCTGGCCTGGATCTATTTCCAAACACTCCCACCCTCATGTTAGGAAAGAAAGAGACATCCAAAAATACCAGCTGATGGTGACAGCAGGGCAGAAGGCCTCAGGCCACAAATCAGGCAGAGGTGGACACGTGGTGGGTTGGCAGCACCAGGGACTAGAACCCAGGAGCCCTGCTCCTCCCCCACGGGAGCATAAAGAGGTCATTGCAGGGAGCACAGTGCTCAGGCCGGGCATGTCGCCCACTGTGACTCACACCCTACCAGCCTGGTCCATCCCGGACATCAGAAACACGGCAGCCCCCTCCCCAGCCCTGTCGGCCCTGAGAGCACTCACTACCTGCAGGGGCCCATCTGCCACTCAGCTTCCTCTGCCCTCTAGGAAACCCTCGTGGGCCCTGTGCCCAGGTCCCCTACCAGGGATGGGGTGAGTAGTTCTCCCTTCTCCATTCAGAGATGCCTCTGCCTGCCTCGGACTCGGGGTCTCTGCCAGCCCTCTGGGATTCCTAGAAGCCCCTGCGTCTCTTCAAACACTCTGGCCCCTTCCATCCTTCCACTGCCTGGAAACCCAGAGGGCTGATCCCCCTGGAGGTCTTGACCCAGACGGGGGTTGTCATCCTAGAGGCCCTGGCAGAGCTCCAAGCCACAGATACTGCCACCCTCAGCCCCGTCTCTCAAGCGCCTCACTCACTCCCCGCCCCAGGAGCGTCAGTCCCGGAATGCAGGGCGCACACAGCTCAGAGGCCGCAAGTTGATGGCCCAGTCCCACTCAGACCCTGGCAGGGCCTGCCCCGGCCCCCCGGCCCGGCCCCGCGGCGCTCACCCTGGCCCGGCGCGGACCGGGCGCGCGGCGGTCGCTGTGGCTGAGGCAGGGCAGCCAGAGGCAGCGCGGCTCCGGGGCGCTGCAGTCCACGCCGACCGCACGCTCCCAGCGCCAGCCCCCGGCCCCCGCGCGCTCCACGCGCCACACGGCGCTGCCCACCAGCTCGGCGGCCAGCGGGGGCTCCCGGGCCTGGCCTCCGCCCCGGCCCCAGTGCGCTCCAGGCCGGGCTTCCGGAGCTGCACGCACTGCGCGCTGGCCGGGGGCCGCTGCTAGGCGCCCGGCGGACGGCGTCCTCGACCCCCCGGGCGGCCGGCGGGCCCCGGCGGTCCCCGCCTGCCCCCCGGAGCCGCGGGCCCGGGGCCCGGAGGCCCCGAAGGGACGGACGGCCCGCGCGGACGGCAGCAGGACGGCTGGAGCGGCTCCGCGCCTCCCGCGCCTCCCGGCTGAAGGCGCCCGAGCCCCGACACGCCCGCAAGTCTCGCAGGGCTGACGCCTCCCCCTCCGGGGCGGCCCCTGTCCGCGGCCGCCCAGATCGCACACTTTCACCGCACAGGCCCGGCACTACACAGTTCCCCGAACGGCCGCACCCTCGCACCCTCACACGCGGACAGCAGCCCTCGACCCACAGACACGCACACTCTCCCGGTCCGCACACCTTGCACCCTTCCAGCACACACACGCACACGCGCGCACATCAGCCCGGTGCACCCAGAGAAACAGGCACACAGGCTCCAGCTGTCCCTCACCCAGCTGCACGCTCTGTACAAACCCAACCCTACCCACTCGGTACAGACCCACACCATACACATCCACCCTATGTGTATATGCCCCCAGAAACACTATCTCCCCACACAGAGGACACTCTTCCACATCGTATATACACACCTCAGACACCTTCCAAGTGTACGGTCCACACATTCACAGAGACACATGTGCAAGCACACGCACTATGCCCCTGAAAGTACACCAGATCCACACTTACCACACAGGGACCCCCATAACATGGCAGGTACCACGCACACACCGCACAGCTCAGGCACTCCAGCCACGGATGCCACAGCCCCTCGGGTGCTACACACACTGCGCCGCACAATGACAGCCACACACCCTCAGGCACACGTGGAGTCCCCAACACGCCTGTGGGAATGACCACCCATCCCCAGGACTCCCTACCCATTAGCTCTACCTAGAGGGGCACCACGAGCTGACGATCACTCAAAGCTGGCGCCTCTACCACCCCCTGGCATGTGAGGCAGACAGGAATCACCACGCTGTGCTAGCCGCTGTGCTAGCCCCTGCCCCGCTGGCCCTTCCTGGCTCTCCTTCTTCCCAGGCCCCATCCGGGTGGGGCTAGCAGAGGCCTTGGCTAGTGGATGAGTAATCGCCGCCACCATTTCTAGCCCACTGGACTGTCCACCAACAATATCACTAGAGCCACTTGCTGTGGCCTGGGGCCACTATTATGGCCTCATCTGTAGAGAAGGAAACAGGCCAAGCGCATCTAGCTTGTATGGCATCACTGGGGCTCCAACCCCAGGGCCCCTCATCCCAGCTTTGATCTCACACCCAAAACCTAGCCAGCAGCCAGGAAAGCGGGGCAGCTCCAGCCCAACCCCACTCCTGAACCTAGGAGGAGTCCAGGAGGAAGCGTCATAAGGGTTGGGCCTTTGCAGGGCGCCAGAAGGGAGCACTAAGCGGACACAGCTGCCCTCCCTCCCATTCCACCTTCCACTGTCCCCAGCAACGACCTGCCTGGCCCAATGGGGAGGTGGAAATCCAGACAGGGGATGGGGGGTAGAAGAGGTAGGGGCAGAGATGGGGAGGAGCCTGGGGACAGAGGGAGGAGAAGGGAGCAGACCACAAAGTGTGGGAAAGTGGAGGTGCAAAGGGACAGGAGGGGGGCCTGGGGACAGAGGTGGGAGGGGAGGTGGGAGGGAGCAGAGCACACCGAGAGGGAGGTCAGGATCAAGGGAGGGAGATGGAAGAGAGGAAGGGTGAGGGTGAGGCGTGTGGAGGCGGCTGCCTGTGTCAGCCTGGGAGCCAGTTTTGTTCTCATATTTCCTGTTTGCTTTTTGCTGGTCTCCCCCTCCATGCCTCAGCTGGACCCCCCACCCCCACCCTGGCGGAAGCCAGATGGGAAAAGTGAGGCTGCCACCAGCTGAGTCAGGAGAGCTTAGGGGGAAAGCGGGAAAGGACTGCAGCCAGGGAGAGCAGGATACACCGGTGTCTCCATCTGCACCCTCTGCCGCCCCACATCCATCGCTAGAAAACTAAGGATTCTGTGTCAGGAGCACTCCTGCCCTGGCCTGCCCTGTGACTCTCTGTCATACTCTCCAAAGGCAGACCCTCCTCGATCAGCTGGAACCAACATCAAGATGTCCCCAGCCATGTCAGACTCTGGAGCCCCAAGTGGAGGGCAACCAGCTGTCTTCAGCTCCAAGTCTGGCCTGCCCTCCCAGCAAGCAGCCAGTAAGTCCTTCCAGCTGCTAACTTGCGTTCCTCTTGCTGCTCATCCAGTCCCTGGTTCTGAGGAAATGGAGTGACTCTCCCCTCTCATCCCCCATGGAGCCTCTGATGGCCAACAGTGCTGCTGTGTGCCCAGATCAAGCATCCACCTCCACGGAATTCAAAACCGCTGCAGGCTCTGGGGCTGGAGGGAGGAGAGAGGTGGAGATGCAACATAGATTTTCTGTGTTCAGGCCATAGAGACCTTGGAAAGGATCAACCATATACAATGTCTACTTCCTGCCCTCTAACCTCGCTGGGCAGTGAGGCCCAGCCAAGGAGTTAACAGATTTCTTCCACACAAGCCACACCTTCCTTCCCCACCCCCACGACCTCCACACCCAGCTGCCTCTGTGAGACTTCAGGCGGAGAGTGCACACAGTGGGACCTCAAAAGTTGTCCTCGGCAGTGAATAAATGATTCTCCAGGCCAGGGGAGCCTCTCCCCTCCCTCCCCCATTTCCTCTGGGAAAGGAATGTGGGGTGGGCCCCAGAGGGTGGTGGGGGAGGGGGCCCAGGGCTGGGAAATACCAGGCGTAGCTGAGATTCTATTCCAAGCCTTCCTGCGTAGTGTGAGTCCTCCCCTACGCCCTGCCCAGCTTCCTCCCCCTGCATCAGAAATTACGCTGCCACCGAGCTGCCCCTCCCATCCCCCTCTAGTCTGACCAGCTTGCAAAATCCATTCAACCTCGTCTTCCTGAGGGTCCCTGCCCCAAAGATATAGGCATCCAGTCTTCCCTCCTTCCAAGATATCATTGTCTTTTACTATTTGAAAGCACTTTCACTTGTCCTCATTTGACACTTAACCTAAGAATTCGATAACCAGAGATTTATTTATTTATTTATTTTGTATTTTTAGTAGGGATGAGGTTTCACCATCTTGGCCAGGCTGGTCTTGAACTCCTGACCTCGTAATCCACCTGCCTCGGCCTCCCAAAGGACTGGGATTACAGGTGTGAGCCACCTTGCCTGGCCAACCAGGTTATTTTTAATACCTATTTTTCAGTTACAGAAACTGAGGCTTGGCCGGGTGCAGTGGCTCACACCTGCAATCTCAGCACTGGGTGGCCGAGGTGGGTGAATCGCTTGAGCTTAGGAGTTTGCGACCAGCCTGGGCAATATGACGAAACCCCATCTCCACAAAAAATACAAAAGTTAGCCAGGTGTGGTGCGTGTGCCTGTAGTTTCAGCTACTTGGGAAGCTGAGCCCCAGGAGGCGGAGGGTGCAATGAGCAGAGATCACACCCTTTCACTCCAGCCAGAGAGACAGAGTGAGACTCTGTCCCCAAATAAATAAATAAAGAAGAATTAAATTAAATTAAATTAAAAAATAAACTAAGGCTCAAAGAGAACAAGTGTCTAGTTCAAGGACTCATGTTTACTAAGCTGGGGCCGGATCCCAGGGTTCTAACCGCTTACCAGATCCTTTTCTATCACCGCTTGTTTAACCACATCTTGAGTACCTGCTGAGGGCCAGGAGCTGGGGCACCTTGGAGAGTCTTTCAGGAGTGTTGTTCCAGCTTCTGAAAGCTTTAGGGATCCCCAAGTTCTACACTCTGGCCAAAGCTGGCTCCCTTCGCCCCCACCAAGGGAGACCCTCACATACCAAGGGAGACCCCTACATACCAATGGAGCCCTGCTCTCAGGGGCACAGGGCCTCTTCTCTCTGGGAGGTGACATTTTTTTGAGAGTGGGGTCAGACACCTCCCAGGCTAGCCGTCACAGGGGAGGGTGGTCTGGCCTGCAGGAGTGGAAGCAACCGGGCACTGGGGAAGAGGAGGAGAGCGTTCTGGGTCCCAACGGTCAGGGATAGGAGCCAGAAGGAAACTCTGAGGAGTTGCAGGGCGTGTGGTTCAGTAAGTGAGAGAGAGGGACTCAGGGTCAATTCTGCCTGCCTTTCCTTCCTCCAGCTTGCTCAGCACTCCTCCCAGAATGTGGGCCCCAAACCGCAAGGTGACAAACAATGCCCCCACCCCAAGAGAATCATCCAGCATGTTTGAAGCTCCATCTGGTCCTGTGCAGCAGACGCACACCACCAAACACAGACCCATGACCACTCCACAACCTCGCACACCAACGGGGCAAATCCCACTGCAGATCCGAGCATCCCAGGCATGCGGGCAATGTGATACGGACACATGCCCGCCCTGCCCACGCCTGGGCCTCTGAACCCTGCTCCAGTCTCCCCAGTCAAGGGCGGCTGCCCCCTCGGGCCTCCTCCACCCTTTTGCCCCATTCAGATGCCTGGTTCCCAGCATTGCTTGGGTAGAGGCTCCCGCCTGACAAGCCCCAGCAGGCCAAGTCGATGAGCCGGCCAAGCAAGCCTGCATCTTCCCAGTGCCCTCCATGTGCACATAACTCCTATCACGGGGAACCTAGGCCACCCGCACTGGCACTGGCGCTGTCTGGCCCAGTGGCAGGTGGTGGTTCCCAGGGTCTCCCCAGACCCAGTGCCCTCCCCCTCTAGGGCCACTCCTGCCTGGGGTTGGGATGGACTGTGCTCCCTCCCCCTCAAACTAGGGCAGAGCCCCAAAGCCTGGGAAGGAGATGAGGAAGCACTTGTCACTCCAGACATCCCCCGACCAGCAGGAAGGTGGGCTGAGATCATCCCAAATGCACAAAATCCTCAAATTCTGGCTGGGCATGATGACTCATACCTGTAATCCCAGCACTTTGGGAGGCCAAGGCAGGAAGATCACTTGAGCCCAGGAGTTCAAGAGCAGCCTGGGCAATGTGGTGAAACCCCATCTCTACAAAAAATATAAAAATTAGTGGCTGGGCGCAGTGGCTCACACCTGTAATCCCAGCACTTTGGGAGACTGAGGAGGGCGGATCATCTAAGGTCTGGAGTTTGAAACCATCCTGGCCAACATGGTGAAACCCTGTCTCTACTAAAAATACAAATATTAGCTGGGCATGGCAGCATGTGCCCGTAGTCCCAATTACTCAGGAGACTGAGGCAGGAGAATGCGTGAGGCAGAGGCATGTGAGGAGGCAAAGGAGGTTGCAGTGAGCTGAGATTGCGCCACTGCACTCCAGCCTGGTGACAGAGCGAGACTCCGTCTCAAAAAAAAGGCCAGGCGCGGTGGCTCACGCCTGTAACCCCAGCACTTTGGGAGGCTGAGGTGGGTGGAGCACCTGAGGTCGGGAGTTTGAGACCAGCCTGACCAGTATGGAGAAACCCCGTCTCTACTAAAAATACAAAATTACCTGGGTGTGGTGCCACATGCCTATAATACCAGCTACTAGGGAGGCTGAGGCAGGAGAATCACTTGAACCCAGGAGGCGGAGGTTGCAGTGAGCTGACAATAGCACCACTGCACTCCAGCCTGGCGACAGGGTGAGATTTTGTATCTCAAAAAAAAAAAAAAAAAAAAAAAAAAAAAAAAAAAAAAAAATTACCCAGGTGTGGTAGTGCGTGCCTGTGGTCTCAGCTACTCAGGAGGCTGAGGTGGAGAGGATCACCTGAGCCAAGGGAGTTTAAGGCTGCAGTGTGAGACCCGGTCTCAAAAAAAATAAATAAAAAAGGCTGGGCAACTTGACAAGATCCCATCTCTATAAAAAAATTTAAAAATTAGTCAGGTGTGGTGGCGTGAACCTGTGGTCCCAGCTATTCGGGAGGCTAAGTGGGAGGATCACTTGAGCCCAGGAAGTCAAGGGTCCACTGAGCTGTGTTCATGCCACAGCACTCCAGCCTGGGTGACAGTAAAAGACCCTGTCTCAAAAAAAAAAAAACAATCCCAAGTTCTTTTGGTGGCAGCATAGCTCAGGGGCCGGCACACGGGATCTGGAGTCCTCTGGACGCCGGGTCAAAGCCCCATCTCTACCACTTCCTATCTGTGAGACCTTGGGCGAGTTACTTTACCTCTTTAAGCCTTGGTTCCTCACCAAAAAAATGTGAATGACAGTAATTTCCACCTCAAAAGTTGCTGGGAGGATTAAGTAAATTAAAGAAAGTCTTAGCACAGACTATGTGCTCTAGCTCAGCACATGTAGTAGGGATTTAATAAATGCACGCTGTTTCTATTGCTTTTCGGATAGTCATACACAATCACAGTCACACTCAGACATGCAGACACTCAGCCATGTATACACAAAGACACGGTGACACATGCGGATGCTCACAGACCCAGGCAAACTCATCCTTCCCTTCCCGGCATCACCCGCGCCTCCCACTGCCAGCCCCAGGTTCCTACAGGCTCCGGACATGCCCAGTTCCTCCCAAACAGGAAGAATTCAGCAGGATCTCCCACTTCCCTTGCTGAAATTTGGCAAGCCCATAGCATGAACTTGTGGGGCCTCTGGGAGTAGGGAAGTGGTGGGCAGTATGAGACCCCAGAATGGGGCCTCTCCCAGCAGGCAAGGAGCATGGCAAAGGTGCCAAGCTGGCAGGGCCTCTGTGCCACAGGAGGGCCAGTCCCCGCCTCAGGGACAGCAGAGGGAGGGGAGACTAAAGAGGAACCTCTTTCCTCATGGTGGGAAATGAGCACTTGCAGAAAAGGGTGCGTCTGGAGTCAGCCACAAAGTAAACACTAGAGCCATTGCCCAGGCAACAGCAGGCTGGCATGGGACAGGGTTTACCACAGCCCCTCTGTACCCTCTGATTTACCCACTCAGCAGCCCCTTGACTGTCTCTGGGGTCTCCATTCTGGTCTCTGGGACTGTCTGCAGACTCCCCAAAGGAAAGAAGCTGTGCCTCCTCCATCAGATTGGATGCTCCTTGAAAACAAGGGATTTTTGCCTGTGTCTTTCTCCTTAGACTGGAGGATGCTCAAGGGCCTGGCCTGAGTCTCCCTGAGGACAATGACAGCTCCCCAAGGACTGTTGGGTTTTCAGAAATGGATTTGCCCTCCTAGAGAGCTTTATGCATTGCGGGCTCTCAAAAATGATTATTATTATTATTTTTGAGATGGAGTCTCATTCTGTCACCCAGGCTGGAGTGCAGTGGCGCGATCTCAGCTCACTGCAACCTCTGCCTCCTGGGTTCAAGCGATTCTCCTGCCTCAGCCTCCCAAGTACCTGGGACTACAGGCACACGCCACCACATCCAGCTAATTTTTTTGTATTTTTAGTAGAGGCAGGGTTTCACCGTGTTAGCCAGGATGGTCTCGATGTCCTGACCTCATGATCTGCCCACCTTGGCCTCTCAAAGTGCTGGGATTAGAGGCGTGAGCCACTGCACCCAGCCTCAAAAGTTATTTCTTAATGGTGAGGATGTGGAGAAATTGGATTGCTTGTGGGAATGTAAAATGGTGTGGCTGTGGCCACACACAGTGGCTCCTACCTGTAATCCCAGGGTTTTGGGAGGCCAGGGTGGGAGAACTGCTAGGGCCCAGGAGTTCAAGACCAGCCTGGGAAACATATTGAGACTCTATCTTTATAAAAAATGCAAAATTAGCCAAGCATGATGGCGAACACCTGTAGACCCAGCTACTTGGGAGGCTGAGGTGGGAGGATCACTTGAACCCAGGAGTTGGAGGCTACAGTGAGCTGTGGTCACACTGCTGCTCTTCAGCTTAGGCCACAGAGCAAGACTCCTTCTCTCAAAAAGTAATAAAAGTAAAATAAATAAATAAACAAAATAGTGCAGTTGCTATGGAAATCAGTATGGCAGTTCCTCAAAGAATTATACATAGACAGGAGGCTGAGGCAGGAGAATCGCTTGAACCCGGGAGGCAGAGGCTGCAGTGAGCCAAGATCATGCCATTGCACTCCAGCCTGGGCAACAAGAGCGAAACTCCATCTTAAAAAAAAAAAAGTTAAACATAGAATTACCATATGATCCAGTAATTCCACTTCTGGGTATATATCCAAAGCAACTGAACGCAGGGATTAGAAGAGATATTTGTACACCCATGTTCGTAGCAGCATTATTCACAACAGCCAAGAAATGGAAGCAACCCAAGTGTCAGTCTACGGATGAACATATAAACATAATGAGGTGTATCCACATGGTGAGATTGTCTGTGTTATTGTATTACATGTAGCACGTACATTATATGAATAATACATAATTGTATTATTTAGCCTTTCAAAAGAAAGGAAGGCCGGTCAGAGTGGCTCGCACCTGTAATCCTAGCACTTTGGGAGGCTGAGATGGGAGGATCACTTGAACCCAGGAGTTCGAGACCAGCCCAGGGAAGATGGCGAAACCCCATCTCTACCCCACCCAAAAAAAAATTAGCCAGGTGTAGTGGCACACACATGTAGTCTCAGCTACTTGGGAGGCTGAGGTGGGAGGATGACTTGAGCGCAGGAGATGGAGGTTATAATGAGCTGAAATTGCACCATACACCTCAGCCTGGGGGACAGAGCCAGACCCTGTTTCTAAAAAAAAAAAAAAAAAAGAGAAAGAAATTTTGACACATGCTACAATGTGGATGAACATTGAAGACATTCTGCTAAGTGAAATGAGCCAGACACAAAATGACTAATATTGGCTGGGCTTGGTGGATCACATCTGTAATCCCAGCATCTGTATTCCCAGCAATTTGGGGAGCTGAGGTGGGAGAATCACTTGAGGTCAGGAGTTCAGGGCCAGCCTGGACAACATGCTGAAACCCTGTCTCCACAAAATATAAAAAATAGCAGAGCATCATAGCATGCACCTATAGTCCCAGCTACCCAGAAGGCTGAGATGGGAGGATCCCTTGAGCCCAGGAGGTCAAGGGTGCAGTGAGCTGTGATCACACCACTGCACTCCAGCCTGGTGACAGAATGAGATGTTATCTCAAAAAAAAAAAAAAAGAGGCTGGGTACGGTTGCTCACGCCTGTAATCCCAGCACTTTGGGAGGCCGAAGCGGGTGAATCATGAGGCCAAGAGATCAAGACCATCCTTTCTAACACAGGAAAAACCCACCTCTACTAAAAAAAAATACAAAAATATCTGGGTGTATCCCACCTACTCGGAAGGCTGAGGCAGGAGAGTCACTTGAACCTGGGAGGTGGAGATTGCAGTGAGCCGAGATTGCACCACTGCACTCCAGCCTGGCGACAGGGTGAGATTTTGTATCTCAAAAAAAAAAAAAAAAAAAAAAAAAAAAAAAAAAAAAGAATGAATAAATATTGTATTTTTCCACCTACAGTGATAGTGGAATATCACCACTTACGGTGATAGCACAATATGGATGTACTTAATGCCACTTTACAGTTAAAAATATTTTGTTTTATTTTGTTGTTTTGAGACGGAATCTCGCTCTGTTGCCCAGGCAGGAGTGCAGTGGCTCGATCTCAGCTCACTGCAACATTCGCCTCCCAGGTTCAAGCAATTCTCCTGCCCCAGCCTCCCGAGTAGCTGGGACCACAAGTGTGAGCTACCATGCCGGGCTTATTTTTTGTATTTTTGGTAGAGATGGATTTTCCCCGTGTTAGCAAGAATGGTCTTGATCTCCTGATCTCATGATCCACCCACCTCAGCCTCCCAAAGTGCTGGGATTACAGGCATGAGCCATTGCACCCAGAAAATTTTGTATTATATATAATTTTTTTTAAAAGGCCAAGTCAGAAATCAAACACAAAAAATAACAAAAGTCCGGGCATGGCGGCTCAGGCCTGTGATCTCAGCACTTTGGGAGGCCAAGGTAGTTGGATCACCTGAGGTCAAGAGTTGGAGACCAGCCTGGACAACATGGTGAAACCCCGTCTCTACTAAAAATACAAAAATTAGCTGGGTATGGTGGGGAGTGCCTGTAATCCCAGCTACTCAAGAGGCTGAGGCAGGAGAATCACTTGAACCCAGGAGGTAGAGGTTGCAGTGAGCTGAGATCGTGATATTGCACTTCAGCCTGGGCGACAGGACGAGACCCCATCTCAAAACAAAACAAAACAAAAGTTGAAAGATGAAACAAATGAACAAGTCTCTCCTTGGTGCCCAGGAGCAGGCCCTGCCACAGAGGTTGCCCAGGAACTTGTCACCCCCTGCCTGGAAGACCTTTCCCTGCTGTCCCTCTCCACTGCCCCTTCTCAGAGCCTCTACTGTCATCTTTGGGGCCCTAGAAGTCCCTGCACGTGGGAACGCCCGGCCTGCACCTGGTATGCATCAGGTCCTTGGCATTGATGGGGGCCTACCATCCACAGAGGCTGGACCCTGGCAGGCACACACTCTCCCAAGGCTTTGCCACATGGCATGGCTGCCGGCAGGACCTCAAAAGAGTTTTCTTGGCAGAAAGCTGGCTCTGTTTGGGGGTCCTCAAACCCACCAAGCACACACATGCCCCTTCCAATGTGCCACACGCTCACATCCGCCTGTAACATACACACAGGGGCATGCTCACAGAGACACTGCTGTCCTCGCAGGCACTCCTGGAAATGAGCCTGTACACTGAAGGCAGGTCCTGTGGACAGCAGAGCCCCCTGCCGGCCCACCGCTGGCATGCCTCGTCTCCTTGACAACCCAGGCAAGGGGCGTCCTCCTTACCTCAACCTCGCTCCCCAGGCCCCTCAGCTCCAACCTGCTCTGGGATCTTCCCCTCCGCATCCCTACAGAGGAGAAGAATCCCCTGCAGAAGGACAGAGCAACTGTGGCTCCTCGGGCTCTCCCTTTGGTCAAGGAGAGAGGCCAGAGCCCCTTTTCAGACTAGACTGGAGCAGTCATTCCTGGAGGCAGGGGAATGCCTGCAATGACTCTTCTCCAAGGTCAGCAGCTCCATCCCCCTGGTCTCACACTGGTGTGACTCTGCCTGTCCCCCAACCCTCCAGGAGTGCTTCCTGTTGTCTGAGCACCTGGGCAGAGATAACAGGTGCACACATTGGTTTCCTTCAGGCAAGAGCCAGGTCCCAGTCAAGCTGAGACCCTGTCCCCTCCCAGGGCAGGTCTCAACAGATTCCAAAAGCCTCCCCAGGGCACATGGGGCTCTCTGCAGGGAGAGGCTCTCAGCCCCACCCCTGAAACCACCCACCCCCTCACCCCAGCCCTGCCCAACCCTGCCAGGTTACCCCTACCTTCCCCTTCACACGCGTGGCCCTGCCTATGAACCGAACCACTCCCTAATCCCATCTGTGATGCCCGACAGGTGGACAGGTGGCAGGGACAGTGGCTCTGCAGGGACAAACAGCCTCGACTAGGCCACTGCCATGAGGGAGCCCCTTGAGCTGGGCTCTCTGGTCAGAAGAGGACAGATGGCATCATCCTCCTTGTCCCAGGCCCTCCTCCAGCCTCTCCCTGCCAGTTTGCCTGGGAACACTGGGGACAGGATAACAGCCACATAGTCATGAATACTTGTGGAGTGCTTGCCATACACCGGGCACACTGCACAGGCACTAGCTCATTTCACAGCTGAACAACCTCTGGAAATAAAGGTGGCACACAGCACCCACCACCTGGAACTCCTGACTCTCTGCTGGATCGGGTGCTAGGCAGGGAATGCTGGGCTAACCTGCAGGGGCACCAGGCATGGAGACAGGGAGGCTGGTGAGAGGAGACACCAGCATCAAGGCGTTCCAGCATCAAGAAGGCTACCACCGAGAAAAGGCCACAGTTGCCACTCATACTGGCCCTGGCCCTTTTCTGGCTGTGACATCAGGATCATCACTCAAGGTCGCTCAAGTTTTCTTATTTCTTCAGCTATAAAATGAAGACAGGGATAGCAGCCTGACGAAGTTGCTGATGACCAAGAATCAACTTTGGTTATGGCCCCGGCCCTCCATCCGCGGATCAGAGTGGACTCTGCTTCCTAGCTGTCTTCTGAGCCTGCTCACTTCATCACATCATCTCCCTGCTCCAAGCTACGGTTACCTCTCTGGCATCTGACTGTCCAGATTGATTATTTTAATATTATGACCACCAGGTCCTGTGGGACACACCTTGGCTGCCACATACGCCACACCCGCTTCCTCTGTGCTCTGGCCACCCTGGCCTCCTTCCAGCTCCTGTGAGGACCAGGCACCCTTCCAGCCTTAGGTCCTTTGCACATGCTGTTTCTGGAATGCAACCCACGCCCTAATTCACTCCTACCTACCCCATTGCTCTTAGCAAAAATGTCACCTCCCCAGGCACACCTCCTTTGGCCCCAGACCAGGTCAGATACCTGTGTACCCTCTTGTCAGTGTCTTATTTATTTATGGGGTTATTTTGACCAACATCTCCCCACAAGGCTGTGAGTCCTGGAAAGTAAGGACCATGCCTGCTTTGTGGTGGTCAAATCCCTGGCTCCTGGCCCAGGGTGGGTACTCTGCACACTGTTTCGGAATGTGGAGGAATGAATGAGCCTTTCCTCAGAGAGTTAGGGGTAACCAGAGCCCTGTCCCCAGGAGGAGTCTAGCAGAAGCTGGGGCTGCTTCAGACCTTTGTTTTTATATCCTCACCCCTTCCTCAGAGGGAACCAGATTCAGAAGTTGGGGGTGCTGGAGTAAGGAAGAAAGAGGGGCCGGGCATGGTGGCTCCTGCTTGTAATCCCAGCACTTGGGGAGACAGAGGCAGGAGGATCCCTTGAGCCCAGGAGTTTGAGACCAGCCTGGTCAACATGGTAAGACCCCATCTCCACAAAAATAAAAATAAAAATTAGCCAGGTGCTGTGGGGCACCCCTGTAGTCCCAGCTACTTGGGAGGCTGAGGTGGGAGGATTGCTTGAGCCAAGTTCAAGGCTACAGTGAGCCATTGGTTGTGCCACTGTACTCCAGCCTGGGCAACAGAGCCAGATCTAGGCTCAGAAAAAAACGGAGTGGGAGAGAACGGCGTGGAGAGAAAGGGGGGAGCTGCTTCAATCTTCTTTGCAGCTCTGTGCCCTCACCCCAGCTGGCCACACTCCAGCCACGAGCCCTCCTCGTGGGTTCTGCAATGTGCCAAGCCCTTGTCCTGAGACTCAGGGCCTGCTCCCACATCCAAGGTCCCCTTTCCCTGGACTATAATACACTGCCTGCCTGCCCCTCCCCATCCCCTTCTTCCCCGACTCAGCCCTCACCCTCCAGGTCTCAGCCTGACTTTCTGAAACGGTTGCCTAACTTAGCAAGCTAAGGAATCTGCCATGGTGCCACAGCTAATGTCAGCTTGGATTGAAGCTACGGGCAGAGCCCAGGCTCTCAGCCACCTCGTCATATGCCTCATTACTACTGGTTTCTCCCTCCAGGCCCCACCCCCTCTGGGGCTTCAGTTTCCTTCTAGGGGCTCTTCCATGACGAGGGACTTGGACATCTGTAGATTTCAGGTAGATTGGTTGAGAGGAAGAAGGTGGGGGAAGAGGTTAAGGGAGGAGGGGAAGGGGGAAAGACAGAAGGGAGGAGGGAGAGGAGGACGACAGAGGGGCGGCTGCTTCGGGCCAGCCAGACGTGAGAAACGCCAAGTATGTGAAGTACGCCAGCCCTGAGCTATGAATAGTGCTGTGGGGCATGCCTGGCAGCCCAGGTGGGCCTTCCCGCTCCTCCCGCAGGAGCTCTGCACAGGGGGCCTGAAAAGGGGAATGGAGCGTGGGCTGGGGAGGCACACTGGGGGACAGAGCAAGGGGTGTTGTCATGCAAATGATACGCAAATACACAGCAGCAAGCAGGTCTGATTGGTGGATCCCTGTGAGGCTGGGAGCCTGGGCCGAATGGTCACTCAGCGAAAGGCAGTGAGTGCCCAGCCTGCAGCACAACCCAGAGCCTCTGCCCACCAGCGCTGCAGTCCCTGCAACTCTATTTCCCAGGCTTGGAGGTCCCTTCTGGTCACCTGTGGCCAAAATCCCACTGATGCTGTGCAGCCTCTGGAGGCCTCTAAAGGTTGTGGTAAGGCTCTGCCTGCCCCGGACATTGTCCCTGACCACCCAGCGCCAGGTCAGCCTCTCCTCCTTGGAGCTCACTGGTCTGACAGACAGCTGGGCACCTGGAAGTTACAATATCCCCAGTCTCCGCCTCTAGACCCCTCTCCCCATCAGTGATCCCAGTGGAACACACACTGGGCTTAGGGCCCAGAGGCCCAGTCCATGGCCCTGTCCTGCCCCTTGTGGGCCTCCAAAGAAGGTGGTCACCTTCAGAGCCAGTTCTTCTTTCTTTCATTCTAGGACTGTTCACTGGATGTCACCAAGAGCCCGGCACTGGGCTGGGAGGCCAGTGACACGAGGGAAGACCAGTCAGAGGCCAGGTTTCAGGTCCCAACTGCATGACCTTGGTCAAGTCCTTTCCCTCTCCAAGCCTGAGCCTCCTCAGCTGTAAACGGAGTCCTGGAGAGGACTCAGCATTGAGTGCCTAGCATGTAGGAGTTGCTCAACTAATCAGTTCCATAGTCTAAGGATTTTCAAAAGTTAACAAAAGCAATCCCTGATTTTAAAAAACCAAAGAGATAGACATGGAACAAATAAAGCAGCTGTAGGGCATAGTGTTTAAAAGTTCCTAAGCAGAGGCCAGGCACAGGGGCTGACACCTGTAATTCCAGCACTTTGGGAGGCCGAGGTCAGAGAATCCCTTGAAGCCAGGAGTTAGTGACCAGCCTGGCTAACATGGTGAAACCCTGTCTCTACCAAAAACATAAAACTTAGCCAGCTACAGTGGCACCTGCCTATAGTCCCAGCTCCTCAGGAGGCTGAGGCAAGAGAATCATTTGAACCCAGGAGGAGGAGGTTGCAGGGAGCCGAGATCTCACCATTGCACTCCAGCCTGGGCAACAGATCAAGACTCTGTCAAAAAAAAAAAAAAAAAAAGTTCCAGCCAGGCTCGAAGGCTCAAGCCTGTAATCCCAGAACTTTGGGAGGCCAAGGCAGGCGGATCATCACCTAAGGTCAGGAGTTCAAGACCAGTCTGGCCAACATGGCAAACCCTGTCTACTAAAAATACAAAAATTAGCCAAGGGTGGTGGCGGACGCCTATAATCCCAGCTACTTAGGAAGCTGAAGCAGAAGAATCGCTTGAACCTGGGAGGCCAGTAAGCGGAGATCGCGCCACTGCATTCCAGACTGGGGGACAGAGCAAGATTCAGTCGGGAAAAAAAAAAAAGTTCCTAAGCAGGTTCCAGAGGAAGCTGGTGTTTGAATCCCGACTCAGGCCCACTTCCTAGCTGTGTGTCACTGCATAAGTTACTAACCTCCCTGAGCTTCTGCTTCTGCAGTTACTAAACAGAGATAATCCATCCCCCATGGGATTGGCATGCAGATTAAAGAGACAGTGTGCGTAAAGTGCTCCGCACAGCAGTGTCTGGCACTGAAGGCCGCCATCCACGTTTGATATAAGCAATACTCCCATTGGTATTATTATTGGTTGGCAATGCAGTGCCAAGTGCTACGGGAGCACTCAGTTCATCAGTCAGCAGTGTTCACGCATCAGGGCCTGGCCTTGAAGCTGGTTACAGAGCAGTGAATAAGACAAAGTCCCTCCCGTCTCGGCGCTCAAGGTCTAGCGCGCAGAGGCGGAAGTCTCGGTATAATTGAGTGGTGGAGGGGGGCTTTACAGAAGATATTTGAACTGGGCATTGAAAGAGGAATAGGAGTTGGAGAAATGGAAAAGGCAGGGAAGGCCCTTCTTTTTTTTATTTTTTTGAGACAGAATTTCGCTCTTGTTACCCAGGCTGGAGTGCAATGGCGCAATCTTGGCTCAGCACGATCTCGGCTCACCGCAATCTCCGCCTCCTGGGTTCAGGCAATTCTCCTGCCTCAACCTCCTGAGTAGCTGGGATTACAGGCACGCGCCACCATGCCCAGCTAATGTTTTGTATTTTTAGTAAAGACGGGGTTTCACCATGTTGACCAGGATGGTCTCGATCTCTTGACCTCGTGATCCACCCGCCTCGGCCAGGGAAGGCCCTTCTAGACAAGGGAAAGAGACGGTACAGCAAGTTTCTGGAAGGGGAAGAGAGTGACGGGCTCCCCTCTTATCCTGTCCTTCCCACTGTACCTCCCGTCTCAGCTCCCGCCACCTCTCACCTGCTCTCCTGCCTCCACTGCCCGAGTCCCTTGCATGGCTCCTAAGTAGCTGTGGGAGCAAGTTCCTCAGTACAGCATGAGGGATACGCCCTGATGGGGGAGGGGAGGGGCGGGATCTGGCCTCACTGGCTTCCTCCCTCTACTCTCAGCCTTGCACTCATCAGTCTTGCCGGCGCTTCTGCCGGGTCCCTCCGCCTGGCACACCCTTCTTTCCCTTCTCCATCCCTTTCTTACCCCAGCAAACATCTTTCAAACTTTGGCAAGCCATATCTCCCCACAGTGAAGCCTTCTTCCCTGCAGAGCTGGAGCATCTTTGGAGGAAGCAGGGGCTCAGCCATGTTCATTGACAGAACCCTGGGGTCCTCCATGCCACTCACGAGCAAACCCAGACTCCACACTGAGTCGCAGAAGACACAGAGCAGCAGAACATAACCTACATCTCTGCACCCACCAGCCATGACGTCCCCCCTCCCACTCCTTCCTCATGCCAGCCTCTGTTTGGATTTCAGGGCTCAGCTGTGGAGAAGAGGGTCCACCTTCCCTGGGTCAGGGGTGTCCTCACAGGCTCTTTGTTGTCAGAGAATACAGCAGTCACTAAAATGACAGACCTAGGATTCTGAAAGACCCAGATTTAATTTTTGGTGGGGTATGGGGGTGGATAGGATCTTGCTCTGTTGCCCAGGCTGGAGTACGGCAGTGAAATCATAGCTCACTGCAGCCTCGAATTCCTGAGCTCAAGCAATCTTCCCAACTCAGCCTCCTGAGTAGCTGAGACTACAGGCATGCACCACCACACCTGGCTAGTTTTTGAGAGATAGGGTCTTGCTATGTTGCCAGTGTTGGTCTCAAATTCTTGCCCTCTGGCTCATGCCTGTAATCCCAACACTTTGGGAGACAAAGGCGGGAGGATCACTTGAGGTCAGGAATTCAAGACCAGCCTGTGCAACACAGGGAGACTCCATCGCTACGAAAAAAATTAGCCAAGCATGGTGGTGTGTGCCTGATTGTGCCACTGCACTCCAGCCTGGGTGACAGAGCAAAACCCTCTCTTAAAAAAAAAAAAAAATCCTGGCTTTAAGCTATCCCCCTGCCGAAGCCTCCCAAGTTTCTGGGATTACAGATGTGAACCACCATGCCTGGCCCAGCTTAAAATGTGATGCTTGGGAGAGATCCAAGCTGGCTGATCACTAGCAGCTCGGGATTGTAGCTCCCAGTGAAAGCACAGAGAACGAGAGGACGCCACACTTTCAGACGAATTTTTGTTGCTCACCCACAGGAGATTCCCAGCGGAGGAGCCCCACGGGTCGCCAGCGCGACTCTTGTGGCCGGCGAGGCGGTTTTGCCGCTGCCTTGGTGCGGCGGTTCTCGGTGCAGACTCAGAAAAGCACCATCAATCTTAACGCCACTGTTTTGGCCGGCGCAGTGGGTTGCTCAGATTTTAGCTCCGGGAATCAACAAGTTGGACGTCCATTCAGAAACCCAATTATAAAGACGGTAATTATAAAGACCACAGATGGATAAATCTATAACGAAGGGAAGAAACCAGCCTTAAAAGGCTGAGAATACCCAAAATCAGAACGCCTCCCCCTCTACAGGGGATCACAGTTCCTCATCAGCAACGGAACAAGGCCTGATGGAGAACGAGTGTGTTCCATTAACAGAAGCAGGCTTCAAAAGGTGGATGATAGCCGGGCACGGTGGCTCAAGCCTGTAATCCCAGCACTTTGGGAGGCCAAGGCGGGTGGATCATGAGGTCAAGAAATCGAGACCATCCTGGTCAACATGGTGAAACCCCGTCTCTACTAAAAATACAAAAAATTAGCTGGGCATGGTGGCGCGTGCCTGTAATCCCAGCGACTCAGGAG
>NW_016107543.1:1411186-1418370 GCF_001604975.1 Cebus imitator | reverse complement strand
AAAAAAAAAAATATATATATATATAAAACATGATGCTTGGTGACCTCGAATGAAGTTATTTGTCCACTCCAGTTCTCAGTTCCTGCATCTGTAAGTATATACTCCCCTTATGACGGCACTCGAAAATCAATCAAAAAGGATTTCACAGTGGGGCACAGTGGCTCATACCTGTAATCCCAGCACTTTGGGAGGCTGAGGCGGGCGGATGACCTGAGGTCGGGAGTCTGAGAGCAGCCTGACCAACCTGGAGAAACCCCATCTCTACTAAAAATACAAAATTAGCCGGGCATGGTGGCACATGCCTGTAATCCCATCTACCTGGGAGGCTGAGGCAGGAGAATTGCTTGAACCCAGGAGGCAGAGGTTGCAGTGAGCCACAGTCATGCCACTGTACTCCGTCCTGGGCAACAAGAGAGAAATTCCATCTCAAAAAAAAAAAAAGATTTTACTACAGAATCCTCAGGTTCATGATAGATTTTGGAAACAGGAGTTGAGAGAAAGGAGATAATCATATCACCAACTGTTTTTTAACCAGTCCCTACGGCAATTCTACCCAGCTTCCGGCTTCCGGCTTTCAACTCCTGTTAACGCCCTTGTGAGCACACTGGCTCTCAAATGATTCCCACAGTGAAGACACCAGCTTGTGTCGGCTGCAGGTCTGTCTCCCCAGTCAGTCTGGGCCATTTTTACATTAATATTTTTGGCAGGGGGCCCCTGAGGGGTGTTCTGGACTGGTCAGTGGGGTAGATGCAAATCTCAGAACTCATGGTTATAAAATCTTCACGGAGACTTTTTGTCTGGCTTTTGGGCGGTAGGAAAAGCAGACCAGGAGGCCCTTGAGGGCAGGGTTGTGTCTCATTCGTCCGGGTTCCGAGAGAGAGCCTGGAACACAGAGTGCCAGCAAGCAGCGGTCACCACTGACAGCGAGTTTGATTCGCTGCGGCCAGCTGCCCGACTTTCCCAAGCCCTGGGCCTCCCATGCTGGGGTCAGGTCCTTCTCCTGCCCCAGGTGGAAGTTAGGGAGAGGGCAGGAAGGGCGCTCTCGACAAGCCAGGCCTGGGAATATCCTCAGCATCCCCAGGCCACACCCTGTCTCTCAGATAAGGCTTTCCCTAGCACTGGGAGTACTGAGGCCTCTGGGCCACTGGCGAAGAAAAAGGTCCCAGTGGGGAAAGAAGGGCTGTTTCTCCCTCACATTGGCAGCCCAGCCTGGTTGTGTGGTCCCCATTTTCTGCCTCCCACCCTCCCCTCTTGCAAATATCCCCCCACCATCTCCTGGGCTTTAGACCCAACCTCAGCTGTCCTCCTTGCCTTCCCTGCAACACCTAGGTGCTGTGTGGGAGGGGCACAGTGCCAAAGCTTCATTAGAGCTAACGAAGCTCAGCTGTGCGATGCCAGTGCGAGATACAGTGCGCAGACAGCCTCCTTTTCAGCCTGGGGCCTCCGCTCCCTACTCCACCTCTCTTGGGGAGGATCCCAGGGCCACACCTCCAGAACAGGAAAGGGAGATTTATAAGAATCTTCCCTGTACAGAGAGTGCAGAGAGGCCAAGGAGAGCGCAGGTTCTGGGGCACGAAGTAGAAACAGCATCAAGAGGGGGGTTAAGGTCCTCTCCCTCTTCATGGAATCACCGCAGGCCGGAACTGAAGGGACTCTGGGCACTTCTCTACAACCCTCCTACGACAACTCAACAACCCGAGGCCCCTCCTCCTCCCACCAACTTCCATCCTCTCAAGCGATCCTCCCGCCTCAGCCTTCCAAGTAGCTGGGACTACAGGCATGAGCCACCATTGTCCCTACAGTCCCAACCCCACAGGCTGGCTTCCTTCCACTCTCGCTGGTCCCCTCCTCTCTGCTCTGTCCCCTTGGCCTGTCCTTTCTCTAGGCCTCAGTTTCCCCATGAGGTGAAGAGAGAGACAGGGAAGGAAGGTGGCCTCTAATATTCCTCCAGCTGAAACAAACAAAAATGTCCCCTCTCTGGGTAGCTTTCCTCCTCCTTCCACCCCTTTTCAGGAACAATACAGAGTTCTTCCACCTTGAGCATAAGGGAAGCTCAATGTGGGGGGGTGGGGTCTCCCCTTCAGCCTCTCCCTCAAGCCTTGGGGTCTCTCAGGAGCAGGAAAAGCTCTAGATTGCCCAGGTCCCTACCCCTCCTTCCTCCCAAGAGCTCTGAGTCTGGCGTCCACACCAGATTCTTTCCAAGCTCTCACACTTTTGGGGAAATTAAAAAGGAAGGAGCAGCTGTTGACGCAGGAGTGCAGAGCCAGACAGAAGTCAGACTGGACTTTGGGAGGCTGAGGCAGGTGGATCACGAGGTCAAGAGATCGAGACCATCCTGGTCAACATGGTGAAACCCCATCTCTACTAAAAATACAAAACGTTAGCTGGGCATGGTGGCGCGTGCCTGTAATCCCAGCTACTCAGGAGGCTGAGGCAGGAGAATTGCCTGAACCCAGGAGGCGGAGGCTGCGGTGAGCCGAGATCACGCCATTGCACTCCAGCCGGGTAACAAGAGCGAAACTCCATCTCAAAAAAAAAAAAAAAAAAGAAGTCAGATTGGAGACAGAAACACTCAGGGCCAGAACAAACTCAGCCCCTCCCTAGGTTGACCCCCACTTGGGGCCAAGACCCCTTGAGCGGCTGTCCTCCCACATGGCTCCCAGGCAGTCCCCCAGCCCACTGCATTCCCCCCACCCACACACCTCCCGCCAGCCTCCCCACCCCAAGAGGCCAAGGCTGGGTCTGTTTCTGTCCCTCAGGCCTAGGCCGTGGGTCTCAGTCATCCCCATGTGCCGCCCCAAGCTGTCTCTCCTCCCAGGGATTCAGGCCGAGCTTTGAAAGGGTCACTTCAAAGAGGGCCTGGCTGCCAAGGGCCTAGCCAGACGCAGGGCCAGCTCCTCGGCCAGATTCCCGGTGGTTGGGGACAAAGGCCCCACTGTTCCCCGACCCCCGGACGCCCCCAAATGCACTGGGCATAAGAAGTCTTTCTTTCCCAAGTTCCGCTCCTTACGGCCGGGCTCCTTGCCACCGGGAGTAGCCTCTCCTCCAGGAGAAGCTGGGGAGTTGGCGGGACAGGGAATTACGTGTTTCCCCGTTGCCACCACCATACACCCAAACCCCTTGGGCACCCAGGATGATGACAAAACCCAGCCGGGCACATGGCTCACGCTTGTAATCCCAGCACTTCGGGAGGCAAGGTGGACGGATCACCTGAGTTCAGGAGTTCGAGACCAGCCTGACCAACATGGCAAAACTCTGTCTCTACAAAAATAGAAAAATTAGCTAGGCATGGTGGCGAGCCTGTAATCCCAGCTGCTCAGGAGGCTGAGGCACCAGGATGATGACGCAACCCTGGGGCCAACTTCAGGATCAGTGGCCCAGGCTCCTCCCTGTCCCTTGGTCACCAAGCCCTCCCTGGGCCTAGGATACAATCCCACCTCAGCCCCCCGCGTAGCTGGGACTACAGGCATGAGCCACCATAGTCCCTACAGTCCCAGCCACACAGGGCTGGCTTCCTTCCACTCCTGCCAGTCCCTTCCTCTCTGCTGTCGCCCATCAGAACCATACCCACCCTTGCAGGCCTTCTCCAGGCAGCCTCAGGACTACCTATTCTGAGGAGCGTCACAGCCCAAACCATAGCAGCCAACCTCTGACGTTCCCAGAGGCTGGGGACCTCTCTGCCCGCTCTCACCAGTGCACTGCAGTAGGAAGTAGGGTTCACCTGCTCCTCTAATTTCTTTTTTTTTTTTTTTTTTTTTTTAGACGGAGTTTCGCTCTTGTTACCCAGGCTGGAGTGCAATGGCGCGATCTCGGCTCACCGCAACCTCCGCCTCCTGGGTTCAGGCAATTCTCCTGCCTCAGCCTCCTGAGTTGCTGGGATTACAGGCACGCGCCACCATGCCCAGCTAATTTTTTGTATTTTTAGTAGAGACGGGGTTTCACCGTGTTGACCAGGCTGGTCTCGATCTCTTGACCTTGTGATCCACCCGCCTCGGCCTCCCAAAGTGCTGGGATTACAGGCTTGAGCCACCGCGCCCGGCCCTGCTCCTCTAATTTCTTATCATATAGTGCTGATCCCAAAGCAGGGCGCTTAGAGTTTTCTGTGCCAGGCCTTCGTCTAATGCCTGAATTCTCTCTCACTCTCTTTTTCTTTTCTTTTTCTTGAGATAGAGTCTTGCACTATTGCCCCGGTTGGAGTGCAGTGGTGCGATCTCGGCTCACTGCAACCTCCACCTCCCGAGTTTGAGATTCTCCTGCCTCTCAGTCTCCTGAGTAGCTGGGATTACAGGCACCCACCACCACACCCCTCTAATTTTTTGTATTTTTAGTAGAGAGGGGGTTTCACTATTTTGGCCAGGCTGGTCTCAAACTCTTGACCTTGTGATCCGCCTGCCTTGGCCTCCCAAAGTGCTGGGATAACAGGCATGAGCCACTGTGCCCAGCTCGCATGCCTGAATTCTCTCTAGTGCACGTCATTGCCCAGCCTGTGCCTGCCCGGACCTCACTTCACCTCCAGTGATAGGGGCCTCATTACCTGCAGAGGCAGGTCACTTTCACTTTAGATTACTCTGACCATAAAGGTCAGTAATTTTTTTTTTTTTTTTTTTTTTTTTTAAAGATGTGGTTTCACCATGTTGGTCAGGCTGGTCTTAAACTCCCGACCTCAGGTGATCCAACCGCCTTGGCCTCCAAAGTGCTTGGATTACAGGTGTGAGCCACTGCGCCCGGCCCAAGGTCAGTACTTTTTACTGAGCCAAAAGTGCATTGTTCTCATTTCTACCCATTGATTGTTTTTTTAATAATAGCTGCTACCAATAATTGAGATTACTAAATCTCAGCCACTTTACCCATATTACCTCATTTAGCCCTCTCTATAATTCTGAGGGATTATTTCAAGGATAGGAAAACCAGTCAGGTATGGTGGCTCACACCTGTAATTTCAGCACTTTGGGAGGCTGAAGTGGGAGGATAGCATGAGTCCAGGAGTTTGAGACCAGTCTGACAACATGGCAAAACCTGTCTCTATAAAAAATACAAAAGTAGAAAAATTGGCCAGGCGCAGTAGCTCATGCCTATAATCCCAGCATTTTGGGAGGCCGAGACAGGCAGATCACCTGAGGTCAGAAGTTTGAGACCAACCTGGTCAACATGGTGAAACCCCATCTCTACTAAAAATACAAAAATTAGCTGGATGTGGTGGCATGCACCTGTAATTTCAGTACTTGGGAGGCTGAGGCAGGAGAATTGCTTGAACTGGGAGACGGAGGTTGCAGTAAGCTGAGATTGTGCCATTACACTCCAGTCTGGGCAACAAGAGCATAACTCCACCTCAAATTAAAAAAAAAAAAAAGCTGGGCATGGTAGCATGCACCTGTAGTTTCAACTACTCAGGCTGAGGAGGGAGGCTCCCTGAGCCCAGGAGTTCAAGGCTGCAGTGTGCCAAGCTCGCGCCACTGCACTGCAGCCTGGGAAATAGAACAAGACCCTGCCTCAAAAGAGTAAAAGAAAACCAAGGCCGAAACAATGAAGCAACTTGCCCCAGGGCACACAGTGAACAAGGAGAAGAGCTGAAATTCAGACCTGAGCAGGCTGAAGGCAGGCAGAGCCATGCACTCAACCCGAGGCTGCTCCTGCTTCCTGAAGAACTGACGGCCACACCCAGCTCAGGCCTCGTACCTCCCATGATTGGCCTGTCTGTCTACATTAAACAGTGGACCATATCTCCCTCCTGGTCCTTTTTTTTTCCTAGCCAGCTCCTCTCCAGCCTTTTTCAGTACATCAGGTGTGACCTGCAGATAGTGACTCACTAATCTTAATTCAAACCAGCAAATGGGAAGCAGAGGGGGTCAGAGGGGAAGAGGTTCTCTGCCTAGGTGCATCGGGGTTTGAGGGGGTTTGAGGAGATGTCCCTGGGCCTAAGGTTTAGGAATGGAGGGAGGTGGCCAGCAACCCAACATCTGCTTCTTTCTCTCTCTCTCTCTTTTTTTTTTTTTTTGAGACAGGGTCTCATTATGTCACCCAGGCTGGAGTGCAGTGGTGCAGTCATAGCTCACTGCAGCTCAACTCCCCCAGCTCAAGTGATTTTCCCACCTCCACCACCCAAGTAGCTGGGACTACATACCCAGCTAATTTTTCTCTTTTTTTTTTTTTTTGAGACTAAATTTCACTCGTCACCCAGGCTGGAGTGCAATGGCGTGATCTTGGCTCACTACAATCTCCGTCTCCCGGTTCAAGCAATTCTCCTGCCTGAGCCTCCCAAGTAGCTGGGACTACAGGTGTGCGCCACCACGCCCAGCTAATTTTGTATTTTTAGTAGAGATGGGGTTTCACTATGTTGAACAGGCTGGTCTCGAACTCCTGACCTCAGGTGATCCACCCACTTAGGCCTCCCAAAGTGCTGGGATTACAGGTGTCAGCCACTGCTCCCAGCCCCAGCTAACTTTTTTTTCTGTAGGTATTGGGTCTCCCTATGTTGCCCAGGCTAGTCACATGAGCCCAAGCAATCCTCCCGCCTTGGCCTCCCAAAGTGGTCGGATAACAGGTGTGAGCCTCTGTGCCCGGCATCAATGCCCCTTCTGTGAGAGATGAACTGATAGATAGACTAGGTCCTGCCCCAAACCATGCTGTGTCCACCCTCTAACTTCAAAAAGACAGAATCTCCTGCCACAAAGTGATGCATTGAACTGAACATCTCAGGGCCAGGGAGATGAAAAACACACAGGCCTCGATTCCAACCTGAGCCTTTGCCTACGTGCATTTTCCTCAGCACCGACCCCTCAGAACTCTGAGGGAACAAGAGAGGGAGTGAGAGCCAAAGAGAAGCCGACGGCTGGGGAAGCCCGGGTGGCCCTGCTAAACTTCGGTGTGGGCGAGTGGCCTTCCCTTCCTCTCTAGGTTTGGCTCAGCCATTGTTGTGAGATAACACAGTGTCATGCACCTCCAAGCTGCCTTCCCAAGCCCCCAGCACCCCCACTTCCAAAGGGTTAGGCTACAGGAGTCTGTGGTTTTTCCATACACTATCCCATTAGTCATGAATTCGTTCTTTTTTTTTTTTGAGACAGAGTTTCACTGCTGTTGCCCCGGCTGGAGTGCAATGGTGCTATCTTGGCTCACTGCAACCTCCGCCTCCTGGGTTCAAGCGATTCTCCAGCCTCAACGTCTCGAGTAGCTGGGATTACAGGCAT
>NW_016107543.1:1403072-1410945 GCF_001604975.1 Cebus imitator | reverse complement strand
GTTCAAGTGATTCTCCTGCCTCAGCCTCCTGAGTAGCTGGGATTACAGACATGCGTCACCATGCCCAGCTAATTTTGTTGGTCAGGCTGGTCTCGAACTCCTGACCTCAGGTGATCCACCTGACTCAACCTCCCAAAGTGCTGGGATTATAGGCGTGAGCCACCTCGCCCAGTCCCTTTTTTTTTTTTAAATCTTTTTACTTCGTGGCCAAGGTAATAGCATCATTCGCGAATTCAGTCAGTCAGCTGGTCTACAAACATTCTCTGAGGACTTGCTGTGTGCCAGGCCCTGTGAACACGGAGACAAACATGACACCTCTGGGGCCCCTTGTAATGGGGTTAAGAACATGGGTAACTCTTAAGCTCTGCCTCTTACTTGCTGTGTGTCCTTAGGAAGCCATGGAATCTCTTTGTGTTTGTTTCTTTTTTTTTTTGAGTTTCGCTCTTATTGCCCAGGCTGGAATACAGTGGCACGATCTCGGCTCACTGCAACCTCCACCTCCCGGGTACAAGCAATTCTCCTGCCTCAACCTCCTGAGTAGCTGGGACTACAGGCACCCACCACCACGCCCAGATAATTTTTGTATTTTTAGTAGAGATGGGGTTTCACCACATTGACCAGGCTGGTCTCAAACTCTAGACCTTGAGATCTGCCAACCTAGGCCTCCCAAAATGCTGGGATTACAGGTGTGAGTTACCTCATCCGGCCTGTGTCAGTTTCTTAATCTGTCAAGTGGAGTGATGGTAATATGCCAACATAGTGGTAAGCACTATGGAAGGAGTGGCTATTCTTATTTTTCTTGGCCTCAGATAACTCCTGTCTGGTGGGATAGATGGATATGAGATGGACCATCACAGTGTCAGGGGTAGAGCTGGGCATGGGCATCCTGGGAGGCCACAGACGGGGCTGTTCCCTGGTTTGCACTTCACAAACATTTATGGAGAACTGCTCTGTGCCAGGCTCTGTGCTGGCCACTCTGTGCTGACTGGACACAGAGATGAACAGCACACATTGTTCACTCCTCCCTGCTCCTCCCTGCCCTCCCCTCTTCCTCTTGGAGCCCAGTCCAAGAACTCTGTACTGAGGGGGGCCATGAAGGACAGAACCAACCACAGAGGGACAGGAATGGCCTGGGGGCTGAAGTCAGAAGATGGGTCCTTGTCTGCCGACGCTGAGGAACCTGGGAGCTCCCCAGTCTGTGTCTCCGATGGAGTGTGAGAGAATTGGACACAATGACCCGGTCCTCACCCACTCTGACAGGTGGGATATACAACCCACCCCAAAAGGGCTTTAAACTCTCCCCAAAGTCCAGCCCCAAGGCCATCTCAGCCTGATGTCCCACTGAGGCAGTGGGGGAGGAGATGTCCGCCTGGCACAGACTGGTACTGCCCTGCTGACAAACTGGCATAATTTCACAAGAAACAGGGGGGCCTGGATCTAAAGGCGGGTTGTCTGAAGGGGTGGGGTGTGCTAGGAGAAAGGCAGCACCAGCTCCCACAGGCCCTATTCATGTCTCCCTCCCGAGACGGTGAGAGCAGCATCGTTAAAACCAGGCTTTGTCCAAATCCCTGACCAAGCCAATATCTCACCTTTGAACCCCTGCAGCCAACAGAGTGGGGCTGATGTCCCTTTGGAAGGAAAACACCAGTGAACGAAGCCCTGGCCCAATGCTATGGGCCGGCATGGGGCAGGGTGGGAAGGCTTAGAGGAGTAAAGAAATAGAACAAAGACAAGCAACGGAGCTGCAATCCAGCCAGAAGCTGACCTTGATCTTGGGCTGTGTACATTTAGACACAGATTTGGAGTGGGAGTGACAGCGGGACATGGCAGGTCCTGAGAAGCCAGATAGTGAGGGTGAGAGCAAGACTCCAGAGCCAGACTACCACATTCCTACCCTAGCTCCACAGTGCACTGGGGGTGTGATTTTGGCCACAATATTAGGTGTCTGAGCCTCAGTGTCCTCAAATGTAAAATGGGGATAATAATGGTATCTACCTCTTAGTGGTAGTGTGAGGATCAAATGAGGTAGTTTTTATAAATCCTGGCCAGGAGTTTTTGCTGTCTGTGTATTAGCTATGAGCTATACTGTGAAAGCAACTTCCCTTCCTAAAAAAAAAAACCACCTTTTCGTTTCCAGGCACCAATGCTCATTTGAATACATTTACAGGAATATATGATACCTCCAGTCACCATCTCCAGATTTTTACATTGGAATCCAACATCACAAGAACACACCTGACCCACTGTACTGGAGGGAACTTCCCTGCATGGCTCGCCTGGGATGCTGCAGGTCACAAGCCCCACCCCCCCGGAAGTTCTCCTGAGTATCTAACTGCAGTCCCTCACATTGTAACTTCTTCGCCTCTACTGCTTTTCAGTCTCTCTTTTAACATTACGCATCAAGAAGTCCTTCTGAGTAACCCTGCAATGAAGGATGAAGCAATCCACTGCCCACTCCTGTACTGGTCTGCTCAGAGCACCCTCTCTCACTCCACTCCCATCCATGCCAAGAATGCTGCACTTCTTCCTCATGAGCCCAGGGTCAGCTTGAAGAGGAGGGCACAAGGGCCAGGCCTCTTCTCCCACCCAGTCCTTCTCTGCTTGGACTGGGATCCACACAAACCTGCCCCATCCTCGAAGTCTGACACTTTCTTTTTTTTTTTTTTTTTTTTTTTTTTTTTTGTTTTTTTTTTTTTTTTTTTTTTTTTTTTTTGAGACGGAGTTTCGCTCTTGTTACCCAGGCTGGAGTGCAATGGCGCGATCTCGGCTCACCGCAACCTCCGCCTCCTGGGTTCAGGCAATTCTCCTGCCCCAGCCTCCTGAGTCGCTGGGATTACAGGCACGCGCCACCATGCCCAGCTAATTTTTTGTATTTTTAGTAGAGACGGGGTTTCACCATGTTGACCAGGATGGTCTCGATCTCTTGACCTCGTGATCCACCCGCCTCGGCTTCCCACAGTGCTGGGATTACAGGCTTGAGCCACCGCGCCCGGCCTGAAGTCTGACACTTTCTTAGTGGCTTTCCTTCCCAAGCTTCATCTTGTGCCCTGACTACCCTCAAGGGTCCTGGGTTCTTGCCTGGGCACTGTCACTATGTAGGCTCAGACCCTCTCTGTGAAAGGGTACACCAGCACCTACCCGGCCCACTCCCATTCTTCCTAATATTATTGAAGCCTTTGAATCCAGCATTGAATGTAGGGGATTTACTGCTCCCGTGGTTCCCAAGGAGAGGGCAGGGCCTCACATGCAGGATCTTGGAATTCCCAGCAACCTTGGGGTACACTCAACTGCACTGTGGGCAAGTGGAAGAAGCTGCCTGGGCTGGGGACCTCTGGGGCTGCCTTTGGAAGTGAAATGACTGGTTATATAACCGAGATTCAAATCGCATACCAACAAGCACATGGCAGTAAGAGCCGCCACTCTGGGGAATGGGGTCTGTCGCCTGGCAGAGGGGGAGAACTGCACGGAATCAAAAGCCACTCACCCCCAGCTAGGCTGCAGGGTGGGAGTGGAGAGAGGGGTGCAGGGGATGTGTTGTTGGTGGAGAGTTGAATCCAAGGGACTCTTGCTTAATGACCTCAACCCCCCCACCCCCCCACCCCCGTCCATCCTGAATTTCAAGTTCATAATTAGGAAACACACTTTAGCTGAAGGGAGCCGGAGAGAGATGCAGACTAAGGGAGAGCTGACCGCATCCGGCAACCAAGAAACACCCCAGTCTCAGAAAGAGTTGCATGCCCTAGATCCCACCTTCAGCACTGCCGGGAGAGCTGGGGAGGAGGGTCTCCAGGTCTTTCAGCCCTGTCTAAAGAGGAAGCCGCCTCAGCCCAGGCCTTGACCTCCACCTGGACTCTGGGGAATTTCTTTTCCGAGCTCAGGGAAACTATTGGCCTGACAGTGTTCAACCCTTCAACTTAAAGGCAGGGAGGCCTGCTGGGGTGCTCCTGCGTGGCGGTCCGCCAGGCTCAGAGGTAAGGGAACGGCCCCGATGTGGGGATGGGGCCGGGAGGCCCCTGCTGGCCCCTCCCCAGCCTCAGCAGCTGGCAGATGAAAGAACCCAAGCAGAGCAGCCCAGCGCTGAGTAATGCCCCTGGCACCCCGCGCTCTGACCCACCCACAGCCGGTCAGAGAGGGCAACAGGGGAGGGCAGCCGCGCCGGCAGAGCCGGGGGTCCCAGGCCTACGTCTAGAACTTCCCCAGGACCCAGGAGCGCGGCAGAACCGCGCCTAGCAATCCATCGCGCAGTCCGAACCAGCGGGGGGCGAGTGTGGCGCGGGGAGGGGGTGTCCGGACGCCTTGCGGAGGACGTCCCGCTCCGGGAACCCCCTCCCCCACCCCCTCTCCCTCCAGCTGTGCCGGGGCCTCGCCAACGGAAAACGAAAACTCGGGCAGAGGAAACAGCGGCAGGCGCCCCGCCTGAAAAACCCGGACAAAAGCCGCGGGCCTTCCTCCCCCGCTGCCCAGCCGCCGGGGGCCTGGCACCACCACCCGGGTCTGTGCCCCCTGTCCTGGCAGCCCCGTGCCCGTCCCGGCCCCTTGCCTACTTCCCTCATTCCCACCTCTCTGCCCCGGACAGCTCTCGCTCGGGCCCCCTCCCGGGCCTGCCACCAGCTGAAGTTCCCCGCATTGGTGCCCGCGGTGCCCGCGCCGTGCGCCCCAGTTTGTGCAGGGCGAGCCGCGGCGCAGCGACCCCGGCCCGGCCGCCCGCTCCCCTGCAGCGCCCAGCCCCGCCCCCTTCCCTGGCTCAGCGCCCTCACCTGTGGGGGCCGGGGCTCCGGGCGGGGCGGGATCCCGACCAGGCAGAAGGCGACTCCATTCATCGGGTGGCAGCGGCAGCTCTGCGGCCGGGGCACTGCTGGGGGCGCAGGCAGGGACCCGGGAGGGGCGGGGCCTGGGCGGGGCCGAGAGCGGGGTGGCCTCCCCGGGGTCCGCCCCCTCGCCCCTCCCCCTCCCACCACCAACCTCGCGCTCCCTTCGGGGTGCGTCGGCGGCCTTGCTCAAGGGCCACAGAGTGGCCACCGGGCTGAGGCAGGGGCGAGCGCTGCCCGAGAGCCGGATGTCAGCAGCCTGGGGAGAGGGGCGGTCTCCGGGAGATGCTTGCCGGGCCTCCAGGGGACCGGCCCAGATAGAGGCCATCCGGGCCCAGGAAAGAGGACAAGGGCACCGAACCTAGAACTAGCACAGGGACAGGGAGAGAGGGAGAGGGAAGCAAAGAGAAACAGCCAGCCAGAGATGGTCAGAAACAGATCCAGAGACCCAGAAACATGAGAGAGGCAGAGACAAGATAGAGACAGCACAGAGAGGCAGAGAAAGTCAGAAACAAGGACGAGGAGACCCAGGATCAGAAGGAGGAGAAGACAGGAAAAGGCTTAGAGGCCTCATTCCCTTTAGAGACCCATAGACATTGAGACACTAGGGCAGACTTAGTGCAAGGGGCAGGGAGACGGGGTGCCTGCAGTGTAGGGTAAGCCCCTCCCAGCCAGAGGCTCAGCCCAGGATCCCAGAAAGGCAGGGGAGTCGAGGAAGGAAGAGAGGCTGGCAGGTGGCCCAGCCCTCCAGACCCCCACCCAGCCAGTCCTAGGGCAGGCCGTGGGGTCAGCCCACAGTCTTGCTCTGCACTGAGCAGCAGTGACAGCTCCCAGTCACCAGCCCCCACAGCCACCCTTCCTCGCATTACTCCGAGCTCAGCCTAAAGAGATGCCCTGGTCCTGAGACAGCTTCTTTCCTTGTCTCCCAGAAGGACCCTCCAGCCCATCCCCTGACAGTCCAGGGAGAGACAGTCCCTCTGTCCTTCATTTCTTTCTTTCTTTTTGAAACAGAGTCTCACTCTGTCACCCAGGCTGGAGTAGAGTGGCACAACCAAGGCTCACTGAAACCGCTGCCCCCAGGTTCAGGTGATCCTTCCGTCTCAGCCTCCCCAAGTAGCTGGGACTACAGGCACATGCCACCATGCCCGGCTAATTTTTGTATTTTTTGGTAGAGATGAGGTTTCACCATGATGGCCAGGCTGGTCTCGAACTTCTGACCTCAAATGATATCCGCCTGCCTCAGCCTCCCAAGTGCTGGGATCACAGGTGTGAGCCACCACACCTGGCCTTATCCTTTATTTCTAGAAAATAGCTAGAAAATTCTTTCTGCTCCTTCTAACTTCCATCTTTCCCACTTCTTACTTCCTACAGCTTCTGCCTACCTCTTTCTCATGCCTTTTGCAGTTTAAGGGGCTTCCAATATTCCTTTCCCCCGATTATGTAGAAAAGAAAGTGGAGGCTGCAGATAAAATAGGACTTGGAGAGAGGAGGGAGTGAAATTGGGAAGACCACCTCTGCCTGCTGGAGTCACCGCCCTCCTTGGGCAAGGAGACCCCTGAGGGCTGAGCAGCCCCAAGACCCCACCCCTTTACCTTTGATCAGGGTTGGGGACTCAGGTCTTAGAGGGGTAGGGGTGGTCCAGACAACAATTAGGCCATCCCTACTCAGTGAACCTGAGGAAAGCGGTACTGACTGGGGTTTAGATCATATGCTTCATTTAGGTATTTTAAATCCCTTGGTGGTCAAGAGAAAGAGATTCTGTTTCATAATAATGGAGGGACAGTTAAATGACTCCTCTCCCTTCCTCATCCTTTTCATCAAGGTCATATGCAGCCAGAATTATCCTCCACTTCTGGAAAGTCCTTCCTGCAGTCTAACTGTAATCTGTCATACTGCCTGGATTTTCTTGCCTAACCTTCAGCCAGGCCCCTGTTCCTGCCTCTTTCTGCTCTGTAGCGCCAGTGGTCCAAGGCCTGCTGCCACCTTGGCTCAGAGGTCCTTTCCTCCCTGGATAAAGGGTTATCTCTTAAGGGGGAAAGTTTGGCATCTGAAATCAGACTGAACGGAGGCTGGGATAGGGGGAGGAAGGGGGGAGGCCATGGGGTGCCCCTGGCTCACTTTTTCCAGAGCCTGATGCCTTCAGACCCCGCAGGACGGGGTGAGAGGAAATGAGCTCAGGCTGACCGGCAGGCGAATTCCTCCCTCCACAATGCACAGACTCCCCACCCGCTCCCACTTCCCAGAAAGTGCGGCTGTCTCCCCACCCTGCCGCCCTTCCCACCTCTTCCTGCACCTTGACCTGCACCCCCACCCTGTCCCAGCCCACCCCATCCATATTCTGTAGCCGCTGTTCCTCCTCACCTTCCTCTCCATCCCGGCTCCCCTTCCTCTCTCACTCAGGGTCTCATTCCACGCATCCTGCCATCCACCCCGGAACCCACTGTATTCCTATACCCTCTTTTGGGGAGTTTGGAGCCACAGAGCCCAACATGGGGAGAGTCTCCCTCATTGAGGACCCTCCTCATACTCCCCCTCTTTCCAAACTCCTCCCCCAGAGCAATCACCATCCTTCATTCACAAAGGTCTACTATGTGAGGGGGTGGGAAAGAGGAGGGAGTGGAGTCGGTTCGCCCCGGGAATATAGAGGTAAGGCCTAGATCCTTCCCTCCAGGGGCCTGGGTCTTCCTCAGTCGTGACCCTATAGAGAACTCGAAGCACAGGAGCACATTCAGCTGGAGAAGCAGGGGAGGCTTCCAGCAGGAGGTGCCTTGAGCTTCGGGGGCTTCATGGGTGGGGCGGAGGAGGGTGGGATTAGGGAAAAAGGCACTCCAGGGAGAGGGATGCTGGGGTGAACCAGGGGGGCAGAAGAGAGCAAGTATCACATCGTGGCTGGAGCCAAGCCGAGGGAGGGTGTCTGTGGGCAGGAAGCATGGAGGGATGAGGCAGGAAACACGGGCAGGGGTGTGATTGCGGAGCGGGTGTGATGGTGAAGCGGTATGAAGGCGGAGGGAAAGTGATGGCCAGAGGGGGTATGAAGGCGGAGGGGGTGTGACGGCTGGAGGGGG
>NW_016107543.1:1373832-1402677 GCF_001604975.1 Cebus imitator | reverse complement strand
GTGATGGCTGGAGGGGGTGTGATGGTGGAGGGCACTGTGATGGCAGAGGGGCTGCCCAGAGGCGCTTCCAGGCTAGCCTAGTTTGGGGCAGGGAGCTGAGGCAGCGATGTGCCATGGCTGCTGTGGCACACGATGTGAACAGAAATGGAGGTCAGCAAGCAAGGGGATTCTGGGAGAAATGTACTGAGGCAAGGGGCAGGGGCAACAAACAACAGAGGCTCTGAGACTTGGTGAGCACCAGGAAGGAAATGGAAGAGTCCAGGGCAATGCCAAGGCTTGGAATATCAGGTTGTCTAGGGTGTTCAGAGAGAGAGGGTACAAGCCAGGCACGAAGTCCTTTGTATGTGTGATCCCAATTAAGCCTTACAAAGGCCCTATGAAATAGATCTCATAATCTTCATTCTGTGGATAAGGAAAATGAGGCTCAGAGAACTCAAGTATCTTACCCAAGGCCACACAGGATTTGAACCCAGGCATTTGGGCTCCAGGGTGGTCCACACGCTTAACCCACAGGCTGTGAGGCAGGTGGAATGGTGACGGGCTGCTTAAACCCTGGGTCCATCTCCTGGAAGAGAGGCTTGAGCTAGAGACTCTGGTAGTCCTTGAGACCAGGGGTGTGGTTCAGATTCTCCAGGAAGAGTGAAGAGTGAGAGGAACCCTGGCCCAAGGGGTAGGCAGAGAAGGAAGAGGCAGCAAGGACTGAGAGAAAGCAGGCAGCTGGAGAAGGTGGCACTACACGGGGCAGAGATGGCAGCCTCGGGGGCCAGTGGGTGTGTGGGTCAGGCTGTGCAGGGAGGAGGGGCAGCAGGGAGGAGGGGGTGGAATCTGCACACTGAGCCTTAGCAAGAAGGGACAGGTGGGCAGTACAGGTGGGTGTGGACAAGGCAGGTGTGTTTGGGTGGGGAAGGCTTCAGCAGGCTGTTGGGTTGAGAAGCAGGTGCCAAGGAGAGAGAGCCGGAGGGGACGGAAGGAAGGCATGAGCAGACTGGAGGAAAATTATCTGGAGGCTGGGGCTCCAGAGGAGGAGCCCACCTTCCCCAGGGCTGGACAGAAGCCAAAAGGCCCAGGGCCATCCAGGGTCAAGATCAAGATCAAGCCCGGCCCAGGAGCTGGCAAGGGGTTTATCATGCCCTCAAAGGAGCACTGACTCAAGAGTCTAAAGACCTGGGTTCAAGTTCTCCTGCTGCCCCTGCCCCCCATAGCTGTATGGCTTTGAGAACAAGTACATTCTCAGGAGCTCCATTTCACCCTCTGTAAGATGAAAACAGTAAGGCCTTCCTGGCCCGCCTCTGATTTGAGGTTCACATTTGACAAAGAATCTGAAAAACTCTGAGCTGAAAAGGAGAAACCATAACGTGTGAAAGGCGGTTATGGGGCACAGGCACGGGCACCAGGCCCCAGCTCAGGCCCTTTCACCAAAGGGGAAAGAGCATCCCCTGGTGGAGAAGCATAGCAGGGCAGGGCTAGAGGGGACAGCGGTTCTTCCATTTTCGTGGCTTCAGCCCCCAGGTCCTCTACTGTCCCCTACAGGCAACACCTCCGCCTCCAAAGCAAGGGGGACCCATTTAATCAAGTCAAAAGACATTTATTGGCCATATGCGGTGGCTCACACCTGCAATCCCAGCACTTGGGAGGCTGAGGTAGGCGGGTCACCTGAGGTCAGGAATTCGAGACAAGCTGGCCAAAATAGTGAAACCCTATCTCTACTAAAAATACAAAATATTAGCAGGATGTGGTGGCGTGCGCCTGGAATCCCAGCTACTCAGGAGGCTGAGGCAGGAGAATTGCGTGAACCTGGGAGATGGAGGTTGTAGTGAGCCAAGATTGTGCCATGTACTCTAGCCTGGGTGACAGAGCGAGACTCTGTCTCAAAAAAAAAAAGATATTTATTGGCCAGGCACAGTGGCTCACACTTGTAATCCCAGCACTTTGGGAGGCCAAGGCGGGCAGATCACTTGAGGTCAGGAGTTCAAGATCTGCCTGGCCAACATGGTAAAATCCCATCTCTACTGAAAATCCAAAAAATTAGCCAGGCATAGTGGCTTATGCCTATAATGTCAGCACTTGGGAGGCCAACGTGGGCGGATCACCTGAGGTCAGGAGTTCAAGTCTAGCTGGCCAACATAGTGAAACACCATCTCTACTAAAAATACAAAATTTAGGCAGGTGTGGTGGTGGGTGCCTATAATCCCAGATACTCGGGAGGCTGAGGCAGGAGAATCGCTTGAACTGGGGAGATGGAGGTTGCAGTGAGCTGAGATCATGTCACTGCACCCCAGCCTGGCAACATGCTCAATGAATGAGGTTCACTCTATGGGATGTCTGGGGCTGTGGCCAGTGCCTGCACCCCACTCTTTCACCTCTTTCTCTGCCATTTGCTAGTAGAGGGCTTTGAGGTCTAGGACAAACCCCACCTACCTCCCAAGACCCTCTCTTCCTCCCCCAGTCACTGGAGGCTCCTCGTTTTACTCAGCATCGTGCCTGCACCACCATCTCAGCACCATCCCAGGCACCCTTGGCTGTGTTTGTTGCCCTCCCTGGAATATGGGGACAGTTCCCTCCCCACCACCTGACACAACAGTTTGCATGTACTGGGTGCTCAATAAATGTCTTTTTTTTTTTTTCTGTTGCCCAGGCTGGACAGGCTGGAGTGTAGTGGCACAATCTCAGCTCACTGTAGCCTCTGCCTCCTGGGTTCAAGTGATTCTCCTGCCTCAGCCTCCTGAGTAGCCGAGACTACAGGCATGCCATACCTGGCTAATTTTGTTTTTGTTTTTGTTTCTTGAGACAGAGTCTCACTCTAGCCCCCAGTTTCACTGCAACCTCTGCCTCCCGGGTTCAAGCGATTCTCCTGCCTCAGTCTCCCAAGTAGCTGGGATTACAGGTGCCCACCACCATGCCCAGACAATTTTTGTATTTTTAGTAGAGACGGGGTTTCACTGTGTTGGCCAGGCTGGTCTCAAACTCCTGACCTCATGATCCACCCACCTCAGCCTCCCAAAGTGCTGGGATTATAGGCATGAGCCACCGCACCTGGCCTCACTAAGTATCTTTAATGGTGGAGGGTAGGGCAATGGTCCACTCATCCCTGGTGCCACGCCTCCCAAGAGAAGAATCCCACCTGAACACCCCTCAGGGAGGGAGGCTGAAGACCCGTAGCCAGGCTGCGGCCAAAGAGCTCTGGTAATCTGCCAAGCAGCTGGGGTGTGTGCAGGAAACCTCTGGACAGCTGGCTGGGGCGGGAGCAAGAAGGCTCTGCTTCTCTGGGCTGGCAGCAGGGTAAGCAAGCCACGCCCCTCGAGGCCTCCCGTCAGGGCAGGAGGGTGGCCAACAGATAATCCACTCTGAACTGACCACCTCTAGGGAAACCAGGTTTGGAAAACCCAGCCCAGTAGGCTCTTCACCTTCCCATCAGGGAAGGCCGGTGGCAAGGACCATGTGTATGAGTGAGTGTGCGCAAGGTTACCAGCGCCGTCACTCAGCAGGGGCTTGCAAACACCGAGACACAGAGGAGAGGAGTAAGTACATTGAGCACCCACTATGTGCCAAGCTCTTATACACATTATTTCACTTAGTCCCCATGGCAACACTGTAAGGTGGGTATTATTAGCCCCGCGTTGTAAATGAGGAAACAGGCCCAGAGAGGCTGGGCGGCTTGTCCAAGACCTACAGCTAGGATTCATGTAAGACTCCAGCCTGAGTCTGGTGTTACTCTTTTTACTGAATGATCCCTCTGGGAGGGGTCAGGCCAGGGCGTTCATTCCAGCTCAGGATGCTAAATTCTAGTGTGGGCTCTTTAATTCTTCCTGCTTCTGCCCCAGGCTCCCAGCCCCTGCCCAGCTCCACCTGGCCCCTACACATCACTATACTTGGGACCCACCCTCCTCCCTGTCTCCATTTGCCCTTCTGGAAGGGAGGAAGGAGAGGAGCAAAGAGGAAAGAAGGGGAACATAGAGGAGGGGAAGAGAGAGGAGGCAAAGGGGAAGGGATCAGAGAGGAGGCTCCCCCCTCCCCTTCAAAGCTCTGGAAATCCCCCGGCAGCTGCTTCCCTCTCCTCTGTCTGGCCCTGAGCCAGCCCTGGGCTGGAGTGTTGGAAGTCAGATGAGGAGAAAAGAGGGGCAGGACTGACCACAGTGGGGCAATCCCCTTAGTCCTGGCACTCACCCCCGCAGCCGTTCCAGCCCCCGTGAGAGATTCCAGGCATGCTCCCCTTAAGGCAGCCCTCCATGCCAAAATCCACACATACCAAACAGACACATCGGTGCTCGCGCACTATAAAAGGATTCTTTGCTTTACAAGAGGGCTCAGCACATGGGAAACTTAAAATAGGAGCTCTCCCTGGTGCAATGAAAGAAGCTCTGATTTTATACACACCATGCTTCTGGCACATCCAGAAAGCTGGTGACACCAGTAGGCATTAACCACATCAGCCTGGCACCTCGGAGACTGTGCCGATTGGCAGAGTCCACGCCTGTGGGGAGGGACCTCACGGTCCAGGGGACAGACTGAGCTGCTGTGCTTGGCAGAGGGGTCCTAGGACATCTAGAAAGGACCTAGAAGCCACCACTTGGGATAGCTGGCAGAGATTTCACAGCAGCCCAGAGAGGGGATGTCCGTCCAAGGCCTCCCAGTGATTCTGTGACAGAGCCAGGGGCAGAAGCCCAGTGTCCTGACTCCCCTTGATGTTTCTCCTCCCAGGGGAGGCACCAGGGGAGTGGGCTCTGGTCTTCCCTCTGGGAAAGGGTAAGCGACTGATGCCCAGAACAGTTACAGAAGACTAATGAAGGCTGATGATGGGCAGATGGGCTACTTGGAGAATAACTTGAGCTGAGCTGCAGGCTCGGTGAGATGCATTTAGGGTTCTCCAGACAGAAAGTAGTAGTGGCCCCTAGCCCTGCCACTCCTTTTTAAAAAACATGCAGGCAAAATTCACATAACGTAAAATTAACCATTTTACAATGAGCAATTCGGTGGCATTTACTACTCTTCCCTCCCTCTCCGCCCTCCCACTATTTTTGTGCTCAGTCAGTAACGACAATAGCAGCCAGGCCTGGTGCTCCAGGGAGCTGCCATTGGCCATTTAAATTAGTGCCCAAGATGCCAAACAGGCCTGGAAACTGGACCAGCCCACAGCCCCGCCCAAAACTCACACCCAGCCCAGGGAGGATGCCCAGAGCACTTCATGCCAACCAGAGACCCTCTCCAACCACCCAGAACTTGGTGGGGTCGCCCCTTCCACAGACTCCACCTCCCCCTGACCCTCCTCACCCTCTCCTCACCACCATCACAGGCCACCCACGGGCCCTGTGCCAGAGTGACAGGGGACCTGTGCTCAGCCTGGAGGGGAGGGTCTCAGAGCCAGGGCCCCGACTACTGCTTCAGGCAGAACAGCCCCAAAGAGCCTGGAGCCTGGGCCGGGAAAGGAGAGGGGTCTCGGTGGCTGAGCACTGAAAGGCGTGCCCCAAACAGAAAACCCACCCCACCCCTCCAGACCCCACCCGAGACCTCACCCCACTTGGAGGTTGGGAAGGGAGTAAGGCCACCCCAGGAGCAGCCCCCTCGCTCTGCCCCTCGTCAGGCTGCTGGCCTCTCTTAGAGCAGGGGGCTGCAAATCAGGATAGAGCCCCTTCATCATGGAAGGGGACTGGCCCAGCTTGTCTGGGATTTGCTGAGCTCTGTGCAGGGGATAAGAACTCTGACCAGAGGGGGTCTTCATCCCCACCCGCAGTGCCCAGCCCACAGTCAGTGTATTCTGATGGAGCCTGTGTGAAAGGAAGGCAGCAGCCGCCTCCCAAAACCTGGCTGGGGCTGCGGCTCTGCCTTTGGGGTACATTTGGAGAAAGCCTCCTAGCCCACCCCATCTTTTCGCTGACACGAAATGGTGGCAGCAGCTGCTGCAGCTGCTGTGACTGGGAAAGCGGGGGAGTGGGGCTGGAAGAAGCCCCTTGATGTATAGGGGGAGGGGAACACCGCATCTTGAGGTCCCACCAGGAGGGACTGGGGGTCAACCAACTGGTAGTCATACGACCCAGAGCCCACTCCTTCATTCTGCAGAGCTTGTAGCCTCTTTGGGCCTGGGTTCGGGAGCAGGGGCTGTGCCCTTACCAAGTGGGAATGGGGGCTTCTCGGTGTGAGGGATCTCTTTCTGGAAAGGGGGTGGGGAGAGAGGTGCCCTGTGCACACGCCTCCCTGGGTGTCAGTGATAGGGGAGTACTCCTGTGTGTGTGTGTGTGTGTGTGTGTGTGTGTGTGTGTGTGTGTGTGTGTGTCAGCTCTGTGTCACATCAGTTCCATCCCTCCCCCAGAGCCCCAGCCCGCCCGGAGCTCCAACGCCCGAACCCCTCCCGCGGTGGCAGCCCCCAGAGCTCGGCGCGCCCACCTCGCCGGGTCACAACGCCCGCAGCCCTCCCTCGGCTCTCGGCCGCGCACCCAAGCCCGGCGCCCGCTCACCTGCTCCATGCTGGGCCCCGCTATGCCGTCCTCGCCTCGCCGGCCCCCGGGGGCGCAGGGGGAGACGGCCCCTCCATGCGCCCTGTCCGGGCAGCTGCACCCGGCGACCGCCGAGCGCGAGGAGCGCCTGGTGTAGGCGCCCGAGCCCCCTCCCCGCCCCGCCCCGCCGGCCCCGCCCTTCCCCCCGCCCCCTCCCCTCCTCACCCCGCCCGGCCCGTGGCAGCACCGCGCACCGGCGAGCACACGCGCTCACACGCAACCGCACAATCGCACGCACGCGGGGGGCGCCCACACTCGAGCACACACACAACGCACACCCGACCCTCGCACGTCCCGGGCTCACCCGCGCCTGCATCCCGTGTTCTGCCCGTCCTCGGAGCGCTGCTAGGGGAAAGGAGACCCCCCCTGCAAGGGAAGACCCTTTCCTCATTCCTGAGGCTCAAGGAGTCGGAAGGACCCCACCCTCCTGCTACAGGGGCCAGGGAGGGGCTTGCCCGCGGTCTCACCGCACCTGGGCGGCAGAGTTGATCCCAAGGCCCAGACCAACTGCCTCCCAGGCTACCACCGCTGCAGGGGGTGACTGATAGCAGGTCATAGATACCCAGAGCACTGGGAGGCAGGGAGACACTGTGCCACCTGCACCCCGAGATCTCTGTGGGAACAGGAAGCTGTTGCCAGAGTCCACCTTATAGTCCAAGATGTTCTGAGGCCCTTGGCTGGGGGTGGGAAAAAGAGATGAGGATTCCTGTTGCCCACCCAATGAGCCATGTTCCTGGCAGTGCCAAGCAGGAGGAGGGGGCTGACCTGTTTATCCACTCCCAGAGAAGGGGGATCTCAACCCCCAGGCGCTACTCGAGAACCTAATATGTGGGCAGCGGGGCCACCAAATCTGGCAAACACCAAGGAGATGGCAAAAAGATGCCTTCGCCCTCTGACACCCTCCATCAGGGGTGGCTCCTGGCCGCCCACTGCCCTCTGTGCTGTCTCTGACAGGGCAGGGCAAACTGAGAGGGGCATCACATGTGAGAGGTGGGCACACTGCCTAGGCAGGGGTACGCAGTCCCCGGTGGACAGGGGTGGGAATTAACCTGCCCTGAGGTGGGCAGTGGGTGGAGGCATTGGTGTACAGGGACTGGCTGCCCACACCCCCTGGGCCAATGCCCAGGCTGGCATAAAGGTGGCTTCACCACTTCTCACTGAGCCCTGGCCTCTTTGTTAGGCACCAGAGGATGAGGGAAGAGGGGGTGGGAAGCTGAGATGGGGAGAGTTAAGATCCTCAGTGGTTCAGACAAAGGGGGCTTTATAGGCTGGGTGTGGGGGGCATATTGGGGGCAGGGAAGCAGGAATGTGGGCCAGGGAGGCCCTGAGCTCCAGGGCAGCCGATTTTGGGGCTGAAGTTGGACTCCCCAGCCACCCATGCTTTGGCCCTGCAGGGTCTTTGCTGCTTTGCTCCTGGGACTACAGCCAGGAGTACACGGAGCCCTCATCTCAGGCTGCCGTGGTGGGGATCTGGCAGGCACTGCCCCCACGCTCCCAGTTTTCCCCGGCCAGCTGGCTGCCGCCTCTCGGCTTCCCTGCCTGTGCCCTCTGAGTGGCCTTGTGGCCCCTGTCTGCTACTCGAGGGCCCTGCTGGCTGGCTGGGGAGGGAGGGACAGACTTGGGTGGGGTCACAAGGCTATGAGGTCAATGGGGCTCTTTGTCCCTTCAAATGGAGCCTGCCTTGAGCTAAAGAGACAGGAGACAGAGAAGAGCGTCAGCCAGCAAGCCTGCTCCTCGCCCTGAGCCGCACTCTCCCAGGCTGTGGTGCAGCAGGGCCCTGGCTGTGGAAGCCAGGCTCCATGCTCTCCAGTTGGTTTCCCTCAGGTTCTCTTTCAGTGCCAAGGAAGTGAAAACAAGGAGATGGCGGCAGCAGCCACCCATGCTGGGCCTCTGAAACAGCTGTTGCTTGGCCAGGCCTAGGGTCTGGTGTTGGGCTTTGCAAGGTCAGAGACCGTCTGTCCTCAGAGATGCTAATCCAGCCCTCAGGAGTAAACTCCTACTAGCCAAAGTCATGGTGGCTAGATTGCTAAACCCAATGCTATTTTCTTTTTTTTTTTTTTTTTCGAGAGAGTCTCACTCTGTCACCCAGACCTCTGCTGGAATGCAATGGTCTGATCTTGGCTCACTGCAACCTCCACCTCTCAGGTTCAAGCGATTCTCCTGCCTCAGCCTCCCGAGTAGCTGGGATTACAGGTGCATGCCACTGTGCCCGGCTAATTTTTGTATTTTTAGTAGAGACAGGGTTTCACCATCTTGGCCAGGCTGGTCTCGAACTCATGACCTTGTGATCCACCCACCTTGGCCTCCCAAAGTACTGGGATTACAAGCGCGAGCCACCGCGACTGGCAACCCAATGCTATTTTTTTTTCTTCTTTTTTTTTTTTTAGTTCCTGTTGATTTATAAACCCAATGCTATTTTATCAACACACCCTGAACACTGCAGGGAATTTCACAAGCAGAGCCCCTGAGCAGAGAAGGGATAGTACCACCCACAGTCTCTGTGCCAGCCTGCAGGGTCCACGAATACAGCCCCCCAGTCCTCCTTCCTCCCTGGCAGGCTGGATCCCCTGGTGCTTCTCCTCTTCTAAGCCTGCAGGGACCAGAACCTTCAGCAACAATGTTGCCTCAGAGGTACCACAGTGTGGAGCGGGGCAGGATTCATTCACTATGTTATGAGCCGGGCCTGGAGTACAGTGGTGCGGTCACCACTCGCTGCAGCCTCCACCTGCCAGGCTGAAATTATTCCCCCACCTCAGCCTCCCGAGTAGGGACTACGGCTGCATGCCACCATGCCTGGCTAATTTTTTATTGTTTTACAGACACGGTCTCAGTATGTAGCCCAGGCTTCCATGGATATTTATTTATTCTATCTTTTTGATAAAATTAAAATAAGACACTTATCTCTGATGAGTGTCTTAGCCAAAAGCAATCTTTCAGGGGTTAAAAAAATGTTCCAGGCAGGTCAGCATCAAATTTTCCAACCATCTCTTCCAGAGGCTTCAAGAGGGGGCACACCCAGATTCACCTCCCAGCACTGCCATTTAATATTCGAGTGGTCTTGGGCAAGTGTTCTGACCTCTCTGTGCTGCAGCTCCCTCATCTGTAAATCGGACATGCTAATGGCACCTCCTCACAGAGCTGTTGAAAGATGACGTGAGAGTGTGAGTCTAAAATGCTTGGTCTACTGGTGGGCACAGAAGTGATCAATAGGCCAGGCGCAGTGGTTCATGCCTGTAATCCCAGCACTTGAGGAGGCCGAGGTGGGTGGATCACCTGAGGTCGGGAGTCCCAGCTATTAGGGAGGCTGAGGCAGGAGAACTGCTTGAACCCGGGAGGTGGAGGTTGCAGTGAGCTGAGGTTGTGCCACTGCATCTAGCCTGGGTGACAGAGCAAGACTCCATCTCAAACAAACAAACAAAAAAAACACAACAACAAAGAAAAGTTAAGCACCCTCTACAAAGGCCTGAATTTATTCATTTTATGTTGATTATTATTAGCTTTAGCTCAGCAGGTGACAATTTCTGACCTTGTCCCCAGATTCTAGGAGGCCATACCCTGGCTACAACCAGGTGTTCCCTTTGTGGGTGGCACCTGCTTTCAGCCAGGTGGAGACTAGAGGTGATGAAAGGAGCTTTCCAGCCTGCTGCTCATCCTGCCCCCCAGCCTGCCTCCTTCCACCTTGGTAGGCTCCAGGGTTCCCTGGGGAACAAGGTGGAAGGGGAGCTGAGAGCTCCTGGGGTGCCAGGAGCTTAGGAAAGGAGGAAGGAGGGGGATTACCCAGGAGGGAGTGGAAGGAGATGGGAGGGAAGTGGGGGCGGGCGGCGGGCGGCAGGCCCTACTCCTGCACCTGCTGCTCTGAGAACAAAGCCAAGAGTGATGCAATCCTGGCCTGATGCAGCCGAGGCTGCAGGGCCCCAGGGAGAGGTGGGTGGCAGGGGCAGGCAGGGCAATGGGCAGCCAGGCAGGATGCCTGACCTTGATTCACAGCCAACGTGTGGCCCCTTCATGAGGCCCCTCAGCCTCCTCCTGAAGCCCCTCACCCAGGGCCAGACCCCTCCCCAATAGTCACAGACACCTAATAGGCAGGAGTCAGGCGTGATGCAACCAGGCCGTCTCTCCAGGCAACCTCCTTGGAGGGAGGGGCGTGAAGAGCGGCCCAGACCCAGGTGTCTCCCAGGTCCCTTCGGGCCCTCAGGCCTGGGGCGGCCGGTCTCTGTCCATGCCCCGTCCATCCTGGACACAAAAGGGCAAAGTCCTCGGAGAAGGTGACATGGGAAGGCTCCGGAGAGCCCTAACCCAGAGCCTCCACAAAATAGTGCCTATTTATAGAATTAACTAGAACCCGCAGCAGACACGGACGGACGTGGTCAAGGACCCAGTGTCTCCCATCAGCTGTCATCAAGCCATTGGGAGCAGGGTGCATGAGGGTGGCATCCACCGGCCCCTGGTGTCCACTGCAGCCCACCCCCCCCCACCACTCTGCCCGGGAGCCAAGACAAAGGCTTTCCCGCTGTCTCTCCACGTGGAGGAGGGGGTCTTGTCCCACACGCCAGGGCCGGGTGAAGGATGCCTCCTAGGCCAGGGTCCCTGAGAGGGCAGGGCATTGAATGCCTTAACAGAAAGGGACTGGAGACTTGGTTTTTAGGAATATTTAAATCCGGCCTCGCCCCACCACCACCAAGGGGACCTGAGGGAACAGCAGGGTGGCTTCACCCCAAGGAGCCACTAGGTGGCAGGAGAAGCCCGATGACTCACCCAGCTCCGCCCTCGGCCACCAGCAGCCCTTCCCCACTGAGAGGCTCCCTCCTCTCTTGCTCCCTAAGGCACACCCCACTCTGCAGCCTCAGGTCCAGGGAGCTTTTCATTTTTCCTCTGCCTTTGGCAAAAAGAATCTCAATCCTTGTTTTCAAAATACTGCTAATAGGGCCGGACACTATGGCTCATGCCTGTTATCCCAGCACTTGTGGAGGCCGAGGTGGGAGGATGGCTTGAGCCCAGAAGTTCCAAGTTGTAGACAGCTACAATAGCGCTGCTGCACTCCAGCCTGGGTGACAGGGCTAGACTCTTTCCCTCCCCCACCAAAATAACCCGCTAATAATAATGATCATGGGGCCGGGCACGGTGGCTCACGCCTGTAATCCCAGCACTTTGGGAGCCTGAGGCAGGATCACCTGAGGTCATGAGTCTGAGACCAGCCTGGCCAACATGGTGAAATCCCATCACTACTAAAAATACAAAAATTAGCCGGGTGTGGTGGCGAATGCCTGTAATCCCGTCTACTCCGGAGGCTGAGGCAGGAGAATCGCTTGAACCTGGGAGGTGGAGGTTGCAGTGAGTTGAGATTGTACCACTGCACTCCAGCCTGGGCGACAGAGAGACACTCCATCTCAAAAAAATAATAATAATGATCATAATCAATGCCCAAAGAGAGAGAGGGAGAGAGATGATAGACATTTGAGACAGTCTCCCTCTGCCACCCAGGCTGCAGTGCAGTGGTGCAATCACAGCTCACTGCAGCCTTGATCTCTCTGGCTCAAGGGATCCTCCCACCTTAGTCTCTTAAATTGGTTGGGACTACACATCACCATGCCTAGTCTGATCTTGAGCTTCTGGGCTCAAGCAATATTCTTGACTATTCTTTTTTTTTTTTTTTTTTTTTTAAGATGGAATCTCCATCTGTCACCCAGGCTGGAGTGCAGTGGCACAATCTTGGCTGGCTGCAACCTCCACCTCCTGGGTTCAAGCGATTCTCCTGCCTCAGCCTCCACAGTAGCTGGGATTACAGGTGTGTGCCACCACACCTGGTTAATTTTTTGTATGTTCTAGTAGAGACAGGGTTTCACCATGTTGGCCAGGCTGGTCTCAAACTAAAAAAAAAAGTGGCATTTGTTGACTAAAAATCCCCACCTCTAAACAACCCAGTTGTCCTGTGTGAATGGTGGAGATCCAGGTTCAAGGACTGGCTGACTAGAGACCAGGGAAAATTAGCAACATTCCTGGGAAGGGGACCGATCTCATCTCCTCAACTTACCACTACCTTGGCATGACCATTCAACTGTGCCAGGCCCTGGGAGTGGGATGAGAGATGAATCATAAGATACAGGCTCTGTGCCTCGCAGAGGTCACAGTCGAACAAGCAGGCAGAGATAGATGAACAAACGTCGTAAGAAAGACCCACTTGTTTATGGCTAGTGCAATTTCACAGAGTGTCCCTGGGGCAAGGCCCTGAAGGATGAGTTGGGCAGGTAGAGACGGTGATAGGTAAGGGTCCTCCAGGCACAAGATGAAGCATGAGGGAGGGCGGGGGGGCAGGAGGGATGCTGTGTTCTCGGACTTCAGGTTGCACGTGTGGCCAGTCTGCAGCCTACGTGGCAGGGAAGGAGAGACAGCATTGGAAGGCAGGTTGAGGGTCAAAATTTTAACAGGGATTTCTCTTGGTTGAAAGACATCAAATATTGTAAACTAAAGAAATGACACCATTGGGTGCAGCAGCTCATGCCTGTAATCTCAGCACTTTAGAGGCCAAGGTGGAAGATGCTGGAGCCTGGACAACATAGTAAAACCCCATCTCTACAAAAAAATTATATTAGCCGGGTATGTTGGCTTATATCTTAGTCCCAGCTATTCAGAAGGCTGAGAGGGGAGAATGACTTGAGTCTGGGAGGTCAAGGCTGCAGTGAGCCAAGATTGAGCCACTGTACTCCAACCTGGGCAACATAGTGAGACCTCATAAAAGGACATTTTGAAGAGCTAGAGAGGAGAAACAGGAAGCAGGAAGACCAGTTGAAATTGTCGAGGTTCACAAAGGAGAATGCCTAATGAGGACATGGCAATAGATGTATGATGACATCACAGCTTCAATGGGGATCTGTGCAGCAGAGGAAGCTTCAAAATTCCTCTCAAAAACCTCTTGGGGAGGGACTCCATTAGGGATCAGCTAGTGCTTCTCCTGAGCTGGAGTCAACTCCTGTGCCTTTGGCTGAGCACCAGTGAAAACAGTTGGTCTTCAGAATCCACGTGGTACAAATATGCACTAGAATCCTTATGCGTCAGATGCTCACACTATGAGAGGCTGGAGGGAACCAAGAGACAGAAAACTTACTGTTCCCATCTCACCTTCAATCAGAGGGACGCACAATGGAATGAACGAGGCATCTTCTGCACCATTACTCGTCAAGTGCTTATCACTGAATTCAATTAAGTATGTGCAGGGGGAGACGCCACCACAGAAGTTTGATGGAACAGGCTTTGTGATGAGGAGATGAAGTAGATTGTTTTTGGTTTTGGAGGTGAAGACAGCGGGAAGGGGTTTTATTTGGGGCCCATTGTTTCCAAAAGAATGCTAGGCTAGGCACGGTGGTTCATGCCTATAATCTCAGCGCTTTGAGAGGCCAAGGAGGGAAAATTGCCTGAGGCCAGGAGTTCAAGGTTGCAGTGAGCTATGATCGAGACATGGCACTTCAGCCTGGGCAACATAGCAAGACCCTTTCTGTAGCAAAAAAGAATTTTTTTAAATTAGCCAGGCGTGGTGGCAAATGTCAAAGCCACACAGGTGGCTGAGGCAGGAAGCCAATGCAACTGGTCACCCAAGAGCTCTGATGGAGCTGAGCAAGGTGAGTGTTGTCTTGGTGCCTGCTAACCCAACATCCATTCTGCAGCCCATGGATGAGGGAGTAATTTCGACTTTCAAGCCTTATTTTTCTGAGATGGAGTCTCACTCTGTTGCCCAGGCTGGAGTGCAGTGGCACAATCTCGGCTCACTGCAAACTCCACCTCCCAGGTTCAAGCGATTCTCCTTGCTCAGCCTCCCAAGTTGCTGAGATTACAAGTGCATGCCACCACACCCAGATAATTTTTGTATTTTTAGTGGAGACGGGGTTTCACCATGTTGTCCAGGCTGGTCAGGAACTCCTGACCTCAGATGATCTGCCTGCCTTGGCCTCCCAAAGTGCTGGCTTCACAGGCATGAGCCACCACGCCTGACTGTCAAGTTTTACTATTTGAGAAATACATTCATAAGGCTGTGGCTGCCATAAATAGTGGTTCCTCTGATGGATCTAGGCAATGCAAATTGAAAACCTTTTGGAAAGGATTCACCATTCTAGATGCCACTAAGAACATTCATGATTCATGAGAGGGGATCACAATATCAACAAAAATAGGAGTTTGAAAGAAGTTAATTCCAACTCACATGGATTACTATGAGGAGTTCAAGACTTCAGTGGAGGAAATAACTACAGATGTGGTGGAAATAGCATAACTAGAGTTAGAAATGGGGCCTTGAAGATGTGACTGAATTGCTACAATTTTATGATAAAACTTAAAACAGATGGGAGTTGCTTTTCTTTGGGTCTTACTGTGCTGCCCAGGCTGGCCTTAAACTCCTGGGCTCAAGGGATCCTCCTGCCTTGGCCTCCTGAGTAGCCAGGGGTACAGGTGCGCACCATCATGCCTGTCTAAAGTTGCTGCTTATGAATGAGCAAAGAAAGTAGCTAAGATAGAATCTTCTCCTGGTGAAGATGCTGTGAACTTTGTTGAAACCACAACAGCCGGGTGTGGTGGCTTACGTCTATAATCCCAACACTTTGGGAGGCCAAGGTGGACAGATCATGAGGTCAGGAGATCGAGACCATCCTGGCCAATATGGTGAAAACCCTGTCTCTGCTAAAAATACAAAAATCAGCTGGGCATGGTGGCGCGTGCCTGTAATCCCAGCTACTCGGGAGGCTCAGGCAGGAGAATCGCTTGAACTAGGGAATCAGATGTTCCAGTGAGCCGAGATTGCGCCACTGCACTCCACCTGGCGACAGAGTGAGAATCCGTCTAAAAAAAAAAAAAAAAAAAAAAACAAAAAAAAAAAAAAAAAAAAAAAAACCGACAACAAAGGACTTAGAATATTACATAAACCTAGTTGATAAAGCAGCAGCAGGATTTGAGAGGACTGATTCCAATTTTGAAAGGAGTTATACTGTGTGTAAAATGCTATCAAACAGCATCATATGCTACAGAGAAAACTTTTGTGAAGTCAAATCAATGCAGCAAACCTTATTGCCGTCTTAAGATATTGCCACAGCCACCCCATCCTTCAGCAACTGCCACTCTAATCCATCAGCAGCCATCAACATCACGGTAAGACCCTTCACCAGCAAAAAGATTACTATTTGCTGAAGGCCTAAATGATTGTTAGTGTTTTTGGCAATAAAGTATTTTTAAATTATGTACTTTTCTTTTAAGGTTACAGAATTAAGACACAACAGTATAGCGTAAACTGGGAAACCAAGAAATTTGTGCGACTTGCTTGTGATGTTCACTTTATCGTGGTGGTCTGGAACAGAACCCACAAAACCTCCGGAATATGCCTGTACACACAGTTGTCAACCAGAGGAACAACCTGGTCCTTTTCTCTCTGAAGACCACAGTTTAAGCAATAGTGGGCTAAGCAGGAGGGCTATGGGTTAAACTTAGGAAAAGCCTCAGGGCCAGCCAGGGTGAATGCTAGGAAAACATCAACTCTCCTTAGGTAGAGCCCCAGGCTATTGCTCACCAAGACAAAAAGGCCACAGGCACTTGGCCCCAGAAGCTCTCTGGAATGCTCCTGCACTTCCTAGGGAAGGAGAATGTAGCTCTGAGCAGTGGCCATCAGCCTCAGGGATTTTTCAGCGCCTCTAATGCTGACAAGCCCAGTTCTTGGCTGACCTCACAGGGATCACCCATTCCCTGGGGCTGGGTCATCAGACCCTATGGGGGCATGTGAGGAGTCACATGAGATGGGAGAGTGAGTGAAAAACACAAGCCCAAAAAACATTAAATAATTTCTAAACATTTTTATTTCAAATCTCTTTTCACCCCTCCCCAGAAAGACATGGGTAGGTACAGCAATCATAAAAAGGAGATAGAAACACAAGAGTCAAATGTCTCTCGCACTGACACTTACAAAAACTGGGAATTGTACATGGGTTTTCCAAACAGGACCTGCAGCAGCTACTAATGTCCCTTCACGAGAATGAAACATGCCTATTAATACAGTATACACAGACACCCCATTCTGGAACTAATCTACAGGGACATCCCTAACCCCACCCCCTCCATCCCCAGAAAAATACCAAAACACACCCAAAGTGCATTTGTTTTGTTTATATCAAAACATCTTTCCTTTTCCCCATCCCACCCTCAGACCCTCCCACCCCATTTAAGATTGGCCTGCAAGTCTATTTTAACCATTTAGTATTTTTTATAGTTTATGAAAATAAATTATACAGCAACTATTTTAATAAATTAAGCACAAAAAAGAAGGGCAAAAGAGGAAAACTAAATGGGAAGACAAAAGCCAGGCCACACTTTGGCTTGGAGGAGGGCGGGAGGGGGGTGCTAACGGGGACAGGAGTGGTTGCAAGGGGTGGCTTCCTTTCTGGTGAAAAATTGGCAACCACCCCGAGCCCAGAATGACACCCCTCTTCATCGAGTTTCTCAAAAACCAAAAACATATAGCAGAGGCTGTGCCACGGGCAGCACCAGTTTGGGCATTCCAATAGCCAGCTACCCAAAGCGGCACCTGGACCCTACCTGTCCCTTGGACAAGATTCTGGGCCTAAGAGTGAGGGGCAGGTCCCCACCCAAGGGAGCACCAGAGATGGAGGTGTCAGACCAGGCTTCCGCTCCACCTGAGCTGGTTAGGGAGCTCAGGACGAAGCTCTGAGCGGGGCAGTGTGGTATGTGATGATTCCAGAGTCTGAGGAACAGTGTCCTAAGCTCCTCACACTCGATCTCCAAGAGGAAATACGATCGCAGTCCAGCTGCAACCAAACATGCACATCTTCCTGCCGCGGCTGGCTGCTTTCTGCCTGCCCCTCCAGGCCTCTTGGCGTTGCAGAGGAAGGGGTAGGAGAGGGAAAGGGAGTGGTTCCAGGTCCCTTCTAAACCCTCTAGAAATGTAATGGGAGTGAAGCAGGTCACAAACTCAGCATGCAAAGATGCCTTCCCGGGAGGTAGATGGGAGTAGGATGGGATAGTAGGTGTGGAGGGGACAGGAAGGGAAACAGGAAGAAACTGGACGACACCTACCAGGAAGGTCAAGAAGCAATGAAAAGGACAAAGACAATATGAAATCTGCATGTAAAGAAAGGTCCTTTTCTGGCAGATTAGAGAATCAACATTTTCTGTACAGCTCATTACTCTACTTTCCTAACTGCAGTACCCGGGTCGCCAGCGCCTGTGTCTACGATCCAGTCCCCATTTCACTGCTCCCAAGACCTTGCTCTCCATGTTCTCAAGGCCTCCGATTGTTCTGTGCTACGCATGAAGGCTCCAATGTCAAAGCAGGCTCTACCACGGGGACGTGCAGACTTGACCTTTGTGGCCCAAGCATTCTATAGCTATCATAGCGTAGGACGGGGGCACACTTTTCTTTCATTTTTTTTCTTTTTCTTTTTTTAATAAAAAAGGTTTTACTCCCCAGGAGCAAATAAATCATTTTGAACTACTGATAAACACTGCTGCAGTGAAAAGAAAGATGGCTACATGTATGCAATAGCACAAATTCAGTGTAAGAACAGCTGTGTTGACAATTAGAGATAAAAATCACTTATCCATTCCCTCCTTTCCCACAAACCAAACCGAGGATTCCCATAGGGAAAATGTCTAACTCAATAGCTCCTCCCTTACATGACAGGGGTCGTGTCATTCTCTTAAAAGTGGAAAACAAATGCCAGGTCTTCCCCTAGTGGAGATGCTCTTAACACCCCAACTGGTAGCAAGACTTCTGCAAATGAGGACACACACACACACACACACACACACTCTCTCTCTCTCTCTCTCACACACACACTCTCTCTCTCTCTCTCTCTCTCTCTCTCTCTCTCTCAGACCTCCTTCCAGCAGCCATAGACCATAAAGTTAGTGGCTTGTCCACTAACTTTAGGGCTCCAAAGCTAAGGGAGAGAGGCAGCTGGGAAGGGAAAGATCTAATTGAAGGAAAAAGCTCCTCCTCTCCCCACTTCCTGCTGGGAGCAGAGGGCTTCATGCAGGACATGCTTTTCTGGGGGCCCCTGGGATAAGGGCTGACAAGGCTGCATGCATTCCAGGGCACTTCTGGCTCTACTCCCACCTCTCATTCCTAGGCCTGGGAACTATCACCTCCACTCCCCAATTCTTCTTGGATGTGTGTTACAGGGGTGTCCGCAGCTATCTCCACACCATCCCCAACCTCAGGGTGCGCTTACATGATTAGCCCAAGTGAAATGTGGGGATGGGGAAGGAGCAGGAGCCATGCCAGAGCTCCCCTTGGTCACACCTTTCTCCTCAGGGTCCTGGCACCACCTCCATGGCTCAGGTTCCAGGATGTTACCTAAGCACAGGCAGGTGACCGGGCCAAGGTCAGCACCAATGGTCCCGAAGAGCCACCTGCCACCCACTCATCTAGTGCCCACACCAAAACCCCCACCTGCCTACTCCTGTGCTCCCAACACAGCACACAAATTTCAAGTAACAGCAAGTTGTAGCAGTAGTTGTCACTGGCTCACATTGGCTCACTCTCAACCTGAGGAAGGTTACAGTAGATCAGTTATAAACAGGTGAAGGTTATAAAAGCAGGGCCTGAGGCCACTGCTGTCACCCACCCACAACTTATAAATCAATAGTGGGTCACTAGGTGTGAGCCTTTTCCAGCTTGTGACTTGAAAATACAACCAGAAAAGAATACTTTTTTTTTTGAGATGGAGTCTCGCTCTGTCACCCCGGCTGGAGTGCAGTGGCATGATCTTGGCTCACTACAACCTCCGTTTCCTGGGTTCAAGCAATCCTCCTGCCTTAGTCTCCTGAGCAGCTGGGACTACAGGCACACACCACCACGTCCAACTAATTTTTGTATTTTAGTAGAGACAGAGTTTCACTATGTTGGCCAAGTTGGTCTCAAACTCCCGACCTCATGATCTCCCCGCCTTGGCCTCCCAAAGTGCTGGGATTACAGGCCTGAGTCATCACACCCAGCCCTAGAAAGGAATACATTTAAATGAGATCTGTACGGCACTGGCGAAGGAGGGGTAGGCCTGGTCGGGGAGGTGAAGGGCAGGTGTTGCCCCAGCTGCCACGCCTGTTCCTCCGCTCCATTTACTCTGACTAGGCTACTTCCCAAAGAGCTGGCCCAGCTCCATGCCTCCTCCTCACCTTCCCCTAACTGCTCTGTGCAAGGCCACCCATGCAGTCACCAAACACCCACACCTGATGAAGACTATCTCCGCTTGCGCTGCTCTGTTTTGCAGACTGCTCCACAGAGGAAGGACTAGGCTGTGGCCAGGGCTGGGACCAGTGCACCGACAGATCACAGACCCAGTTCAACACAACTCTCCCCAGGAGGAGAAAAGTGGGTGGTTAGGTTGGGTCACAGCTCCTCAGTTCGTTTATTTTGTACCTGAGTGTATGAGTTCTCCAGAAGACACCCCAGTAACCAGGGATGCGGGGGTTCTGCCTCCCTCACACAGCCTGAGCTGACCACAGGGAGGCCCTGGCAATGGACAGGAGCCTTGCTGACTTGAGGCTTCAGGCTCCACCTCACCATCCTAACCCCTTGGCATTCAGGCCTGCCTGGTGGCTGTGGACCTTCCATCTAGACAACTGCACTGCAAAGGATTCTTTAGCAATGTTCCTCTAACAGGGCTATGCATTGTTCAGTATACGCAATGCAGATTTCTGCTTCCTTGCTCTTGTTCATGTTTTTCTCATCTTACTTTCCTGCCTTTGACTACAACCCAAAGCCTCAGAGGCACAGAACTTTCCCAGACCATCTGGTCTATCCTGATCTTACCTACTGTAAGCATCTTTAGACAGTCCTTGATTTTCTGCTTGATGTGCCACAGTCACCTCAAAGTTCCCTTAGGCCGCAGATTATGTCTTTTACCTTTTTTGTTTTCTACAGTATCTAGCCCACAGCCAGGCACACACACACTAAAAAGTAATCTTAAAACTATGGGTGGTTGAAAAGGAGCAAAAAAAGACCCCAGGCTGTGTACCAGCCACCCAAGGATCTCAATGGATTCCAGACTTCAGGCTCTATATTGGGGTGGCACTTCCTGCAAGATGGCGAGTAATATTACTTGTACTCTCACGAGGCAACACTCACATGCTAAGCCAACTACTGGAATCATAATCTTGCTTAGTTGTTATTACTACCATGGAAGCCAAGGAAAGAGGTACCACATGACGAATCAGAGGTGGGCTGCGTTTATGCTGACAAACTCATCTTCTGGGCCACCCCTCCAAAGTCAGGTAATGATGCCAGTTTCCTCCCTGTTCAGCTACAAGGAGGAAGACTTGTCACTCCATGCAGGACTAAGGAGGGCAGTGCTCCCAGATGAGGCGGTACTATAAATTAACAAGACACTGGGGCCCCGGCCAAACCATCAGGAAGCCACAAACCTGACATTGTTATCTATCTTGTGAGATGACGCAGCTATAAGCATGGGAAACCCAGAAAAGATTCTCACAGAACACGCGCAAAGGAGTCATAAAGACCCAACAGCTCTACTGTCACATCTCAACAGCAAACCTCTCCCCAGAGCAGCTCTACAAGAAAGCAAACTCACAATGTCATATGAATTGGCCATGGCCAGCTGCAGAAACAATTAAAGGCCACTGGAGTTTTTCTCACTGCTCATCCTGAGAGCTGGAAGGCTGGTAGTTCTCAAGTTGGCACCTGACAGACTTTCCAGTGAGTGGAGACCAGTAGGATCAGATCTGGAAATGTCTAGGTTTCTAGAATGAACACAGAAAAATAAAGAAGCCCTTGCCACCTCCCATCCCAGAAGTGGGACAACAGTGATAAACCTAAAAACGTGAGATGCGATGCTCTCCTCTGATCTAAGGAAATCCCATCAGGGCTGCGTTCTGAATGCTTCCTCTAGGACAGCATACTGTGGCAGCTGCATTTCTCACCTTCCTCCACATTCCCCCTCACAAGCTGACAGACACATGGAAGTAACGCTGACTCCTAAGTCGTGAGTACAGTTTGCCATGAAGAACCTGGAAGCATGCTCCATTCAATTTGGCTCTGAACTGCCCAGGTGATGAGAAACACGATTGCCTTGACAGCTGGCAGAAGCAATAGGGATGCCGTTACCATGACCAGACTAACATGTACGGTTATCTCAAGGGAGAATGGGTTGAGGGCACAGGAAGAAAGGGGTTAACTTCAGGTCATGGAACTTAAGGAATTAAGTAAATCACAACTAATAAAGCTTCCATGTGCGGTGTTTCTGAACTCAGGTTCCTAAACCTTAAAAAAGGATGCAGGAGTCACTACTTCCCCTAGCTAAGGCCATTTGCCAGGTTTTGCCCAATGATCTTCTTTTTGAGACCACCCACCCTCCTTTCTCTCCTGCTCCTACCACAGCTGCCCATGGCAACAAGAAGCAGATTTCCCCTCCCTCAGGAACTCCCAGTCCTGTTGCAAACCTCAGGCCCCTCCCATCTTCCAGGCCCACAGCAAAGATTCAAATTCTGCCTTTGGCACCAGCTGAATGGCCGTCCCCTGTCCCCAACTCCCACCTCTTCTTTGGACCTGCTCACCCTCTGCACCACTTCCAATCCAATGGGCACAAACCCCGGCTGCCTTCAAGGTGAGTTTTCCATACCAAGTAAATACAAATACCAAAAACAAAACTTCTGAAAAAAAACAGTGTTGAGACTTCTTCCAGTTTTCTAAGGAGCCCCTCCAGTCCTAAGATGCCCAGGGGTGGGTGTGAGGTGGAGCCCACGCAGAGTACCATCATGAGCTTCTTCCAAGCCCCAGGGCTGCATGGGGAACCAAAGTCTCTGCAGAGAATACCAACTTTCCTGTTCACTCACTTTTCCTCTTCTTTTCATGGTAGCTTCATTTGGTTCTTCAAAACTGGAGCTTGGCAACCAAATGCCTAAGTAAAAAAAAAAAAAAAAAAATTAAAACAGTTCAACAGAATAGAACCAACATGGAGTGAAAGAATAGCCAGCTCCTGGAGCAGAGCAGCACACCTCAAAAGGAGAAGGGAACCTGGATGCTGAACGCTTCCATGTGTGCCACAGCTGGCTAGGGATGCAGCAGTGGCCTTTGTCAGGGGGACCTGAGCAGCCTATGACTTGGATGACAGAACAAGGTCCTGAAATAACTAATAAATATATCCTACCACCTAAATTCTCTCTCCCTTTCCCTTACCCCTTAATTTCCCACCTACTTTTTTCCTGAGGCCCAACTGCTCTAGGGATTAAAAACAGAAGTGAGCCCCTGGAGTAACCCCTTTTGAACCTGGCTAGAAAGAGCTCTATATTTCTTTTCTTTTTTTTTCTGAGATAGAGTCTTGTTCTGTTGTCCAGGCTGGAGTGCAGGGGCTTGATCTTGGCTCATTACAATCTCTGCTTCCTGGGTTCATGCGATTCTCCTGTCTCACCCTCCCAAGTAGCTGGGACTACAGGTGTGTGCCACCACACCTGGCTAATTTTTTGTAATTATAATAGAGATGGGGTTTCACCATGTTAGCCAGGCTGGTTTCGAACTCCTGACCTTGTTGATTCACCTGCCTCAACCTCCCAAAGTGCTGGGATTACAGACATGAGCCACTATACCTGGCCAGAGAGCTCTATATTTCTGCAGCTTGTGTCAACTGGACAGGGTCAACACAGAATCACAAAGGCCAGTGTTGCTTCCACCTTCCGACTTGAGATAGGCACTGTTCTAGCCATTACTCTGTATCCTGACTCCAAACCCCTGGCATGAAATTCCCCAGGTAACAGCACACATAGACCAAGCAGGCCATTCAGATGTCCCAAATTAAAATCAGCTTGAACAAGAAGTCATAACAGCCAAATTTCATACCCTAAAGACCCTTCCTGGCTGGGCACAGTGGCTCATGCCTGTAATCCCAGCACTATGGGAGGCCAAGGTGGGTGGATCACTTGAGTGAGGTCAGGAGTTTGAGACCCAGCTGATGAATGTGGTAAAACCCTCTACTAAAAATACAAAATTAGCCAGGTGTGGTGCACACACCTGTAATCCCAACCACTTGGGAGGCTGAGGCGGGAGAATTGCTTGAACCTGGGAGGTGGAGGTTGCAGTGAGCCGAGATCAAGCCATTACACTCCAGCCTGGGTAACAAGAGCAAAACTCCAAATAAAAAAAAAAAAAGAAAACTTTCCAATGGGAAGTGTTACTTTCCCATTTTACAGGGCTCCTAGGGTCTATACCAGGAGCAAGTTCAGCATTAGGCTTATTCTTTGCCACAGGCATCAATCCTGATGTCACAGCAAAAAGGGATCCTGCGAGTTCAGTTCAAACATTTGCCAATATGTGAGTGCCCCCAACACTCAAGACAAATGGCTCCCCGTTGGCCTGTTCCTGATCATGCCACGCCCTTCCCAGCTGAGGTAGGGCCTTTATACCTCTAGGTCCCCTTGCGCAGAATGCTCTGCTCCAAGGCCCTCCCATGGCTGGCTCCTTGATATTTGGGTATCAGCTAAAATGACACCTCCTCACAAGGCTGTCCCTGACCATCTAAACTTGAGGAGTACCCCACCACTAATCACTAAACTTCACCCAGTTTTATTTTCCTCACAACATGTACAGTCACCTGAAATTAGCCCATTCATTTATGTTCACGTTTGCTGTCTTTCCTTACAAGAAAGGAAGCTGAGTGAGAACAGGGCCTTTGCTTTGCTCAGCACTTTATTCTCAATTAATTCAAACTGGGTGCTGAACAAACACAAATATACAGGTATCTGCTGAGTGGAAGCTCTTGAGGAAAAACATCCCAGTTTTGGAACTCTCTGTTAAAAACGTTCTTCTAAAGTTGGACTGAAATCTAGTTCCTTCTAACTTACATTCATTTTGGTCCTTGTCCCTGTCTCTTTTTACTGTGACATGGGAGGGCCTTGGAGCAGAGCATTTCGAGCCAAGGAGACCTAGAGGTATAAAGGCCCTGACTCAGCTGGGAAGGGCGTGGCATGATCAGGAACAGGCCAAAGGGGAGCCATTTGTCTTGAGTGTTGGGGGCACTCACATATTGGCAAATGTTCAAACTGAACTCGCAGGATCCCTTTTTGTTGTGACATCAGGATTGTTGCCTCGGGCAAAAAATAAGTGTAATGCTGAACTTGTTCCTATGGAACCACCCATAGGAGGCTAATCACTCTCTTCCTTGGGAAAACCCATCAACTGCGTCTTTCAGCTAACCATCCCTAAAACCTCCATGCTCCAGGTTAATCACATTTCTTTCTAGGCCCTTTATTTATTCTTCATATGATGATGTTTGAGCGCTCCAACCCCATGAGATCTTTCTCTGAACGCGCTCCCTGTTTATGTTGGTTCTTCCCACAGCACTGCACCCACAGAAGTGGTGCTCGAACTGAAAGGCCTAATGACTCTTCAAGGGTAGTCAGGTAGATGGACCTCCCTAGTGCTCTCCCTACTTCTCACCCTAATCTCAACTGCAAAGCCATCATGCAGAGAAATCCACAGACACTAGACATTAGATGTTTAGTCACTTCCAAGGCATACAACCTGCATATAATTGAAGAAATGATGAGACTGTACATCTACTCCAGGATCCTTTAAATTGAAACTGTGTAGCCTCCCGAGTTACCATTTCTTAATCTCTCCTCTTCATTTCTTCTCACATTGTTAATCCTCATAAGCCTAGCTCACAAGCTTTCCCCCAATAGCACAGGATCGGGGACTTCCAGAGCCAAGAAGAGACACGAAGCTAGATTCACCTTTGCCATGGCTAAAGAAAACCCATGGGACCTAAACCCTAGTTGTCACTCTCTCCCATTAGGAAAAGAGCAGAGAGGGTGGAGAGATTAAAGTTCCTTTTCTTTTTTTTTTTTTTTAAAGACGGGTTTTCACCATGTTGGTCAGGCTGGTCTTGAACTCCCGACCTCAGGTGATCCACCCGCCTTGGCCTCCAAAGTGCTTGGATTACAGGCGTGAGCCACCGCGCCCGGCCTAAAGTTCCTTTTCACTTGAAGGCCACTGCTCCCATGGGATTTTTTCCTTTATTCTGTGTGTAGGGTGGGACTAAGGAACATGGAAGAGATGCAGAAGTATTCAGTGCTTAAAAATGATACTCCACACCAGAAGAAAGCAGTCACTGCACACTGGCAGTCAATCTTGCTCGTCACCACCACCACCAAAGTCATGGTTCCCTGGCAATTGTGTTCCCTACTCAGGAACCTGGCCCCACAATGCTTACTTTAGTGCAATTTAAAAGACTAATTGGAATTCATCTGCACAAACCAGTATTCCAAGATATTTTATGAGAAAATAAATGAGGAGAACTGCGTAATGATGGGAGAAGAGCTTCTTAGATAAATGAATTCCTTAGTTAATTTGTAATGGTCCAAATGGAACTCTAAAAAGAGGACTAGGCTGGTTTTTTTCCTCATCCCCATATTCCAGGCTGTGGGACATGATGGAGTCTCACTGAAGTGTATGCCTGCTGCAATTAAAGGTATGTTTGCGTCCTCTTTGATGAAGTTTCCTTTCCCTTTAGCTTCCTGCTTTATATGCCATTTGTGCAGTATTGGGGAGATCAGCTCAAGTCTGTGTGAGAGGAGGCTGCACTCTTTATTTTTTTCAATTACCCTCTCCTTGACAGAGGCTGCACTCTTAGCTACACTTGGCTGTCCCCCTCCTTACTCACATTCAGCGATTAGCTTGCACATTTCCTGGCAATCTGCTTTCACATCTTTCACGTCTGTCTGCTTTTCTCCCAAATGTGGTGGGTGCCCTTGGGGACTCCATGGTCAGATATTGCCATTCTATGGCCAAATGCCTAGATCAGGGCTATCCATGTAGGGAGTTGTGGGGAGGGGGCCCAAGGCTCAAGGCATGATGATGACTGCCCAGGAAGAAACATGGCTGGGCAGTGAGGCAGAGAGTTCATACCCTTGGTGGCGCCCAGCAGGGAGCCCCTCGCTACGTGGAGGGTTCCACCTCTTGCTTCTGTTTGGAAATGAGCTGCGCTTCCTTTAGAGACAGGTATACCTCTTCCTGAGGATCATAGTAGTAGAACTTTCGGATATAAGAAATCAGAGGTCTGTGAAAAACAAATGAGGGATATACATAAAGAGTTTTTATACAAAACATAAAAGAAGTAACTCCTTTGCTCAACTCTTCATTTCCTACATGGTTGAGACCTAACAAAATTCCCATTTTCTCAATTATTTTTTTTTTTGAGACGGAGTTTCACTCCTGTTACCCAGGCTGGAGTGCAATGGCGCGATCTCGGCTCACCGCAACCTCCGCCTCCTGGGTTCAGGCAATTCTCCTGCCTCAGCCTCCTAAGTAGCTGGGATTACAGGCACGCGTCACCATGCCCAGCTAATTTTTTGTAGTTTTTTTAGTAGAGACGGGGTTTCACCATGTTGACCAGGATGGTCTCGATCTCTTGACCTCATGATCCACCCGCCTCGGCCTCCCAAAGTGCTGGGATTACAGGCGTGAGCCACCGCGCCCGGCCCCATTTTCTCAATTATTATAGTTCTATCTCCTTCACTCTTACCGCTTCTACTCTATTCTTCATAGAGACTGCAGAAGGGAGGCTGACACACACACATTCCTCCCTTTTGGCTGCAATGTGACAGTTCTAGAGTTAGGTGCTAAGACACAGGAAATGTGAAAGAATGATGTCTGCAAATAATTTATGCCAGACTCTGCCTGTGAAGGTAGCCTGCAGGCCTCACTGACATTTGTCACCTCCCCACAACCCCCCTACTCCTTCCTGTCCCAACCCTAGCAGCCCCATTGTACTTAGGCAGTGGGAGATCTGGGATGTGATCTATCCTGACGAGCTGTCGTATCCGGAATCTGCAAAGGTGCTGGAGGGATTTGACATTGCTGAATCGGGACACTGGATAGAGCAGCTGGACGGGAGTTGGTGGCAGTCCTTCAAGAAAGAAAACAAAGGAAAATATTCAGAGGAAACAATGGAGCTAACTACCATTTCTCGTATGAAGAGAACCCAGGGAGGGAAACAGGGCTTCTTTACGGTTCATATATGTATTCTGTTGCAAAAGCCCCTCGACAAAGGGCTGTTGATTTCCATTTCCGGAAGCACCACCACCACATTCCCACTTGAGGAAATCTATTCTCTGCGAAGGGCTCTCTAGCATCACTTTTTTGTGTGTTTTTTGGTTATTTTTTAGACAGGATCTCTTTCTGTCACCCAGGCTGGAGTACAGTGGCCCAATCTCAGCTCACTGTAGCTTTGACCTCCCAGACTCAAGCAATCCTCCCATCTCAGCCTCCTGAGTAGCTTGGACCACAGGTGTGTGCCACCGTACTCAGCTAATTTTTGTATTTTTAGTAGAGATGTGGTTTTGCGTCTTTGCCCAGGCTAGTCTCGAACTCCTAGGCTCAAGCAATCTGCCCGCCTTGGCCTCCCAAAGTGCTGGGATTACAGGCCTGAGCCACCATGCCTGGCTTCTGGCATCACCCTAACAGCTGAGAGTCCTACTCCTCAGAGTAGCCCAATGATGACAAACTAGAGATGGTGCTTGGACCCAAGTGGCCAATCCCAGGCCTATGGCTCTCAGGAAGACCAAGAATCAAAACCATCCCTGCTGGGAATGAGAGATACTTTTAGGTACATCTAGCAGTATCCTGAAGGTGAGGACTCAGAAAGGCCGTTCAGAGGAGTCCCCACAAATTCCAATTGGTTCAGCAGAGAGGCTGGTAAGTAGAAGGCAACAACAGCTGGGATCAACTTGACAAGCCTATTATTCTTGCCATTACTTCAAGCCAGGACAATCAGGTTTACCCACCCCCTACCACCTCCACACTTCCTGCTTCTGAAATTTTAGGCCAGGAAACCAAAAAAAGATGATGCTTTTAAAAGAAACAACAATTACAGTAGCTTGGGCAAGCTGAGATTAGTACTACTCAGTGCAAGCGTGCCTGCTGATTGATGCCAGACTCAATGGAAGCACCATACCCTTATGTATTAGCAGGCTCTGTACCAGGGAATCCCACCCCCGAAAAGGGCCCCACGCCACAGCACAGAGAAATCCAGAATGGCAGGAACACTGGGGTTCAAGAAAACTAAGAAAATTTTGCTTTCAATAAACAAAGCAGCTATGGAAGGTAAATAAGATTCTTTGAGAAAGAACCTGAGTTGCAAAACCTGTCAAAGAATTTTCAGCCATTGTCATATCAAAAGACATTTGGTAGATACAACTGATTGGGAAATAAAATATCTACTATTATTGGGGTTTAACTTCAAATGGTTTTAAAATTTTGATTGAAAGCATGAAAAGAGAAAAAATGAAAGCTTGCACACTGTCTCCCAAAACCTTTTCATGATCACTGACAATAAACCTTCTGGAAAAAAAAAAAAAGAAA
>NW_016107543.1:1369907-1371375 GCF_001604975.1 Cebus imitator | reverse complement strand
AAAAAAAAAAAAAAAACTAGCCAGGGACGGGCGCGGTGGCTCACGCCTGCAATCCCTGCACTTTGGGAGGCTACTCAGGAGGCTAAAGTGGGAGGACTGCTTGAGCCCAGGAGGCTGAGGCTGCACTGAGCTATGACCGTACCCTTGCACTCCAGCCTGGGTAACAGAGTAAGACCCTGTCTCAAAAAAAAAAGAAAAAGTCAAAGAGATTTTCAGCCAACTGTGAAGTACTGTTTCTTAATATCCCACTCCTTTCTTCAGCTTGAAACAGCTTATGAAAAACTAAACAATAGTTTAGTTTAGTGGAAGCAGGGGTGAGAGGGCAGAAGATTCACTTTTCCTTATATTCCATTGGGCACTATTTGACCCTTTTACCACATACATGTTATTTCACAATTTAAAAAGAAATACATATTAGAACTAATAAATGAGTTATGCAAGATTATAGGATGTAAGATGAATATGCAAAAAGCAATTAATTTCTATACTCTAGCAATAAACAATCCAAAAATAATTAAAATTAAGAAAGCAATTCAATTTACAATAGGATCAAAACCAAATACTAAAATATAAATTTTTTATTTATTTATTTATTTTTGAGACAAGAGTCTCGCTCTGTCGCCCAGGCTGTAGTGCAATGGCGTGATCTCAGCTCACTGCAACCTCCGCCTCCCAGGCTCATGCGATCCTCCCATCTCAGTCTTCTAAGTAGCTGGGACTACAGGCATACGACACTACACTTGACTTCTTAAATTTTTTGTAGAGACAGTGTCTCCCTGTATTGCCTAGGCTGGTCTTGGGCTCCTGAGCTCAAGCAGTCCTCCTCCCCTGGCCTCCTTAAGTACTGGGCTTATAGGTACTGTGCTCAACCTGTAAAGAACTCAAAACTCAATAAGAAGACAAATAGCTCAATTACAAAATGAGTAAAGAATCTGAATCGAGATAAAATAGCCAATAAACACATGAAAAGATATTAACACCATTGTTCATTAGGGAAATGTAAATTAAAACCACAATGAGATACCACCTCATACTAGGATGGCCTTCTTCAAAAAGATGGACAATAACAAATTTTGGGTACAATTGTTTTGGGAGTCTAGCATCAGGTTAAACATGGGGTTACCCATATAACCCAGCAATTTCATACCTAGGTATATATATCTAAGAGAATTGAAAAGATAGTCACATAAACATCTGTACATGAATGTTCAAAGAAGCATTATTTATTTCATAATAGCGACAGAGTGGAAACAACCTAAAGAATGGAGAAACGGGCCGGGCGCGGTGGCTCACGCCTATAATCCCAGCACTCTGGGAGGCCGAGACATGTGGATCACGAGGTCAAGAGATCGAGACCATCCTGGTCAACATGGTGAAACCCCATCTCTACTAAAAATACAAAAATTAGCTGGGCATGGTGGTGCACGCCTGTAGTCCCAGCTACTCGGGAGGCTGAGGCAGGAGAATT
>NW_016107543.1:1362811-1368022 GCF_001604975.1 Cebus imitator | reverse complement strand
TTTTTTTTGAGACAGAGTCTCTGTTGCCCAGGCTGGAGCACAATGGCACGATCTCGGCTCACTGCAACCTCTGCTTCCCAGGTTCAAGCAACCCTCCTCTGCCTCAGCCTCCCAAATAGCTGGGATTCCAGGCGTGAGCCACTGTGCCCAGCCTAACACTAGTCTTAAAGCCCTCCTACTGCATCCAGTTCTGGGATCTGAGCCAGAAAAACCCGAGATCGCATACTGGCTCTGCAACTCACTGGACCTAAGCTTCTTTCACTTTTTCAAAAAGAAAAAAAAGGAGACTGTACTACCCCATCAAAGGGTAACACTTGGTTAAATGGAGTAACACTTGGCTCCTTGCAGGTGTTCAGTTATCATCATTCCAAAGTCTGAACACACAGGCTCCTTTTAGAATCGACTGAGTTAAAATCCCTGACACAGACTGACAGAGCTCCACCTAAATGCTAATACCTACCTCTTATTCACCCCAATCCTCTCCTCTAATAAAGTCGAGCTTATATAATGCCTTTCCCTTTATGATAAGCAAAAGAGGGCAGCAAATAGTGGTAAAGGCTTTGTCTTCTTTGGCCCTATCATTCAAAGAGAGGTCACTTAGGGTCGAAGGGCAATAGCTCTGCTTTGACCTCTCAACTTGATTACAATTTTAAGTGTACACAGATATTAATCTGGAGCATTCATCCCCGCCTGCCCCCGGTAAACATGATTCTATCTTCTTTATGTAGTTTCCACAAATGCCAGAAAACTTTCAGTCTGATTACTATTACCTCTTCCACTAACAGACCGGTGAAAACCAAGGATTTGGAGTTAGTTGGGCCCAGGTTTGAATTCTGGCTTCAGCACTCATCAGCTAAGTTACCTTTAGAGTAAGTACCTTTTTTTTTTTTTTTAGACGATGTCTAGCTCTGTCACCAGGCTGGAGTGCAGTGGCGTGATCTGGGCTCACTGCAACCTCCACCGCCCAGGTTCAAGCGAATCTCCTGACTCAGCCTCCTGAGTAGCTGGGATTACAGGCGTGCACCACCATGCCCGGCTAACTTTTGTATTTTTGGTAGAAACAGGGTTTCACCATGTTGGCTAGGATAGTCTCGAGCTCCTGATGACCTCATGATCCGTCCACATTGGCCTTCCAAAATGACAAAGTGCTGGAACTATAGGCGTGAGACACCACACCTGGCCAGTAATTTTATTTATTTATTTTTTAAGATGAAGCCTTGCTCTGTTGCCAACCCGGAGTGCTGTGGCGTGATCTTGGCTCACTGCTGCCCGGGTTCAAGTGATTCCCCTGCCTCAGTCTCTCGAGTAGCTGGAACTACAGGCACGCACCACCACGTCTGGCTAAGTTTTTGCATTTTAGTAGAGACAGGGTTTCACCATGTTGGCCAGGATGATCTTGATCTCCTGGTCTCGTTATCTGCCGGCCTCAGCCTCCCAAAGTGTTGGTATTATAGGCGTAAGCCACCAAGCCCAGCCTATTTTTAATTTTTTTTTTCTTCTATAGACAGAGTCTTGCTCTGTTACCCAGGCTGAAGTGCAGTGGTACAATTTCCGCTCACTGCAACCTCTACCTCCCAGTTTCAAGTGATTCTCCTGCCTCAGCCTCCCAAGTAGGGACTTACAGGTGCCTGCCACTACGCCTGGCCAGTTTTTGTATTTTTAGTAGAGGTGAGGTTTCACCAAGTTGGCCACTTATTTATTTATTTATTTATTTATTTTTATTATTTTATTGTTTGTTTGTTTGACTCAGAGTCTTGCTCGGTTGCCCAGGCTGGAGTGTAGTTACATGATCTCGCTCACTGCAACTTCTGCCTTCTGAGTTCTAAGCGATTCTCCAGCCTCAGCCTCTGGAATAGCTAGGATTACAGGTGTGCGCCACCAACCCAGCCTGACACCAGTCTTAATGCCCTCCTACTGCAACCAGCTCTGGGATCTGAGACAAAAAAACCTGAAATCACATACTGGCTCTGCAACTCATTAGACTTGTTTCTTTTGCTTTTTCAAAAAGAAAAAAAAAAAAAGGAGACTGCATTATCCCCTCAAAGGGTAACACTTGGTTGCCCAGGCTAATTTTGTATTTTTAGTAGAGATAGGGTTTCACTGTGTTGGTCAGGCTGGTCTCAAACTTCTGACCTGAGGTGATCCAACCACCTCGGCCTTCCAAAGTGTTGGGATTACAGGTGTGAACCATATTATTTTAATGGATTGATCTATATTATCCAACTTTGAAGTTGTTGTAAAACTTTCAAGATACTTAAATAAAGAACCTGGTCAATATCTGGCATCTAATAGGCACTCAGTATTAACAGTGGCAAACACTACATACCGTAGCCCTTAATATAATGCTAAGAATCTTAAACTATCTGCGGACAGGGTTTATTTGTAGAATGAAATGAGCTATATCTGAGGAGTCCAAGATTCAACAAGTTTCTCAATATTCTACAAGTAAAGCAATGCTCCAGAGTCCAGAATCCTGTCCAAGATTTCCCTGGTTTGCCCACAGGCAGAGCTGATTACCCTGACCTCAATGGTCACCACCATGCTTTTTTTTTTTTTTTTTTTTGACGCAGAGTTTCGCTCTTGTTGCCCAGGCTGAAGTGCAATGGCATGATCTCGGCTCACTGAAACGTCCGCCTCCTGGGTTCAAGCAATTCTCCTGCCTCAGCCTCCCAAGCAGCTGAGATTACAGGCATGTGCCACCATACCAGGCTAATTTTGTATTTTTAGTAGAGGTGGGGTTACTCCATGTTGGTTGGGCTGGTCTCAAACTCTCCACCTCAGGTGATCCACCCACCTCAGCCTCCCAAAGTGCTGGGATTACAGGCGTTTGAGCCACCACACCCAGCCACCACCATGCTTTGTACTAGCTTGAATATGTGCTCTTACTTTTGTCATCCTTCCTGTCCCCTCTTTGAGGCTATCAATTCTCTGAGGGCACAGAGGTAGCTTATTTTTGATACTAAGTTACAAAATAAATATTTGTTAAATAAATATCCCCCAAAAAGCCATAAATTTTAAAACTGCTAAGCAGAGTCAACTCCTATGAGGAAGGAATCTAACTTTTCCCTTTAACCAAGTCAATTGCACAAGGCCCAACTGTGTTGACAGCACTGAGACAAAACTAAATGAAGTGAGAATTAATACAGTTTACACCCTGTCATGCCTTATTTAAATCACCAAGATTATAAGAAACATTCCTGTCACCTGGCTCAATCCAGTTCCTAGTCTTCTGTCTGTGGCTCCCCTGAACTTCCACAGTTTAGAGCACTTTTTTGGCATTCTGTTTAAGAATCTTAATTTGATTCAATGGGAAAGCATGAAGTTCTCATTTTAAGTTTTCTTTGTTTGTTTTTGAAAGAGAATCTTGCTCTATCACCCAAGCTGGAGTGCAATGGTGTGATCTCAGCTCACTGCAATCTCCACTTCCCAGCTTCAAGCAATTCTACTGCCTCAGCCTCCCCAGTAGCTGGCATTACAGGTGCCCACCACCACAACCAGCTAATTTTTGTATTTTTGGTAGAAACGGGTTTCACCAAGTTTGAGCTAAGTTGGCTCAAGCTCCTGATCTCAGGTGATCCAGCTGCCTTGGCCTCAAAGTGCTGGGATTACAGGCATGAGCCACTGTGCCCTGCTTTTTTTGTTTGTTTTGAGACAGGGTCTCACTGTGTCACTCAGGCTGGAGTACAGTGGTGTAATCTTGGCTCACTGCAGCCTCCACCTCCCAGGCTCAAGTGATCCTCCCACTTTAGCCTCCCGAGTAGCTGGGACTACAGATGCCCACCATCACACCCGGCTAATTTTTGTGTATTTTATAGAGACAGGGTTTCGCCATGTTGTCCAGGCTGGTCTTGAACTCCTGAACTTGAGTGATCTGCCCATCTCAGCCTCCCAAAGTACTGGGATTATTACAGTGTGAGCCACCATGTGTGGTTTAAGTTGTTTGTATCTTACAAGATCCTCATATTAATGTACTTGACATTTTGTCTTTACCTAACACTATAAAGGCAGATTGCTCCAAACAATCCCCTCTTGCCCTCCACAGATTGTACAGACACCTCCCTAATTTAGTGGGCAGGAAGCCTATACAACCACACTATCAAGGATAGCGACAGCCCAGTGCTCCCAAATGGAGAGAGGTCTCGTACTCATCAACGGTAGGCGCGGCAAGATATAAAAGAAAAGTATATACTATTCGACAGCAAGTTTAGTACAACATGGACAAACCCACAGCAGATACTTCCTAACAGCTTGCAATATGCAATTGGATTTGGCTTTTTCTTCCTTTTTGCGGGGAGACAGGGTTTTGTTCTATCACCCAGACTAGAATGCTGTGGCAGGATCACAGCTCATTGCAGCCTCGACCACCTGAGCTCAAGCAATCCTCTCACCTCAGCCTCCCAACTAACTGGGACTACAGGTGGTGCAGCCATGCACCACTATGCCTGGCTAATTTTTTTAATTTTTTTAAGAGATGGGGGTCTCAAACTCCTGGGCTCAAGCAATCCTCCCACCTCAGCCTCTCAAAGTGCTGGGATTACAGGCATAAGCCACCACGCCTAACCAGATTCAGCCTCCCTGACACTCGCCCCTGCCTTTATGGTGAACATTCTCTTACCTTCCCTGTTTCTATGGGTAGGACCTGAGAGCTCTCACCTCTCTGCTTCACTTATAAATGTTGAGATGCCTGGACAGACTCCTCCAGATGTCAAATATTCACATGATGCCTGGACATCATCATGTCCAGGCATCCATCCAGAGGTGGAAGCAGTTTTCTCATTCATGTGGTCAGAGAAGCAAAGATCCTCCTCAGTACGTTGAGAGATTAATGTATAAAGGCAGGGGATTAACCATGGGACTCTGTAAGAATAGTGGTTGCTACAATAGCCAGGGGAAAAAAGCTTAACCATGGCCTTTTGTAGGGGTGGTGTTTTTTGACACTAAACTGGATCATACCCAAGTTAAGTTATATAATTAACAGAAGAACAGTCTTACCTGGAACCCTGGATCTTAAGAAATAGAGAAACTTCCCATTCTTGGAGTGCATAATGGCTCTCTTAATAAACTCTACAACAGATTGACAGCGATCCTCAAATTTGGGATGACACCATAGGCTGAAGGTTCCTGTCATGGAAAATTAAGACGTAAAAATTTAAAAACTTACTTTAGAAGATATGAGAGACTGGTTTGAATTTTTTTTTTTTTTTTTTTTTT
>NW_016107543.1:1361337-1362746 GCF_001604975.1 Cebus imitator | reverse complement strand
TTTGTATTTTTAGTAGAGACGGGGTTTCACCATGTTGACCAGGATGGTCTCGATCTCTTGACCTCGTGATCCACCTGCCTCGGCCTCCCAAAGTGCTGGGATTACAGGCTTGAGCCACCTCGCCCGGCCCTGGTTTGAATATTTTAACAATGATTCTCACTTTTGGGAGGGCAGTTTGGGGGCGAGATGGCTCAAAGGTCTCTGAAGCCACCTGTTCTTGCCTATCTCACAGTTAACTGTAAGAAAGATGCTGCCTTTACTCCAGCTCTCTCCTGATACTAAAATTATAAAAAAAAAAAAAAAAAAAAAAAAAAAAGGATGTTGCCTTTTTTAAGACATAAATTAGGTCTTACAAAGTTTTTGTTAAGTAAATACAAGTATTCCTTATCCGAAATGCTTGGGACCACAAGTGTTTCAGATTTTGTAATATTTGCATTATACTTACCAGTTGAACATCCCTAATCTAAAACTCTGAAATCCAAGACACTCCAATAAGCATTTCCTTTGAGCATCATGTCAATGTGCAAAAGTTTCAGATTTTGAAGCATTTTGGATTTCAGATTAGGGATACTCAACCTTTAATAATTTCAAATGAGCAGCCAGGTGCAGCGGCTCACGCCTGTAATCCCAGCACTTTGGGAGGCCGAGGAGGGCAGATCACGAGGTCAAGAGATTGAGACCATCCTGGTCAACATGGTCAACATGGTGAAACCCCGTCTCAAAAAAATAATAATAATTTCAAATGAGAAGAAAAGGATATAAAATTTTTCATCAAATATGAACATTAATCTTTAAATCACAGACTTCCTCTCTCTATATATATATACAAATACTTATTATGCGTATTAAGTGTAGATACAGTCATGCATTACTTAATGACAGGAATATGTTCAGAGAAATGCAACATTAGGCGATTTTGTTGTATGAACATCAGAGTGTACTTATCCAAACCTAGATGGTATAGCCTACTACATTCCTAGGCTATATGGTACAGCCTGTTGCTCTAGGCTACACACCTGTATAGCATGTTATTGTGCTGAAGAGTGGAGGCAACTCTAACACAATGATATTTAAATGTATTTAAACATAGAAAAAGTACATTAAAAATACAGTAATATAATCTTATGGGAACACTGGCATATATGTAGTCTATTGTTGACCAAAAAGTTGCTAAACAGCGTATGACTGTGTATGTACACATATAAGCAAGCCTTTGAATAACATTTTGTTCAGTGTTGTTTCTGTGTAACTTTTTTTTTTTTTTTTTGGAGACAGGGTCTGGCTCTTTTGCCCAGGCTGGTTGTAGGGGCCTGATCTTGGCTCACTGCAACCTCTACCTCCTGGGTTCAAGAGATTCTCCTGCCTCAGCCTCCCCAGCAGCTGGGATTACAGGCACGCACCACCATGCC
>NW_016107543.1:1350871-1359590 GCF_001604975.1 Cebus imitator | reverse complement strand
TGACCTCGTGATCCACCCGCCTCGGCCTCCCAAAGTGCTGGGATTACAGGCTTGAGCCACCGCGCCCGGCCTTATATACTGTATTCTTACAACAAAGCTTAAAAAAAAACTTTTAAGAAAATAAATGGAAGTGGATCATCATAAAGTGACCATAAAGCGGATCATGATAAAGGTCTTCATCCTCATTGTTTTCACACCGAATAGACTTGAGAAGAGGAAGAGGAGGGTGTCTCAGGGACGGCAGAGGTAGAAAAGGTAAGAGAGGTGGAAGGGGAGGCAGGGGAGGAAGGCACACTTGGTATAAATTTACAGAAATATGTTATAATTTGTCTCACTTTTTTTGCTTTTTCTATTTTTTAGAAACAGGGAATCACTCTATCACCCAGGCTGGAATGCAGTGGCATGATCACAGCTCACTGCAGCCTCGAACTACTGGGGTCAAGTGATCCTCCTGCCTCAGCCTCCTGGGTAGCTGAGACTACCAGCCCAGTCTGATCTTGAACTCCTGACCTCAAGTGATCCTCCTGCCTTGGCCTCCCAAGTGCTGGGATTACAGGCATGAGCCGCCACACTCAGGCTTGCTTTTTCATTTCTCTAAAAATGTTTCCATATGGTACCAATTCTTCTTCCACCATTTGCTTTGGTTTCAGTGCCCGTATCATAGAAGGGTCCAAGTCTAAAATAACTCAAAAGCAGTCTCAAATAATCTGAACCCTTCTGCCAGATTGCCTGACATCAATGTTTTCTAGCACTGTTTCTTTTACATCTTCCTTGTCATCTGGCACTGGCTCAGAAGGACTCATCTCCATCAAGTCATCCTTAGTTATTTCCTCTGATGTGGTGGTGTCTCTGAGTTCCTGAATTTCTATAAGATCCCTATCTCGAAATACTTCATCCTCACCTTCTTTTTTTGCCATATCCACAATCTCTTTCATGATTTCCTTGAATGGCTCTGTCACAGATCCTATGAAGTCACGCACAATTTCTGGACACAGTTTTCTTCAGCAGGAATTTATTGTTTTGGGCTTGATGGCTTTCACAACTTTTTCTTTTGAGTCAGGATTTCACTCTGTTGCCCAGCCTGGAGTGCAGTGGCATGATCACAGCTCACTGCAGCCTTGACCCTCTTGAGTACCTGGAACTACAGGTACGCAAGACCATGCCCAGCTAATTTTTGTATCTTTTCTGGAAATGTGGTTTCACTACATTGCCCAGATTGATCTCTAACTCCCAGGTTCAAGTGATCTGCCCACCTTGGTCTCCCAAAGTGCTGGGATTACAGGCATGAGCCACTGCACCTGACCCACAACTTTTTCTGTAACAACTACAGCATCGTCTTTTTTTTTTTTTTTTTTTGAGATGGAGTCTCACTCTGTCGCCCAGGCTGGAGTGCAGTGAAGCAATCTCGGCTCACTGCAACCTTCACCTCCCAGGTTCAAATGATTCTCCTGCCCAAGTAGCTGGGATTATAGGCACGTACCACCATACCCGGCTAATTTTTGTATTTTTAGTAGAGACAGTGTTTCACCATGTTGGCCAGGCTGGTCTCGAACTCCACACCTCAGGTAATCTGCCCACCTCGGCCTCCCAAAGTGCTGAGATTACAGGCGTGAGACACTGCGCCCAGCCAACTATGGCATCTTCAGTGGAGGAATCCTTCCAGACATTCATGATGTTCTATCGGTATCTTCTGCCACAGCACTTAAAACCCTTTGCATAGAGTACCCTGTGCAATGAGTGTTAAAGGTCCTTATGACTCCCTGATCTAGGTTGTATCTGAGGGAAAGTAGACCACTTTGACACCTTTGGTGTTGAACTCATGAGGTTCTGGGTGGCCAGGGGCACTGACCAATATCAAAAGACCTTTAAAAGGCAGTCCCTTACTGGCAAGGTACTTCCTGACTTCAGAGACAAAGCACTGATGAAATCAATCCAGAAAAAAAGGTTCTCATTATACATCCCTTCTTGCTGTACAACCAAAAGACTGCAGCTTTATAGATAAAGGTAGTCCTATTAACCCAATTGCATTTGCACAAAACAAGAGAGTCGGCCTACCCCTGCTTGCCTTAAATTCTGGTTCTTACTTCTCTTCCTTATAATAAATGTCCTTTGTGACATTTTTTCCCCCCAGAAAAAGGCACTTTCATTTTCATTAAAAACCTGTTCAGCCGGGCGCAGTGGCTCAAGCCTGTAATCCCAGCACTTTGGGAGGCCGAGGCGGGTGGATCACGAGGTCAAGAGATCAAGACCATCTTGGTCAACATGGTGAAACCCCGTCTCTACTAAAAATACAAAAAAAATTAGCTGGGCATGGTGGTGCGTGCCTGTAATCCCAGCTACACAGGAGGCTGAGGCAGGAGAATTGCCTGAACCCAGGAGGCGGAGGTTGCGGTGAGCCAAGATCGCGCCATTGCACTCCAGCCTGGGTAACAAGAGCGAAACTCCGTCTCAAAAAAAAAAAAAAATTGAAAAATAAGGCCGGGCGTGGTGGCTCACACCTGTAATCCTTTGGGAGGCTGAGGTGGGCGGATCACTTGAGGTCAGGAGTTCAAGATCAGCCTGGCCATCATGGTGAAGCCCCATCTTTAAAAACTAAAAAAAAAGAAAAAGAAAAAAATTAGCTGGGCATGGTGGCACTTATCTGTAATCCCAGCTACTCAGGAGGCTGAGGTAGAAGAATCATTTGAACTTGGGAGGTGGAGGTTGCAGTGAGCCGAGACTGTGGCACTGTACTCCAGCCTGGGCACAGAGCCAGACCCTGTCTTTAAAAAAAAGACACACACACAAAAAAAGGGATACTAATCAGTCAAAAGAACTGCAGATTTGAGTCTCTCTATCTACTCTAACAGTATCACTTTAAAAACACAAAGACAAATGTTCCACTGCAAACTGGCAACTGAAAGGCCCACAAGGTTTCCATTAAAAATTCCACTTACAGGCTGGGCGCGGTGGCTCAAGCCTGTAATCCCAGCACTTTGGGAGGCCGAGGCGGGTGGATCACGAGGTCAAGAGATCGAGACCATCCTGGTCAACACGGTGAAACCTCGTCTCTACTAAAAATACAAAACATTTGCTGGGCAAGGTGGCGCGTGCCTGTAATCCCAGCTACTCAGGAAGTTGAGGCAGAATTGCCTGAACCCAGGAGGCGGAGGTTGCGGTGAGCCGAGATCGCGCCATTGCACTCCAGCCTGGGTAACATGAATGAAACTCCGTCTCAAAAAAAAAAAAAAATTCCATTTATTCAAGGAAGCAAAGTCCCTTTAACAAAAAGTAATTGGTGGCCAGGTGTGGTGGCTCACGCCTGACATCCCAACACTTTGGGAGGCTGAGGCAGGCAGATTCACATGAGGCTAGGAGTTCGAGACTAGCCTGGCCAACATGGTGAAACCTTGCCTCTACTAAAAATACAAAAATTAGCTGGGCATGGTTGTGCACACGTGTAATCCCAGCTACTTGGGAGGTTGAGGTACAAGAATTGCTTGAACCCAGGAGGTAGAGGCTATAGTGAGCTAGGATCACGCCACTGCACTCCACCCTGGGTGACATAGTGAGACTCCATCTCAAAAAAAGAAAAAAGAAAAAGTAATGGGAGAAACATTTGAAAGACCTCTTTGTTCCTGGCATCTCACCTATCAGGAATTTAAAGTATTTATTTATAATTCCCATGGCCTAGTCATTTGAATAGGTTTAATAAAATATTTCCCTCTGAAATGCTTTGTTTCATATTTTGGTTTTTGCTTGTGTGTTTTCGTTTTTACAAACAGCAGAATAGGTGGTCCCCCTCACTTATCCCACCTAGCTATCTAATTCATTCCCAGATCATTGGATGGAAGTTCCTTTCTTTTCATGTTACCTCTAAGGTAGAAGCGGGGACAGCAGAACCCATGAACAAAGCTCTACTGACCTAAACAGCTACTTCCTGCCTCACGAGAGAACCAGATGCAAATAAATCCAACATAGTATGGGCTGAGAGTGGGGAAGATGCTGGGGTGCCTGAGAAGAGCAGGACAGAGGCTTCTACCTCAGATGCAATGTCTCATATAGCATTCATTTAAGGTTGGCCACCATGGGAAGATTATGAGGGATTTCAAGTCCCTGAAACACCCCAAAGTTCTCTACGCTTTTTTTATTTGTAGCATACACAGGTATTTTGACAAGGGATGTATTACCTAGCCTCAGAACCAATAAGCATCACAAATTTCTGGCCCAAGTTAAATATAGACTGTCTCGATACAAAGTCAATCCAGACAGCTGTGTTTAACAAGTCAGCTTCCAGGCATGACTGGCACATGAAGTACCACCTGATCACAAAGGAATAGGTACCACTAGGAGGACAGCAGATAGGCTAAAGCATGCTGATCCCACAAAGTCTCAGCATTTTGATGAATATTTCCTAAGAGACTACAACACTGACCAAAAGAGGAAATTATCACCATGCTGCTTGGGAGAAAGTGACTATCAAGCAAAAAAATTCAGAACAGAACAGTTACTGATCAACACTAAATTCTTCTCTGTATATATGATTTAACAAAGTATCTCTAGATGATAAATTTAATTACAAACAAAGCTTGTGATTTGCCTAATGGTCCTAGGTTCTTTCTTCCTTTTACCTGAAGAGTTTTACTAGTTCAATTCTTGGGAGCCTCTTCAACGGTTTTGTTCAGGCCCTCCTATTTAGGAGACAAAACGCTGCTGACCAGACTTTTAAACGGAACTTTTACTCTCCCTTCCCTACCCCCTCCATTTCTTCTAGTGACTGAAACCAGTGCCCATATCAATATTCAACTGAGTCTAAGAGAATTTTTCCCCAATCATAGTTCCATTCCTCCAAATCCCTTCCACAAAAAGTCAGACAGCAAAGGTAGAGCAAGGCAAGGGGGAAACAAGTCTCTCTTACCAGCATCTCTTACCTCTGTAGTGCTCCATTCTAGTGTGGTGGGTGATACCCTGTGATCGGAAACTGAGGCTCAGGATGTAACGAGGATCAGAACTGTCTCGTACCAGGAAAGAACCATCTGGTTTCCCTTTCAGCTTCATCTCTGCATCTTCCCAATTCATTGGCCCCCAATACCAACCACACTATCAAAGACAAGAAGCACTCCACTAGTTATCAGGACAGAGAAATGTCAAAGTTTTCAGCACAATCTATCTTATCATGGGAGAACGCTCTGCATTATTCAAAACATTTCAATAGGTAAAAGACACGAGCATCTCAACCATTAGCAATGAACATCAGGCTCGCTATACTTTTAGCCCTCCAAAGTAACAGAATAATAATTCTGGCTGGACTTGGTGTCTCACACCTGTAATCCAAGCAACTTTGGGAGGATGAGGTGGGTGAAGCACTTGAGATCAGGTGCTCAAGAGTAGCCTGGACAACATGGTAAAACCCCATCTCTACTAAAAATACAAAAATTAGCCAGGTGTGGTGGCACACACCTGTAATCCCAGCTACACAGGAGGCTGAAGCAAGAGAATCGGTTGAACTAGGAGGTGGAGGTTGCAATGAGCCTGGATAGCGCCACTGCACTCCAGCCTGGGTGACACAGTGAGACTCTGCCTCAAAAACAAAAAACGGCTAGGCACAGTAGTTCACGCCTGTAATCCCAGCACTTTGGGAGGCCGAGGCGGGTAGATCATCTGAGGTCAGGAGTTCAAGACCAGCCTGGCCAACATGGTGAAACCTTGTCTCTACTAAAAATACAAAAATTAGCTGGGTATGGTGGCACATGCCTGTAATCCCAGGTACTCAGGAGGCTGAGGCAGAAGAACTGCCTGAACCCAGGAGGCGGAGGTTGCAGTAAGCCAAGATCGCACCATTGCACTCCAGCCTGGGCAACAAGAGCGAAACTCAGTCTCAAAAACAAAACAAAACAACAACAACAACAAAAATACTAATTCTACAATTCCGTTACCAAAGACCCTACCAAGAAATGAAGAGGAAATTGGGTCAGTTAATCTTTCAAAATCAGCTTTGACTATGTAAACATTTCTCCTACAGCCTTTATCATGTCAAAATTTTTTCCCCAAATTCAATTTTATTACATTTCATCGAATTAATAGCAGTAATACACTGTTTTTGTCACTGTATATAGGAAGCAAGTAAACTACTCTTCCTCTAAAAACAATAAATAGGGGCTGGGCGTGGTGGCTTATGCCTATAATCCTAGAGCTTCGGGAGGCAGAGGCAGGAGGATCATGTTGAGCCCAGGAGTTCATGACCAGCCTGGGAAATAGCAAGACCAGTCTCTACAAAAAATATAAATAAATTTTAGCTGGGTATAGTCGTGCATGCCTGTAGCCCTAGCTACTCAGGAGGCTGAGATAGAAGAATCCTTTGAGCCCAGGAGTTTGAGGCTGCAGTGAGTTATGATTATGCCACTACACCCGAGCCTGGGCAACAAAGCAAGACCCTGTCTCTAAAAATAAATAAACGAATAAATTAAGGAGTACCCGGGCACAGAATTTAGCTAATGGGAGAAGTAAGCTGCTAGTCCTTAGGCACCACCTACCTTCTCCAACTCTCGAAGGCTGGCTGCAAAGCTGCTAGAGTCAGGTCGGTAGAGGGGACATTGGAGGTGCTGCGGGGGTTGGCTGTGCAGGGATTCGGCTGCTCGGATGGGGGCAATCCGGGGAAATGCATCTGCAGGGCAAAAGAGTGGTGGTCACTTGTATACCCTCATTGCTCTCAACCACAGATAAACCCTCCCCAAAAAACAGAGATGCTAACTGAAGAGGGCAAGGCATTAGAAGCTAAGCTGGAAAGGGTAGAAGCCAAAGCAGTGGGAAAGAGCTGGATGGGCTGGAACAAAAAGCTGTGTGGGCTCATGTAGGCTGTGAAGGATGGGTGGGGGCACTGAACCCCAGGAAAGGGGGAGGGGAGCTGCTCACTAACCTGACTAAGGTGACTACTTCAGTGGCTTCACCAGCCTAGAGCAATTCCAACTTCTCCCACCTTGAAGTGAAGTGCCGATAGGCAGCCTTGGAAATAGTGACTCGCTTACTTGCCCAGGAAGACTAATGATTTTGCCAGGCAAGTAGAAAAGACTGCTGATTTCGTTCATTTTATTCCTTGGGTACTAGAAGCTGGCAAAGCAGGTATGGGCTACTAAATGCTTGGTAATTATTTACAAGGCTGCAGCAAATACCAAAAGCTTAGAAAACCCACAGAACCTTGAAAACCAGCAACTTATTAAACCTCACTATCCTGAAATTAAGGCAGTTTCTTAAGTGACATCTACTCAAGGATTGCAAAACAGTCTCAGCAGCGAAGAGATGAAAAATTCAGTAGTCTTTTATCCCTAACAAAAATCAGATTGACCTCCATAAAGAAAACGGGTTAGGAAAACCAGTTCTTGGCCTCATTTCCAAGGAGTCTGGTCCAGCCAAGGGGAAGAGATTTAAACTTTCTACTAAGCTATTATTTCCATAAATAGATTTCTCCCATCCTTCTATGGTACAAAGTATACTTTGTACTCCCAACTCTTACAAATCTTGCCTCTAAACTAAGCTAACCTGGGGCATGGGGTGGAGGAGGCGGAGGTAGGGGGAAAGACTGCAAGGAAGACCCCATCGGAGCCACAAGGACAGATGTAGGCAGCGTCCCACTGATATCATCTAGAAAAGAGAACAAAAGCAAGAGGTTCAGAAAATGTGAGCACAGAATGAGCACGGTGAAGGCAGAGGAGAGGGAGAAGGACTATCAGGCTGCCCTCTGGGGCAAGATGGCCCAACCTTCACCCAGTCTTTTTGCACAGACTGCAACAACCATCTTACTCTGGTTTGCTTGTGGAAAGCAGGGTAGTAGGGATATTTCTAATGCAGCCCAACAGCAGCGGGTTCAAGGCAAGATAAATGTAAATCTAATTAATATATGCACAGTAAGTATTACGGCATGCAGGTGAGACCCATTTAATTCTTTAGGGAGATGACAGGGTACTGAGAAAGACCTAGGAGATAACTGAGTCATCATCAGAAACCCAGAAGGGTGGTCAGCTCCCAGCAAAGAACAAGTCCCCGGAGCTCACCCTCCCACTAGGCAAGAAGGTGAAGAGGGGAAGAAACTATACCTAGGAGGCTGAGGCTTCTTCTCGGAGGAGGAGGGGGAGTTGGAGGGTGTGGAGAGGTCAGGCCCCGCTGAGAAATGTCCACATCCACAAGCGACACAGTCTCACCTGAGGGATTCATGGAGCAAGCAAGTTACAGAAGCACCTTGCCCAAAGCTGACGCAGAAAGCAAAGGGAAGCAAAGGGCAAGCAGGCGAGGCTGGGGGTCTTCTGCTCTCAAAAAGCTCAAAACCTAATGCCCCCAGAGCTAAAATCATCCCGAACACCAGGAAGTCGATTTTTAAATTCTATCATTCCTTTGCCCTGTTAAGGGTCAAGGATTCTTTAGGACAAAACCAAGGGACAGTAGAAAACCCATTTAATTCTGGTTCTGCCACTGACTTACAATCTAACCTTGAACAAGGGGTCTTCCTTATCCAATGGAACCCACGTCATTTATTTTTTGAGAACTATGTATCAATTCCCGCCTTAGGAAACAAGGCAAGTGGCTTGTTATTTGCCCAAACAGGAATGGAAAGCAAGGCCCAGAAAACCTAAGAACTGCACGGTAAGCTGAATGCAGATAAAGTTCCCAGTGTTTTTTTTTTTTTTTTTTTTTTTTTTTTTTTTTTTTGCTCTGTGGCCCAGGCTGGAGTGTGGTGGTGCAATCTCGG
>NW_016107543.1:1349767-1350770 GCF_001604975.1 Cebus imitator | reverse complement strand
GTTGACCAGGATGGTCTCGATCTCTTGACCTCGTGATCCACCCGTCTCGGCCTCCCAAAGTGCTGGGATTACAGGCTTGAGCCACCACGCCCGGCTAAAGTTCCCAGTGTTAATCCTAATGTCTTCCTAGAGGGCAGTCCATATTTTGATTTTTCCAGAATATTCCCGCATAAGAAATCTACCTGAATGAGATATTTGTTCTTAATAGCTGAGGCTACAAAGGCTGAAAGTACAATTTATAGTACTAAAAATTAACTACTTTCACAGTCAGACAAAAGTCAGGTAATCTAAGACGCACCTTCTCCATAGGAACTTGGCGGGAGGAGGCACATGGCTTCTCTTCTTCCCAGCATGTCATGCAGTTCTGACCCTTGCCATACACAATACTCCTTGCCACCCAACTCCCTCTATTTCTTTTTCACTTGAGTCACGAGAGGATGAAGCGTATTTTATTAATATTAACACAAGCTGATAGCCAGCATTTGGCAGTCCTGATCCACAGATCAGAACTCAGGATTTCTCTAATTTAGCCCTTAAGGTGTTGCTTCCAACACCTTTTTCTTATTCAGGGTTGAATGAGCCCCTCAGCTAGTATTTTAACGTTTCCCCGTTAAGAAAATTAGGTGATCAATATCTACCAAAAGAACAGAAACTGGATTTTCAGAACCTAAATACACAGTGGGGTTTTTCGTTTTTTTTTTTTTTTTTTTTTCGAGACTGAGTTTTGCTCTTGTTGCCCAGGCTGTAGTGCGATGGCTCACCGCCACCTCCGCGTCCAGGGCTCAAGCAATTCTCCTACCTCAGCCTCCTGAGTAGCTGAGATTACAGGCATGTGTCACCACACCCAGCTAATTTTTTGTATTTTTAGTAGAGATGGGGTTTCTCCATCTTGCTCAGGCTGCTCTTGAACTCCCAACCTCAGGTGATCTGCCCACCTCAGCTTCCTAAAGTGTTGGGATTACAGGCGTGAGCCATCGCACCAGCCAATACACAGTTTTTTTTT
>NW_016107543.1:1345994-1348837 GCF_001604975.1 Cebus imitator | reverse complement strand
ATGGCGCAATCTCAGCTCACCGCAACCTCCGCCTCCTGGGTTCAGGCAATTCTCCTGCCTCAACCTCCTGAGTAGCTGGGATTACAGGCACGCGCCACCATGCCCAGCTAATGTTTTTTTGTATTTTCAGTTTCACCATGTTGACCAGGATAGTCTCGATCTCTTGACCTTGTGATCCACCCGCCTCAGCCTCCCAAAGTGCTGGGATTACAGGCGTGAGCCACCACGCCCGGCCTGAAAACAACTATTAACTAGAATGACATGGTATCACAAGATAAGATTTTTAAATTCTGGGCTTGGGTAAAAACAGAGATCTCCTTCTCCACTACAGTAAATGTCTATACAGGTACCAATTCACTTGTTTTGACAGTTCAGAGCAGTCTATCCAGTTGCAGGTCTCATTGGCCTGCTTAACATCTTCCTGGAAGCATCCATTCCCAAATCCTAAGTCTTCCAATCACCTTTTTGAGGGACATGATACCCAAAGGAGTTTGAGATTGGAAATTTTTTAAAGGCCTCTCAGTCACAACCAATGAGAAGTACTCAGTTTCTGAGACTTTTCTACAGCTTATTCATGCAGGAGCTTTACATGTGACTGACATAACAGAAGATCTCCCTCTCTGAAAAAGTTCCCTACAAAACGAGAAGGCAGTTACCTATCATCCAAAGGATATTCTACAGACTTCCTACTTTAGCAGCTGTGTTCCCTGCTGCAAGAGGGCAGACTTAAATTAGATACAATAAAGAACTCTAACAGCTGCAAAAACTGCAAGCCCCTAAAAAGACAAGAGCTCATGTATCCCTTTTGCCCAAAGTCTTTAAAAATAGACCAGATAATCATGGATCATTTTTATGAGATAACCCATGAACTCCCTTGGAAGCAGGGACAGAAATTGTATGACTTCTAGGGAGTCTTTTATGTGCTCTGAGCCCATAAATTTGTAATTCCTAGTTTTAATTTATATGTGATGACCCTGAACTAAGCACTGCATAACTGCTAGAGCCACCCAATTACCAACAAGCAGACTTTACCTCCAACTATAAAGCATCCAAAGTCAAGAACACATTTCATACCATAAAAATAGCCTCACTCCAAACCCACTGGGAAAGGAATGAAGGAAATAACTCCAGACACGCCTACAGCTTCCTGTGATGCATCTGCAAATGTTTCCCAACAGGTCTCAGAACACTCCTATTTTCAGATGTCAGAAGAGAGAAAGCTTATTACCCTTACCTGTGAACAGGGGGCTGAAGGAGACCGGAGAAAAGGCACTTTGAGTTCTTGTCAACCTGGGTTTCCTAGGGAGTGAGAAAGCACAGAGAGAGAATAAAGGAGAGAAATGAACACATATTCATTTAAGTCACCATAACACAGTTCCAGATGCACTGAAAAATAAAGCAAATCCTAGTCGCTGTCAGCAACACTCTTGTAATAAAGAATAAAATAAAAGGGGAGAATGAAATAATTAAGGCAATTCCTTAAATAGATTTGGCTACAGAATTCACCAGCCTACAAAGCAATGAGAAATCCCTTTGGGGCTCACCATACCCAGTATATTAAAAAGTAAAATACCTTGAGTGGTAATTAGCAAGTCCATTTCAAGAGGAAGGAAGTGGGATGCAGAGCTAATTTTCATCTGGGAGCCAAGAAAAAGGCTCTTGACCTGAACAGGCACCAGCTCAGAGCAAATTTTCCCTCTGGGCTTGGCTGTAGGATAGGTTGTCCCAAAGTGAACCAGGAAACATATTCTGACCTGAGAATAGCACTGCAGGATGCACATGCAATCTTCAACCTTGAAGACCTTTGATTTCTGTACAATTGCCCCAAGGCATGGGTCAAAGCCATCAGCTACTAAGTGGGGCTCCTCAGATTGGGGACTCTGCCTAGCACCCAAGAAGAGGGCCCATTCCTCTCTCTGAGCTGCCAGTCACACAGCTCTCCCCATGACTTCTTGATGCTGCCCCAGGGAACCAGTCTGAAAACCCAGATCTTTTGGTTCACACACCAAAGATCACTTTGTACCATACTTTCAAGTGGCTTTTCAGCAATAAATGAAAGAAACTCAGACTCCAACGAAGATATTCCTGCCAGAAGTGTGTTAAACTCAGAAAAGCTCACCTCAGAATGACTAAACTTGTCAAGGTGATAGAAATATGCTATATGCTGGCTAGGTGTGGTGGCTCACACCTGTAATCCCAGCACTTTGGGAGACGGAGGTGGGCAGATCAGAGGGTCAGAAGTTCAAGACCAGCCTGGCCAACATGGTGAAACTCTGACTATACTAAAAATACAAAAATTCGCTGGGCGTGTTGGTGCATGCCTGTAATCCCAGATACTCAGGAGGCTGAGGCAGGAGATTGCTTGAGCCAGGGAGGTGGAGGCTGCAGTGAACCGAGATCATGCCACTGTACTCCAGCGTGGGTGACAGTGAGACTCTATCTCAAAAAACAAAGAGCTATATGCTGATTACGGTAGAGGTTATGATGACTATATATAAATTTGTCAAAATTAATAGAGCTGGACACTTAAAAGGTACATTTTGTAGTATATAAATTATACCTCAGGCCTGGTGTGATGGCTCACACCTGTAATCCCAACACTTTGGGAGGTGGAGATGGGCAGATTGCTTGAGCCCAGGAGTTTGTGACCAGCCTGAGCAATATGGTAAAACCTCATCTCTACAAAAAAATACAAAAATTAGCTGGGCATGGTGGCACATGCCTATAGTCCCAGTTACTCAGGCGTGTGAGGTGGGAAGATCATCTGAGCCCAGGAAGGTCAAGAGTGCAGTGAGCCATGATTGAGCCGCTCCAGCCTGGGTGAGAGTGAGACCCTGTCTCAA
>NW_016107543.1:1342433-1345899 GCF_001604975.1 Cebus imitator | reverse complement strand
AATATATATATATATATATATATAAATAAATAAAAACAATATAACAGACTTAAAGGAAATCCTCCCCCAGAATTGAGTGTCTGACTCGTAGCATTGTAGCTGGCTCGCCTTCCAAAAATACTCGTACCCAAAGGCCTAAATAGAAAACTCTTTTCAACTATAAACTGTACCAATAGAGAGGGGCAAAAGCAAAGAAAAACCAAAATAAAATTCTATTTTAAATTATTTGACTTCAGAAGATGTTTATGCATTTATGCTTTAACACTGATGTCTGAGCTTCTCAGAATTCACTTCAAACAAAATTCTAAAACCATGCCATGAAGATCTTTTTCAGAAAGAGCTGAAACCCTGGTCCTTGTTTCTCCTGACCTAGCTTTACACTCCCTTGGCAACCTCCATACTTGAGGGGTCTGATGATCACGCTCACTATGAATACTCCACCCACAGCACCCACAGGAGAGGTGGCTATATAAAAATAAGATCCGGCCACACACAGTTTCTCTGCTCATAAAAGTGGCTCATGACTGCAGCTTAGTTCCAACAATCCAGAGGACTGGAATGCAATGTGAGTTCCACTGGACATGAACTTTAACACTGCTGAAGAGCTTCCAAGCTGATTTTTATTTGATAACTTGTGGGTACAACATTAAACCCAGCAAGTAGAAACCTAAAGCACTGGCCTTTCAAAAGGTTCACACCTCAGCCATTTGGCCGTTTGCCTCTTTTCAAAGGAAGCTGCATTACTCTGCCATCTGCCCATGCTGGGGACGAGTCTCTTCAGTGCCAAGCACTGAAGAACGGCAGGACCCAAATGCACACATCTTGTGGAGGCCTTCTCACTTCAGCTCATCTTCTCCCCCGCCCCCAGCATTCTGAAGAAGAAAAATCATAGTTTCTAGGATCTAGAAAAAGAAAAACATCTGAATCCAGGCAGAGCTGTTCGAGAGTGCCGGAATGGTTTTTCCTGGCAAATAAGGGGGCCTCGTGGCTGCTTGGAAAGGTAAATGGTCTAAAGTCTAGGAGGCTAAAAGGCTACTAATGAATATGCATGCTTCTTTCTCTCTTTGGGGAGACAAGCCTAACTAAAAATCCAAAGCAGTATCTGTCTTAAGGATCCTGAGAGCATTTGAATGGCAGTCATTCATGAAAAAACCAATCTAGATAACTATTAAAAAAAAAAAAAGTAAGGTACTGATTAACATAGAATTGAGGATGGTGGTCACCTGGGGGAGGGGTAAGATGTAATTAGGAAGCAACACTCTTCAAAGATACTGATAACATTCTATTTGTTAAGCTTAGTGATGGATACCTATGTTTGTATTTTATTATTATTCAAAGACATACACTTTATATATCCCCTTTTGTATGCATGAACCATTTAGAATGATAAAAGGCCATTCTAAGCAGACACACTATATTTTGGAGAGCAATATGAATAATGATAACATTTAAAACTAACCCCTCTGGTCGAGCCTGGTGGCTCACGCCTGTAATCCCAACACTTTGGGAGGGCGAGGCGGGTGGATCACGAGGTCAAGCGCATTCTGGTCAACATGGTGAAACCCCATCCCTACTAAAAAATACAAAAATTAGCTGAGTGTGGTGGCACGCGCCTGTAGTCCCAGCTACACAGGAGGCTGAGGCAGGAGAACTGCTTGAACCCGGGAGGCGGAGGTTGCAGTGAGCCGAGATGGCACCACTGCACTCCAGCCTGGCCCTGGCAAAAGAGCAAGACACTGCCTCAAAACAAACAAACAAAACTAACCCTTCTATACTACATTACCATGTTATTTATTCCACCCTAGATCACCTCAACAAGCACAAGGATGCAAAGTTACACCTCTATAACTTTGCCAGTAGGCCACTTGCATCTTAGCAGCAACAAAGACTTGAGGAGTAGGTTAGGATGGAAAAGCATTCGGTGGACTGTGCTTCAGGTGACATAAAAGGACAGGGCAAAAGGCCTTAGGCAAAGGTCTTTGAGGCTGGCAGTCCTTTGTGTCAGCTAAGTTCCCACCTATACTGTAGGTAACAAAGAGACAGAATGCCTCTGTCCATTTCTACCCTGCAAATTATTAGCTGTACTGCAACAGATTTATGGGATAAAAGGAGTTAAAAGCATTAGACTAGACAGAACGACAACACATAGATGTAATCATTGGCCAGTTTTCAAGTTCCTTGAAACCTAAAATATAAACAATGAAATAATAATAACCTCTGTATCTTGCCCAAAAATCCCCTCTACTGATGCCCTAAGACTTACACATGTCCTTTTCTAAAGTAACTTCCTAACTAGGATGTCCAAATACCAGGTTTTACAGCTCCAATGTACCTCTGCCCCTGCTAAAGCACACAGTGCCAAGTCAGCCAGCCTGTGCCATTTCCAACACGTCATAAGCCAGTGTCTGTTCATGTGCTACAGGCACAAAAACCATGTGTTCATTTTTAGTTCCAATACACAGACATCTGTGCAGCAAGGTCAGATCCAAAACTCCATCATAAACCAACTAAAGAACCTATAGAGGGAACTTCCAGGGAAAAGCCAAGAGGCATGGTCCAAGGTCTAAACCTTAGATGATGTCGGCAGACAGAATGTTAAGGAGTGGGAAACACGGCACAGGACTCAAATGGACAGAGATTTTTCAAAGCCCAGGAGCTCATTCTAAAAGAGAGCTGCCAACTACAACCACTTCATGGAAAAAACAGTTAAAAAGATCAATAGTGTGTAGACCCAAAACCCGAACATAAAATCAGAACTTCCTCATCCCCCCACAAAATCATTTTGCTCTCAGCATGTCATGCTATTACTTAAAAAGACCCCTTTAGACCTGAAGACCCAAGGAAACAGCGAAAAAGGTTTCTCATGTCTGCCAGGTCTGTCCATGACAGCAGGACTCCAAATGCATGCCAAGGCAGCCTGCCTCTCTTTCCAGAATTCCATCTTTTCCACCCCCAAATAAACACATAGGAAACCACTACAGAACTATCCTCCATTTCTCTACCTCACTACCATGAAGACGGCCGGTAATAGCCTCATCTGTTAACTTGAAAAAAACAAATCTTGAAAAGTGAACAAGGTACCTATTTCCAACCAAGTGTATATTACGTGATGATTCAAAATGGTCAGATCAAATTAGATCTTTCACCAAATCCAAAGGAAGACAATCAGCTCAACATATGAGAAACAGACATGGGAACTCCACTGGTTTTCCTGAAATAGCAATGCTAGATTACACTGAGGACCACAGGCAACAAGCCCAGCTCTTTGAATTCCAACATATGTGTGTTATAAGCCCTAGCCCAGTTCCCGAGAACAGAAACCTGATTAGTTGCTGAGCCCATTTCTTTCTTTCTCTTTCTTTCTCTCTTTCTTTCTTTCCTTTCTTCCTTCCTTCCTTCCTCTTTTCTTTCTTTCCTTCTTTCTTTTCTTTTTCTTTCTCTCTCTTCCTCCCTCCCTCCCTTCTTT
>NW_016107543.1:1332791-1341209 GCF_001604975.1 Cebus imitator | reverse complement strand
GAGTGAAACTCCGTCTCAAAAAAAAAAAAAAATTAGCCGGGCATCTTGGTGTGCCCCTGTAATCCCAGGTACCGGGGAGGCTGACGCAGGAGAATCATTTGAACCCAGGAGGTGGAGGTTGCAGTAAGCCAAGATCGCACAATTGCACTCCAGCCTGGGCAACACAGCAAGACTCCACCTCAAAACAAAAAACAAAAACAAGCCAAAGAGTTCTCTAAGCTAACTCATAATACATTGAAGACAATATATACACAGGTAGATCCACTAACCAGACTCAAAAGCAAAAGGAAGTTTTGCTCAGAGCTAAAATGTGAGAATTGTTAAAATGATTATAGGAAGACAGAGAACAGCAAAGGGAATTATGCCCAGAGGTTACTGTAAAAGCCCCAAATTATACAGCAAAGAAGCCCATAATTAACTCCAATCAACAATGAGGACAAAGGCGTATACCCTTTGGCAAAAGACTGAAATTTCTTACCACTTCCATCTCCTACCAATCAAAACAAAAGAACAAGCTAAAAATCCAAACTCATCCTCCCACTATTTCGGACTTAGGAGGTGCAGATCCGCAGAAATCACAACTACCCTGGCCAGACTCACCAAGTTTCTCACAGCTGCAAGGCTGCCAGCAAGACTGGCACGTAGTAAGCTGTGGAAAAGCTCACAAGCAGCACCAAATCCTAAGCATTAAAAAAATTTTACCAGCTCAGTCTTATTACTTATCTTCTAAAAAGCACAAAATATTCCATCTAGATTTCTCTTATTGACGATCTATTCTTAAAAGGACAGGAATAAGATAGTCAACACTCACCCATTTTACAGATGGGGGAAAAAGGGAAGCATGAAGATGACAAATTTGGCCTCCATCTCACAGCTGATGTTGGAGTTTACATGGAATCTAGACTTTCACATTCTCTATACAGCATGCTGCCTCCAAACAGCAGTCAACCAAACGTTTATACACAAATACCTAGCTCTTCTCCAATTCATCAAGAAAAGCCCTTGGACCAAAAAATGTAATTCTCCAGTGCCCTGAACTAAGCTTCTTTGCAAAGCTACAGCCCAATTTGCTCTGTGGCAGAAATCTGTATTGTGCTTAGTGTGAGGGTTGGTGACAGAGCAGCCAATGACCATTAAATTCTGCTTCCAAAGGCAAAAAACCGTATAATGTTATATGCCTTTTCCTCTTCCTAATCTATTAGATGTAGCAGCTAATTTCACGCCACACCTCGTATTTGGTGTCTCTGGAATCACAGACGAACTCCTGGTCAGTATGTAACAAAGACAACACAAACCACAAGAAAATTAGCAATCTATCCTATGTCATCACCCACAGCTTTAATCCCGCCCTCCCCTGCATCTGATGAAAATTTCATCTGTGCTGGTAAGTGGAGCATTGAATACAGAGCCTACCATAAAAAAGCTGTTTCAGCAGCCACACACTTTTCAAGATCTGAACTCCCAGCATGAATTCACTGGGAGGCAAAGGCAGAAACACTGGTCTACCTAAAGGGGCAACCCACTGATTTTTTTAATAAAGTTTGGATTTAGCCTGATCCCCAAGATGAGCCCATGGCACAGCTGTTCAGTGAGGGCAAGAAAGCCAAATCCACCCAACCTCTTGGAGTACTCCCTTGAAAACAGAAGTACACAATGAGTGGTTCCCAATTCAGGATCACCTGGGGAGCTTTCAAAAAATTCACTCTTAGGCTTTTCAAAAAGCTCCCCAAAAAGCTCCTAGTTCACAGTAAGGTTATCAATTTATACCTGTTTTTTAGCCTTGGCTTGTGGCTGCCAATAGGTCTCAAGAATCCATCATGTAAACCACAAGAAAACCAATTCTTTCTGAGAACCTGCTCAGAGAAGTACAAACCACAGTGGCAGTTACCACAAGGGAAGCCTCATTTCACCAACACCAAAATTGACAGCTTTGTAACCAATGCTACAGATCTAACACTGGATGTCAAAGATCAGTCCACCCTTCAGAAATGCAGGAAAAAACTCAATGTCTGAGTTTGGAATTTTCATCAATTGGCCCAGAGCTCATGTACCAATGTCTATACCTCACTGGTATTTAGAATTCTCAAATGGCCATGAGAGAGCGCAAAGCTATTTTCTCGAGACAGGCTCTCACTCTGTCATGCAAGCTGGAATGCAGTGGCATGATCATTATTCACTGCAACCTCTGCCTCCTAAGCTCAAACGATCCTCCTGCCTCAGCCTCCAGAGTAGCTGTGGTCACTCCGGACTAATTCTTTGTTTTTTTGGGGGTTTTTTTGTAGCTATGGAGTTTCACATGTTGCCCAGGCTGGTCTCAAACTCCTGAGCTCAGGCGATCCGCCCTCCTCAGCCTCACAAAGTGCTGGGATTAAAGGTGTGAGCCACTGTGCCCGGCCTGCTTTTTTCTGTTCTCAGAGACAGTGGTCAGCACACAAGTTTGATATGTCAAGTTTATCTAAGGGAACAACCAGGAAAACATTAAAACTTTGAACAGAGATGTCCAATTGATTGATGGTCTACAACTGCATTTGAAGAACCTCCTCTCATTTGCTTGCATGAGTGTGAAAGGGGGGTGCCGTGCTGGTACACAGAATAAACAAGGCGGTCAAGATGCAACATCAGCTTTTTGCCCCAAAGGCCAAACATTTCCAGCAATCTCCCTCCCAGGGATAATGGTAGACGGCTGCCTTGGAAAAACTTAAAAAGCCATGCTAGGGTGGGGATGGGAGATGGTCTGAAACCATCTTCCAACAAGAGAGATGCAGACCAGCTGAGAAGTGTCATGGAGTGTGCACTCTTTAAGAGCGAAAGCTGTTTCCACAATTAGCTCTGACCCAATACAAGATGTTACCACCTTTGGTCCCAAGTGCCTCCTCCTGAAGACCCTAACTTAAGAACTGTCAGGATCGCGTCAGCATTAGATAAAAAGGGAAACCAAACAAGAAAAGGAAGTTTGTCGCCAGCCCCTGGCCGTTCTCACCTCCTCGCGTCCAGCTCCCGGCCCGCAGAACCTCCCATGTCTGTGAGGCTTGCAGCTGAAGCAGCCAGCTCTCCAGAAGGCCTCTTGCTGGTCCCATCCCCACCACCGGAGCCACCGTTGCAGCTCTTGGTGCGAAAGAGACGACTGAGGCGGATTTTGAAGGAGCCCTTCCGAGAAGGGCCCGCGAGAGGCCGGAGGGGGCCGGGAGGGGGCGGGGGCGGGGGAGGTTGCTGCTGCTGCTGCTGCTGCTGCTGCTGCTGCTGCTGCTCCCCTCTACTCAGGCGCCCCAGGGGGACCAAGTCCTGCAGCGGGAAGGGCACCGGAGGTAATTCAGGGCCTGGGGGCTGCAGCAGAAGCCGGCCGCCCCCTCCTCCTCCGCGACCCGGGCTGCTGAGCTCCTCTTCCGAGCAGCTGTTAGTCTCCAGGCTCTCGGCCTCCGATTCCAAGCCCTCCAGGACCAGCAGCGCGTCGCTCGTTTCCGTGGGATCCTCCCCGGCCTGCGGGGCGGCAGCAGGCGGCTGGGGCTGCGGAGGGGGCGGCTGAGAGGGGCACGGGCACGGGCAGCAACCCCCACCGACCGTCTTGACCCCGGGCCCTGCCGGCTGCCCGAGCCCCAGAGCCGCCAACTGCGCCTCTAGTCCAGCCGCCGGGCCCCAGGTCCGCTCGAGCGCCAAGCCCGGCGGCAGGGCCTTGGGGTCCAGGGCACAGCGGTGCCGGGGACACAGTAGTTCCGAGGGTCCCGGCTCCGGGGCCGCCTCCACGTCCTCCTCCTCCGGCGGCCGACCCACGTTGCGGAACACCATCAGCTGCGGCGGCCGGGAGCCGCGCGGGCCGGGCCGCGCGAGGAAGGGTGGCGGCGGGAGGCCATGGCCCGGGGGCGGCGGCGGCGGGCCTGGCTCGGGGGCCGCCTCTCCATAGCCGAGGAGGCGGCTCAGGACGCGGTACGAAGCGGCCGCCGCCGCCGCCTCGCCTTCCCGGAGCTCGGCCCCCTGCATTGGGGAGAGGGAGGGAGGGCGGGCGGCTGGGAGCCGGGCTGGGGTGGGGACTAGGCCGGGCCCCGCCGGAGCCCCGCCCGCCGCGGCCCCCGGAGCGACAGCACTAACGGCCGCCGCGGCCTCTGCCTCATAGAGGGGGGCGGGGGGGCGCGCGGAGCCCTGCGCGAGCCCAGGCCGCGCTCCGCCACAGTCGAGCACCGCCCCCAAACGTCACTTCCGGAAGGGCTTAGCCACGCCTCTTTCCCCAGGGCGTGCTCGCGCTGGCCTCAACGGCTAGTGACGTCGCGCGCGTCCCCGGCCGCTATTGGCGGTAAGCTGCCTGTCGGCTGGCGTTGGTAGCCTTTCCCGGCCGTTTCTGTTTCACTTCCTGGGCGTCCAGGCTCAGGCTATCCCATTCTGTAGGATGGAGAGGCCTTGGAAACCGTGGTCTGGTCCTATGAGAGAGCCGCTGGCCTTGGAAGCACCTATGGTTCTCCGAACCTGTGTCGCTTGCAATGTGTGACCTTGGCTGAGTCATTTCATCGTTAATCTGTATCTCCCTCCTGGTACTCAGTGAATGTGTAATCACTACATGAATCGTGTTCTAGACCCAGTGCTGTACTGATAAATGTGTAACAACCAGCTCTCTGAGGGGAGAAAGGGAATGTATGCACATATATAGGTACATAAATTTATTGTTAAGTTTTGCTGACATAAAGGATGTGTAGCTCACGATTTACAAATAATAGTCAATTGGCAAATTCCATATAACTCACACAGAATGCTTTCATTGATTTTTGCCAAACTCTTATATGGTTAGCCAAACTGTGGTTGCAGTTGACCAAGGAGCGTAATTGTAACGTAAATGTTGTTTGGTAGAAGTGGAAAAGACAAAACTGGATTGTTAATGATGGGAGCGACTTCTTTGCTAAAACAGTTTCAAATACTGGAAGAATATTTACTCGATTTTTGTATTATTCATAATATAACAGCTGCAGACAACACATTAAGTTTTTGTTGTTGTTGAGATGGAGTCTTGCTCTGTTCCCAAGCCTGGAGAGCAACCACTCACTGCAGCCTCTGCCTCCTGGGTTCAAGCAATTCTCCTACCTCGCCCAGCTAATTTTTTGTAATTTTTTTTTGAGACGGAGTCTGGCTCTGTCTCCCAGGCTGGAGGGCAGTGGCACTATCTTGGCTCACTGCAACTTCCACCTCCCAGGCCCAAGTGATTCTCCTGCCTCAGCCTCTCAAGTAGCTGGGACTACAGGCATGCACCACCACACTCTGCTAGTTTTTGTATTTTTAGTAGCGATGGGGTTTCACCGTATTGGCCAGGCTGGTCTCAAACTCCTGACCTCAGGTGATCCACCTGACTCGGCCTCCCAAAGTGTTGGGATTACAGGCATGCACCACCTCGCCTGGACTTCTTATCCGTTATATAGGGATAAATCTTGCAACTTTGCTTACTTTCAGGCATGTTGCGAAGATCAAATAAGATCAAGCTTTTTGTGTGGAGGAGGTGAGACTGGAGCCAGGGAAAACAGGAGTCCATTGAAATAGTCCCCATGGGAGATATTGAGCAATGCAAGGGAAAAAGAGGAAGGATCAGCTGCCGAACTCAGTGACTTCAGTACCTGAGGATGCATTGAGGGAAAGACGGCGAAGGGTTGAGTCCTGCAACCAAAGAAACCTTTTCAGAATGAAAATGTGTTCAAAACCTGTGATTATAATTGTTCATGGTTTCCCATTGTTCTAAGGCTAATGTGTGATCTGACTCCTGCGTGATCTAACCCCTACCTCTCTAGCCACGTTCCCCCACCACGCTCCACCTTGTTCTCTATTCCCTGCATTCCCGTCAGCCTTGCAGCAGGCTCCCACACGTATGGGCATTACATAAGCTTCTTCGTTTTCTTGCAAGTCTTTTCTTCTTTTGCTTAGTAAACTCCTATTCATCCTTCAGACTGAACTCGCGCCTCACTTCCTTAGGGAAATCTTGCCTGGGCACTTCCTCTTCCCCAGGCTCTGAGACCACACCTTTGTTGCACTTCCTTGCACAGGTGTAACTTGCAATCTGTCTGTGGGGTCAGTTGATTAAAAACTGTCTTCCCTACCTAACTATAAATTCTATGAGGCCGGAAGCTGTGTTCGCTTTTTGCCCCTTGTGGACACTCCAGTGCCAAGGACAGTCCCTGGAATTGTTGTTCAACCTTAATCCCTGTAAGAGGCTCCTGAGACAAATTCTGCACAACAGAATTCATTATCTTTCCTCATACGTAGAGAGACAAACTGAAGCCCAGTGAGCTGTTTAGCTAAAGTCACTCAGTTCAAAAGGATGCAGTGAAATTCAAAACTAGCTCTGACTTCAGATAGTTCAGTCTCTTCCCCTGGCTGCCTCTCAGGTGTCACTCAGGTTTCTGAAGAAAAGAAGAGTGATTGAGCGGGCAGGTCTTGGATCACTTAAGGCCAGGAGTTTAAGGCCAGCCTGGGCAACACAGCAACATCCTGTCTCTACAAAAAATTTTAAAATTAGCTGGGCATGGTGATGCGCCCAGTGGTGGTCCCAGCTGCTCAGGAGGCTGAGGCAGGAGGATTGCTTAAGCCCGGAAGGTGGAGACTGCAGTGAGCCGTGATCACACTACTGCACTCCAGCCTAGGTGACAGAGCAAGACCCTATAAATGAATGAATGAATGAAGAATGAATGATAGAAGAGAAATTGCTATAGAATGACAGCACCTGAGGCCTAAAAAGACTACCCAAGATCCCTAGCTTTCTCTCAGAAATTCTCTGGCCTCAGCGCCCATTATAAACTGAGTGGAGGCAAGGTTCATGGCTCTTCGACGCCCTCTGCTGTCCAGCTTCTTTCCTGGCTCCAGGAGAGGCAGACTATGTCAGTACCTGGAGTATCTCTACTTGCACAGAGTGCACAGAGGTACCGGGGAACACACAGGAGCTCTAAGGCAGGGCAAGCCATGGAGCAGACTTTTCCCATTTCTGTAATTGTCCAGGGCTGTAGCCCAGATCCTGGAAAAAACACTGAAAGTTAAATTCCAAGCAAAGAAGGTGTATCTTTGCATTTGTATGACTTGAATTTGTGTTGGGTTTGTTTGTTTGGAGATGGAGTTTCATTCTTGTCACCGAGGCTGGAGTGCAATGATGTGATCTTGGCTCACTCTGCCTCCTGGTTTCAAGCGATTCTCCTGCCTCAGCCTCCTGAGTAGCTGGGATTTCAGGCATGTCACAAGGCCCAGCTAATTTTTGTGTTTTTAGTAGAGACGAGGTTTCACCATGTTGGCCATGCTGTTCTCAAACTCCTGACCTTGTGATCCACTTGCCTCGGCCTTCCAAAGTGCTGGGATTACAGGCATGAGCCACTGTGCCCTGCTGAATTTTTGTTTATTGAGCTGATTTTATGTATAAATATACCTCTTTCACTGAACACTATGAAAGTGGTCCTTGGCCGAGTATGGTGGCTCAAGCCTGTAATCTCAGCACTTTGGGAGGCCAAGGTAGGCAGATCACTTGACCCTGGGAGTTTGTGACCAGGTTGGGCAACAAAGAGACCCAACATTGTGAGGATGTTGTGATACCTCATCTCTACAAAAAATTAAACAATTAGGTGGGCATGGTGGTGTGCACCTGTAATCCTAGCTACTTGGGAGGCTGAGGCAGGAGAATCACTTGAGCCCAGGAAGTGGAGGTGGCGTGAGCTGTGTTCATGCCACTGCACCCCTGCCTGGGTGATAAGAGTGAGACCCTGTCTCAAAAAGTTAAAATAGAAAATAAGCTGGGCACAGTGGCTCATGCCTGTAATCCCAACACTTTGGGAGGTTGAAGCGGATGGATCACTTGAGCCCAGGAGTTTGAGACCAGCCTGGGCAACAAGGCAAAACCCCATCTCTACCAAATATATGTATTAGAATCTAAAGAAATTCTCAGGCTAATTTAGTCATTCAACAATGGGCTAGGTTTGGGGATGCAGTGATAGAGACAGACACAATCCCTGCCCCTCTGGACTTTGTGGTTGGTCTAGTTAGTCTTAATCACGCCACTTTCTGAATATATGAACAAACGCAAATAATTAAACATCTCTGAACCTGTGCTTCATTTTTAAAAATGGGTCACTAATAATCCCCCCTTGACATGGCTGTTCCGGGGAATTAAATGAAAACTTACATGTAGGCCGGGCTGGTGGCTCACGCCTGTAATCCCAGCACTTTGGGAGGCCGAGGCAGGCAGATCACCTGAGGTCAGGAGTATGAGACCAGCCTGACCAACATGGAGAAACCCCATCTCTACTAAAAATACAAAATTAGCCAGGCATGGTGGTACATGCCTGTAATCCCAGCTACTCGGAAGGCTGAGGCAGAAGAATCACTCGAAACTGGGAGGCAGAGGTTGCAGTGAGCTGAGATTGTGCCATTGCACTCCAGCCAGGGCAACAAAAGTGAAACTCCATCTAAAAA
>NW_016107543.1:1331401-1332461 GCF_001604975.1 Cebus imitator | reverse complement strand
CAGGATGGTCTCGATCTCTTGACCTCGTGATCCACCCGCCTCGGCCTCCCAAAGTGCTGGGATTACAGGCTTGAGCCACCACGCCCGGCCCAAGAAGGTTTTCATGATAATAGCTTAATACATTTTTTCCCAAGAAGCTTTTCATGGTAAGTTACTACTGTCTTCACCCAGTATGTTTTATTGACCCTCAACTAACAGTAACCAGTAATAAATACCAAGAAATGGAATAAGTCACTCACAGAAAGGCCAAGGAAAGAGCTATGGATGTGCAATACAGATTTCTGCTCCCAGCAGTACCATTAACTGGCTGGGTGGCCTCCTGAATGTCACTTTCCTTTTGGCATTTTAGTTTTCTAATTTGTTTTTTAAAAGGTGGGGGCAGGCATAGTGGCTCACACCTGTAATCCCAGCACTTCAGGAGGCCAAGGTGGGTGGATCACCTGAGGTCAGGAGTTCAAAACCAGCCTGGCCAACATGGCACAAACCCTGTCTACAAAAATTAGTCAGGCGTGGTGGGCGCCTGTTATCCCAGCTACTGGGGAGGCTGAGGCAGGAGAATCGCTTGAACCCGGGAGGTGGAGGTTGCAGTGAGCCAAGATCACGCCATTGCACTCCAGCGTGGGCGACAGAGCGAGACACCGTCTCAAAAAAAGAAAAGTCTGGGCTGTGGGCCATGCTGGTTTTGCCATCGTGGAGATTCCCCTGGGGGCTTGTCCTCTATCCCTGCTCTCCCCACAGGGCACTCCCACTTAAGATGCACAGCAGAATTGTTCTTTGGAAGGTTGGGCACAGTGGCTCACACCTGTAATCCCAGCACTTTGGGAAGTCAAGGCAGGCAGATCACCTGAGGTCAGGAGTTCAAGACCAGCCTAGCCAACACGGTGTAACATCATCTCTACCAAAAATATAAAATTAGCCAGGCATGGTGGCGTATGCCTGTACTCCCAGCTACTTGAGAGGCTGAGGCAGGAGAATCACTTGAACCCAGGAAGCAGAGGTTGCAGTGAGCTGAGATTGTGCCACTGCACTCCAGCCTGGGCAACAGAGCAAGACTCTGTCT
>NW_016107543.1:1327858-1330956 GCF_001604975.1 Cebus imitator | reverse complement strand
AAAAAAAAAAAAGAGAAAAAAGAATTGTTATTTGCAGAGGTCAACTGGAAAGCAAGGAACTTTTTTAGCAACCACCACCCATGCCTTCCTACATAACACTCAATGATCTTGGACATCAAAGGTTCAAGACATTGGGAGTTTGGAGGGGGTTCGAAGGGAAGAAACCAAAAGACAGCATGCACCTGCGGGGCCAGATTGCCTGGGGAAGCAGGAAGCCCATCATTGATGGAAAGTGATGGGTAGGCAGGCAGGAGCATTGTTCTGTGGCTTCCCCAAGAATCCATGCCCTTCCAGATCCAAGGAGGCTGGCTCAGACAGCACTGACTGACTCTGGGTCCCCCAGAAGCAGGAAGGAGGTGAGGGGTAAGAAAATGGGAAAGAGCAAGAAAGAGTAGCCACAGTTTTCATGAAGAACAAAAGAAGGGGCTAGGTGCGGTGGCTCATGCCTGTAATCCTAGCACTTTGGGAGGCTGAGGCAGATCACTTGTCAGGAGTTCGAGACCAGCCTGGCCAAAATGGTGAGACCTCATCTCTACTAAAAAATTCAAAATAAGAGAAACAGGCATGGTGACAGGCACCTGTAGTCCCAGTCTCAGTCCCAAACTGAGGCAGGAGTATCACTTGAACCCAGGAGGCAGAGGTTGCAGTAAGCTGAGATCGTGCCACTGCACTCCAGCCTGGGCGGACAAAGAGAGATTCTATCTTAAAAAAAAAAAAAAAAGAAGAAGAAGAAGAAGATAGAACACTTAGGATGACAAAATGAAGGTGGAAGGGGTGGAAGGAGTGGAGGCAAAGCTGTGTTCACAGTCTTCTCTTTGCCCACCTCTCTTCCCGCACCCTGCCCTGCCACCATTGCCACTGTGTTTGTCAATTTTATGGCGCAGAAAGAGGCCTGGGTTGGGGGGACAGACACCTGGGTGGAAGCTCTGGCTCTGTCACAAACACTGTGGTTCTAGGGAAGTCCCTTCACCCTCTGCAAGGAGGCTTTTTTATAGTCCCTGAGGCTGAGTGACGGTGATGGTGGTGGTTGGGGTGGGCGGTGTAGGGAAGTCAGAGCTCTGGTGTGAGTCTCCGGTGTGATCTTGGGTGAGTCTCAGTGTCTGCATCTGTGAAATGGGGATAAGAACATTCAATGTACATGGCTGTGGGGAAGATTCATTCAGATAAGGCACATGAAAAGCACTTTATAAGCTGCCTCAGTGTGTACAAAGACTGATTATGATACTATCAGGCTGTCTTTCCCACCCTCGCCATCCCCATTCTCAAATCCCAGCTCAACAGCATGGGGTCAGGGGGTGCAGGCAGCCGGAGCAGACTGCCAGGAGATGCAGCTTGGCCCTTTGCTGCCAGGAGCCTGAGTGGAGCAGAGGGGTGGAGAGAAGGGCACAAGCTCATCCGCGGTTGCTATGGCGCCCCATCCTGGATTTGCCCATCTCTCCTAATGGAGCAAAGGGCAGACAGAGGGAGGGAGAGAGAGCACAACTGGTGCCTTCCTCTCCCCTTCCCTCCATCTCTCTCTGGAGCAGATGTGGGTGGGGGATGGAGGGAGCCTGGATACTGGACAGGAGGGGAGGAAAGAGTGGGGTTCCGGGATTAAGAGGTTTGAGATAGGGGGCCACACTGAGAGAGGAGGGGGCAGGGCCCTCATACCTACGTCCAGAAGCCAGCTGCTGACGTTAGAGAGAAGAATAAAGCAGACGAGCCGGCACCAGGCACCAGCAGGAGAGGGAAAGGGAGCCAGAAAGAGAGACACCAGGATACGAGGCGTGGAGGCAGACAGCCCCCAGCCTGCAGCCTCTGCCTGGGCTCTGCTGAGCCTGGACCCCAGGGTCCTGAGAGCTGCCCCAAGGATGGGCACCAGGGGAGCAGTCATGCCCCCTCCTGTGTGGGGGCTGCTAGGCTGCTATTTCGTCTGTGGCTGGGCTCTGGGGGGTCTACGGCCCCTCCGCTCTCTGCCCCCTCTGTCTTCCCAAGTTGAGCCAGGATCTGTGCCCATGCAGGTGCCCCCAGAGGGGGCTGAGGCCGCCCTCGCTTATCTTTACTCTGGAGATGCCCAGCAGCTGTCGCAGGCGAATTGCAGTGAGGGCTATGAAGCGCGTGGGGCAGGAGCCATGCCAGAGCTCCCCCCAATCCTACAGGGAGCAGCAGGCACCCTTGCCCAGGCCGCCAATTTTCTCAACATGCTGCTGCAAGCCAACGACATCCGTGAGTCCAGTGTGGAGGAGGATGTGGAGTGGTACCAGGCACTGGTCCGCAGCGTGGCTGAGGGGGACCCAAGAGCATACAGGGCTTTGCTGACCTTTAACTCTCCACCAGGGGCCAGCCACCTACAGCTGGCCCTGCAGGCCACCCGGACTGGAGAAGAAACCATCCTTCAGGACTTGTCTAGGAACTGGGTGCAGGAGGAGAGCCCACCTGGGGACCTGGACACCCCGGCCCTGAAGAAGCGGGTGTTGACCAATGACCTAGGGAGCCTTGGCAGCCCCAAGTGGCCGCAGGCAGATGGCTATGTGGGGGACACGCAGCAGGTGAGGCTGTCTCCTCCTTTCCTGGAATGCCAGGAAGGACGGCTCCGACCTGGCTGGCTGATCACACTCTCTGCCACCTTCTATGGACTCAAGCCAGACCTCAGCCCAGAGGTCAGGTAAGTGGGTTTGTACAGGATTGCATGCGTGTGTGGGCATGTAGGGGAAGGAAGCACAGGTCCCCTCAGCTGTGCATGGGCCAACTGGCATGAACATGTGTATGCCTGGTGGGGCACACAGATATGGATATCTGCACTCAGCTATGTGTACTGGCAGTTGGCTCTGGGAATCTGTAACTATCTGTTAACACATACAGGTATGAGTGTACATGTGTATGAATCAACCCATTTAAGTCATATTTATCTGGGTTTATGTGCTCGAGCACATGCAGGAATGTCTGTGAGCCTGTAAATATACAAATAGGTATACACATGCAGCATACATCTATATCCAGGTATACACACGTGTGTAGAGATGTGCAGAGGTCTTGGTCCCCAGGCCTGAGGAGCGAATGCAAGAGGCAGGAGAGGTCTTGGTGTGGATGACCGTGACAATCCATGCACCAGGCTTGTC
>NW_016107543.1:1298978-1327143 GCF_001604975.1 Cebus imitator | reverse complement strand
TAGAGACGGGGTTTCACCATGTTGACCAGGATGGTCTCGATCTCTTGACCTCGTGATCCACCCGCCTCGGCCTCCCAAAGTGCTGGGATTACAGGCTTGAGCCACCGCGCCCGGCCCTGTCCTGCCTGTCTTGATGATGCAGAAGGTTGTGATTCTCCTCCAGTAACTGACCTCCTCCCTCAACCACAGGAATGAAGGACTCAGGGTCCTATTGGGAAGGGGGCAGCAACTGAGCCTAGGATGGCAGGGCATTCAACAATCAACACTCTCCAGCTCCATGCCCCCATTCATTGTTCCTAGTAGGGCTCCCCTCCTGCCAGCAGGCAGCCTGGCTTCTTGCCAGCTCAGCCCAGAGCAGAGGCTGAGGAGCTGCTGGTCCAGGTCAGGGCTCCTCCATTTCATATCTCCTTTCCTGTGATCAATTCGGACCTGGCTTGGGCGGAGAGAGTAACTGGTTAGCAGCTGAGCTGATCTCTGTGTGTGTGTACATACATGAGGAAGTGTGAAAATCCCCTTCAGAGGATCATCAGGGCCCTGGCTCCTGCCATGTCTTGACATGCGCCCTCCCTTTACTCCTTGATAGAAACCAGGAAACGATAGGATGTCAAAAAGCCGAGGACTGGAGAGAACAACCCAGTAGGAAAGAGACTGTTGTCCACAGAGACAGTGAGCATGCATGACGCTGGAGAAATGGAGTGCATGCATGCTCTTCATACACACCACAGGTGCTGGGCTAAAGTTTGCAAAGACTGCATTGTCCCCAAATCCGGTGACTGTAGGGGCAGAAAAGTGTGATCTCTATCCCTTTCCTCACTCATCGTAAGGGTCACAACACTCTAAAACAAAAGACAGATTAACAAGAGAAAAGGCATAACCAATTTATTTAATCAAAGTTTTTGTTTGTTTGTTTTCTGAGACAGAGTCTCACTCTGTAGCCCAGCCTGGAGTGCAGTAGTACAATCTCGGCTTATTGCAACCTCTGCCTCCTGGGTTCAAGCGATTCTCCTGCCTCAGCCTCCTGAGTAGATGAGATTACAGACGCCAGCCACCATACCTAGCTAATTTTTGTATTTTTAGTAGAGACAGGGTTTCTCCATGTGGCCAGGCTGTTCTCGAACTCCTGGCTTTAGGTGATCTACCCCCCTCGGCCTCCCAAAGTGCTAGGATTACAGGCATAATCCACTGCACCCCACCTATTTAATCAAAGATTTACATGACACAGGAGCCTTCAGAAATGAAGACCTAGTGGCAGAGGCTCAGTGGCTTACACATATAATCCCAGCACTTTGGAAGCCCAGGCAGGAGGGTGGCTTGAGCCCAGAAGTTCAAGACCAGCCTGAGCGATATAACCAGACCTTGTCTCCACTAAAAATAATTTTTTAAAACTAGCCAGGCATGGTGGCACATGCCTATGGTCACATGAGGTGTGAGGATCACTTGAGCTATGATCATGCACTGCACTCCAACCTGGGCAACAGAGCAAAACCATGTGTCTTGCTTCAGTGAAGAATGGTCAGCCCTGTAGAAATGTAATTGGACAAAAGAGGCTACGATCTAATGGTGGCAGACCAAGTGCGGAAACACAGCCAGGCCCTCTCTGTCCAGCTTCCTCTCAGCCTGTGTTGCATCCTTCCTCCCAGGTAGAGGGCAGGATCCCTCTGGAATGAGGGTCATATGACCTACTTACTACCAGTCAAGGCAGGCCAGAGAATTTCTTTATGACCAGCCCCTACACGGAAAGGCAGGGGAAGATGAGAATAATACTTCTTGGTTTTATGTCTTGCTCTGGGGAGGGAGATTCTAGTTTCTATGACCTGCCTTGGGGAAGGGGAATTCTGGTTTCTAGAACTCACTTCAGCAGGGAGAAGGAGGAGTGGCATATAAGAGGGCAGGGGAAGGTCAGAGAGACCTTACTTCTGAACCCTTCTCATCTCCTTTAGTTCAAAGTCCTCAGCATGCCAAAGTGCCATAATTTGGAGTATCGTTTTCTGGGCCCCAACAGTGCCCAAAGTGGACACATGTCCACTTTGGCATCCATCACTGTGCCCCTAACTGGCGATTCACTGCCGTAGGGGGCAGGTGCAGATGGCCGTAGATCTCCAGAGTGTGGACATCAATCAGTGCGCAAGTGGCCCAGGCTGGTACTCCAGCACACACCTGTGTGACCTCAACAGCACTCAGGTAAGGATGAGGAGGATTGGGGGGCACTACAACTCAGTGCTCCGGGATCCCTCCCCAGGGCTCCTCCCTGAGCCTCTGTGACGTATCTCCTTTCCTCCCTAGGACCACACTCTCCATGTAACACAGCTCTGGGCTCCTCTTGGCCCACAAAGGGTGCTCCATTGGTCTCTCTACATAAGGATATTCCATTTTGATGAAATAAATGGAATTGCTGGTTGGGGTGTGGGAGGAATCTAACCAACAAAGGAGCTCAAAGAGGCCTGGGACCAGTGACTGCTATGGGACCTGGGCCAGATGCAGGTAGATTCAAAGCTCTGTGTGTAGGCGACTCACAGTGATGGAGAGCACTGGCTGGTAATCATGCAGGTCCAGCACTGGGAAACTGGGAGGCCAGTGAACTCATCCGCTCCATGGTTACAACGACTGCACACTTGTTCCTGAGCTGAACTGAAGCCAGGGCAAGCCCTGTGGCCTGCTAGGGCTGGTGGGCATATTGTTCTGTGTGCACAGGTGGTCCTACTGCTCTTCAGGGCACATGTGTCTGCAGCTAGAGGTGGAGGGATAGAAAAGGACTCCCACCATCCAGTTCACTGTTTAACCCAGACACATTCACTTCTCTGGGTGCATGTTTGTTTAATTGTGCAGACTGTGGCAGGAACAGAGTGCAGTCCAGTGGTCCAGAAAAGAGGGGAAGTTGGGCCACAGCTTCACAAGCACCACACACTAACCCTTCTAGGTGAGGTCAGGGGCTGGATATAGACTCTTCTAAGGTTAACCCCTTCCTTTGCGCCACTGATGTCTGTTTCCAGCCATTCCCCACAATAGATCTGACCTCATTTGCTCATATTCCCTGCCTGGCTCTGAGGTCTACTCTGGCCCCTGCTGGGCAAACATTAATGGGAGGAGGTGGAATAAAGGCTGGCCTTGGCATCCCACCAGCCTGGCATTAGCCTGGCATTAAGGCTGGGAAAAACAGCCCTGTGCCAAAGCCAGATGGCCCCTGATGAAAGAAGCTGCTCCTCCATGGGGGCCTTTCCAGTCCATTTGTGTGCCAAGGAGGGAAGCTGGTGGGGACCCTTTGAAGCAGGATGTAGGCACACAAGGTGTGGCTGGGCTCAGAGCTCTCCCTGCTTCCACTTCCCCCAGTATCTTGCCCTAGCAAGAGCTGGACACTGGGAAATGGGTCCTATGAGGTTCCTGTCTCTGCCAGTCTGAAGAAAAGGGTGATTTCTCCCCATGCTCTTTGCTGTGGATCTCTTTGGGAAGAGAGGCAACAGCAGAGGTAGGGTAGGGTACATTTTCCACAGAGGGAAAACTTCGCAAGGACTAGAGAGAGCTTCCAGAGGGATTCCCTAGTGTGGACCCCAGTCCCATGGATAGGGAGGTAGATGAACCCTCCATCTCTCCCAGGAGGGAATATTCTTCCAGAGAAAGCCCCACATAAACACATATTGTGTTTGTCGTCCCCACAGTGTGTCCCCCTGGAGAGTCAGGGCTTTGTTCTTGGCCGCTACCTCTGCCGATGCCGACCTGGGTTCTACGGAGCAAGCCCCTCTGGGGGTATGTAAGTGTGGTTAGGGCTGGGCATGCGTTTTACAGGAGAGGCTGGACGGGAGGGTACAGAAGAAAGGCAGGTGGGGGTGAGACCCTGGGAGGGAACTTGTGGGGCAAGAGCAGAAGGTTGAGAGAAAGCAGGAGAGACAAGCAGGGTGCAGTGTGGGGGTGTCTGCGCCTTCTGAGTATGAGCCCATAACATGCAGATGTGATGCAAGTTGGCCTCTCAAGGAGCCCTAGCTTGGTGTCACCTCTTCCTGGTACCCTGCCCTCCCAAGGAAGCACCCATTCCCACTTGTCCCTGGAGCCCTAGATCACAGGAGAACAGGGAGAGGGCTGTGGTAACTATCAGGAGAACAGGCTGGGATGTCAGGATGCTCTAGCTGGGCCGCTCTCCCTGCACCAATCTTGTTCTTTATAGGGTTAGAGGACAGTGCCTTCCAGAGTACCGGGCAATTCGGGTCCCCTGAAGGCAGATCTGGGAGGCTGCTGCGGTGCCTGCCATGTCCTGAGGGCTGCAGCAGCTGCATGGATGCCACACCGTGCCTGGTGGAAGAGGCCATGGCGCTGCGGGCCACTGTGCTGGCCTGCCAGGCCTGCTGTATGCTGGCCATCTTCCTGAGCATGCTGGTCTCCTACCGCTGCCGCCGGAACAAGGCAAGGAAGGCCCCACACCTCATGCACACGGGTCCAACCCATCTCAACTGGAGACCTGAGACCACCTAAGACCAGAATTTAGAAGAAATGGGTTCTAATCTTGATTCTAAATCCAACTCACTATGCAGCATTATGCAAGTGATTTCTCCACCTTGGACTTGCTTCCTCATCTGTAAAATAAGGGCATTGAACTTGATTCATAAACACTAGTTGAATATCTACTCTAAGCAAAACACTGCCTAGGCTCAAGAGGAAGTGATCTGGGCCCGCACAGAGCTCCCAGTTTAATGGAGAAAGCAGACATGTAAAGAAAATGACAGTACAGTGAGATGGGCAAAGATGGAGGTGTCTGTCCATTGCTGTGGGATCTCACAGAAAGTCATCCTGCCTGAGATGGCATGGGAAAGACATTCTGGATGTGACATGAGCCAAGCTTGAAGGTTAACTGGACACTTACTGGGCCCAGAAGGGGTACCTGATTCTAGGCAAGGGAGCAGCCTGACCCAGTGCTTGTGGAACGCATGAGATCCCTTCCAGCTTCAGCAGCCTCTATTTGAGCCGAGGTCTGCAGCAAGGCCCTGAGCGGGAAGGGGAGAACACAGGGATGTGTGGGAATGATGTGAAACCTCGGCCTTAGCCAGGTTTAGTGCCAGCGGAGCTGAGTCTGTGGTGACAGTGGGGGTGTGACTGTGGGCAGAGAGGGCAGAGCCAGTGTTACAGGGTGAAGCCTTAGCTCAGGGCCCGAGAGCCTCCGGCACCATCGTCCAGGCTCTGCTGACATGCCTCTCTCCTTGCTTCACAGAGGATCTGGGCATCTGGAGTGGTCCTGCTGGAAACCGTCCTTTTTGGATTCCTGCTGCTTTACTTTCCTGTGAGTCTGTGGCCAGAGGCTGGCCCTACCTTCCAGCATCCCCTATAGCCCCAGAACCCTTCCTCTTCTCTGCCCTCTTGAGGGGATTCAGAGACCTCAGATTTCCCCTACTCATACCCACAAATGGCAAGCTGGTCTGTGAGTTCTGGAGCCCCAGGCTTAAAAGAGCTCTGTGACTTGCAGAGTGACTTAGGGCAAGTTACCTAGCCTCTTTGACACTTCAGCTGCTCCTCTGCAGAATGAAGGTGGTGATGCCTCTATTTCAGGGTTGTTGGGAGGATCCACAATGAGCTTAGCATGCGCCTTGCCTGCAGCAGAAGCACCGTGGAGAGCAGAGACTTTTGCCCCTTCCCACCAGGTCTTCATCCTATGCTTCAAGCCCAGTGTATTCCGCTGCATCGCCCTTCGCTGGGTGCGGCTGCTGGGTTTTGCAATCGTCTACGGCACCGTCATACTCAAGCTTTACAGGTATGGCCTGGGCAGACTTTGTTCTCATGCTGTTCATCCCAGACCACCCCAGCTCACTCATGGAATGCCGTTTTTCAAAGCCAGACCCGTGCCAGCCCCACTCCCCTGTGCCCCCAAGTACAACCCCCATCACCACAGCCTTCTCCTCCATGTAACTTTTGGGCAGGTAGCAAGAGGCAGCAAACCATGAAAAGGATGGAAGGACAAGTACCTGTGTGGAGGGGAGGGCAGGAAGGGACAGAAGCCAGGGCACTGGCTCCCTCTCCGTGGTCCTCCCAGGTCCCTGCCATCTACCCTGTGTATTCATTTTTTTCTTTTTTTTGAGGCGGAGTCTAGCTCTGTCACCCAGGCTGGAGTACAGTGGTGTGATCTCTGCTCACTGCAACCTCTGCCTCCCCGTTCAAGGATTCTCCCGCCTCAGCCTCCCGAGTAGCTGGAATTACAGGCGTGCCACCGCACCCAGCTAATTTTTGTATTTTTAGTAGAGACAGGGTTTGACTGTATTGGCCAGGTTGGTCTCGAACTCCTGACCTCGTGATCCGCTCGCCTCGGCCTCCCAAAGTGCTGGGATTACAAGCGTGAGCCACTGCACAATGCCAACCCTATGTATTCTAACCCTCGCAGAGTGCTGCAGCTGTTTCTGTCTCGAACGGCCCAGCGGAGCACCCTTCTGAGCAGTGGGCGGCTGCTGCAGCGCCTGGGGCTGCTCCTGCTACCTGTGCTGGGCTTCCTGGTTGTGTGGACCGTGGGCGCCCTGGAGCGAGGCATCCAGCACGCACCTCTGGTGATCCGAGGCCACACTCCCACTGGCCGCCATTTCTACCTCTGTCACCACGACCGCTGGGACTACATCATGGTTGTGGGTGAGCTGCTTCTGCTGAGCCTGGCCTCATGCTCGTCCCTGACTCTCAGCCTCCTGGGGTCCTCTTGTTCTGGTTCTCCTGCCTTGTCCCCAGACCCCTGGCCCAGGCTACCCCTAGCACATCCTTCTGAGAAAGGGATGGCACGGTGCTGAGGCAGTGCCGGCTCTCTCCCTCCTGCCTCCTTGCAGCTGAGCTGCTGCTGCTGTGCTGGGGCAGCTTCCTGTGCTACGCCACTCGGGCTGTGCTCTCCACCTTCCACGAGCCACGCTACATGGGCATCGCCCTGCACAACGAGCTGCTGCTTTCCGCTGCCTTCCACACGGCCAGGTGAGGACCGACCCACCTACCAACCACAGCCCCTTCCATTCTTACATTTTGAGATGGAGTCTCTCTCTGTAGCCCAGGATGGAGTGCTGTGGGGCCATCTTGGCTCACTGCAACCTCCACCTCACAGTTTCAAGTGATTCTCTTGCCTCAGCCTCCCCAGTAGTTGGGTCTACAGGCACTCGCCACCACGACTGGCTAATTTTTGTATTTTTAGTAGAGACGGGGTTTCACCATGTTGGTCAGGCTGGTCTCGAGCTCCTGACCTTGCGATCTGCCCACCTCAGCCTCCCAAAGCGCTGGGATTACAGGCGTGAGCCACCATGCCTGGCTCCCTTCCACTCTTAATACCACTTCTTACCTCTCCCATCCCACACCATCCTGGTGACACTGCTATGCTTCCTGGTGACACTGCTATGCCTCAGCATGATGAGGAAGGCCCCCACTTCTCGCTTTCTCCCTACCCCCCAGATGTCCCTACTGTACTGTACTCCAGGCCTGGCCCAGGTGAGGAGGCCCCCGACACACAAGAGGAGGACAAGTACCTTCCTCCTAACTCCTTACCCCTCCCAAAGAACCTCTCCAGCACTTAACATACCCCTTCCCACGCTTGCTCAGTCCTCCCTGCCTTCTGCCCTCACTCCTCAGCCATAAGAGCAGCAGGCTGCTGTGTGTCGGTAAGGACCAGGCCCTGTGGTGGAGGCAGAGTTAACCCATGGAGTGGGCCTAAGAGTCTGAAGCACACGTCTGTGCTATATATACACAGCCAAAGAAAGTGAGCTGGAGTAGTCTGGGAAGGCCTCTTGGAGGTGGGGATTAATGGGATTGAGGTGGGACCTAAATCCTGGAGAGGACAGAAGAGGGCAGAATGCCTCCTTGTCCTAAGGGGATCAGGGCTGGGGCTGGGGTGAAACGCTAGTGAGAAGGTGAAGCAGCAGAGGCCACTCCCGCGTGCAGTTATGACCTCCCCCCATCCCGCCCCCAGGTTTGTGCTGGTTCCCTCCCTGCACCCGGACTGGACCCTCCTCCTCTTCTTCTTCCACACCCACAGCACAGTCACGGCCACACTGGCTCTGATCTTCATCCCTAAGGTGAGGTCTTCCCCTCCTGCCCGTGAGGCAGACCCCAGCCCCTCTGTCAGGGGTGCTGTGGATCTGTTGTCCTGCAGCGCCCTCTGCAGGCCAGGGTGAGGACGACAGAAAGTGCTGGGTGAGTGAGCAGAGTGCCAGGGGCCCTAAGCTAGGAGCCCACTTGGGTGGGGATGCTCTCTGCTTCCAGTTCCTGGGCAAGGGAAAGAAGAACCAGAGCTGGAGAGGCTCTCTCCTGCAGCTGGAAGGTTGGCACACTCTGATAATCTACTCAGAAGCAGGTACACAGGGAGAGATGGGGGAGCTGAAGGACCAGGCTAGGAATTGCAGGGTCGGGAACTTGAAACTACCCTGCTCTCTGAGCTAGAGTCAGGGAGGATGACGGGAGTAAACTCTAAAGACCCCCAGAATTCCAAATCAGAGAAGGGGTGAAGCGTCACCAAGTAAAGACACATTCCCCAGGGCAGGTGAGAGCAGGAGTGGACAGGGAACCAGGGTGAGTCTTATTCCCACTCACATGCGCCCCTGCCAGTTCTGGAAGCTGGGGGCTCCTCCCCGGGAGGAGATGGTGGATGAGGTGTACGAGGATGAGCTGGAACTGCAGCACTCGGGCTCCTACCTCGGCAGCAGCATCGCCTCAGCCTGGAGTGAGCGCAGCCTGGACCCTGGAGACATTCGGGTATGTGTCACCCTCCCCGCCTCCTTTTAATGCTAGCTTTTAGGAATGGAGCAGAGGGAGCCCTGGGCCCTGCCACCTGGGCTGTGTGCCACTGCGAGTCCTCTTCCCTCCAAGACCTGCTCCCTCCCTTCTCCACCACTGCCCGAAACTGATTCCCCTGACTCTGTTCAAAGGAGGCCACACACACCCAAGTGGGAAAACCCCAAAGCCCCAGAACCAGATGCCAGAAGCCCAGGCCATGTGGCAAGCTACAGGCAGGGCCGAGAGTGGAGACCTACTCCCTCGTGTCCTCCACTCTCACTCAGCAGGAGCATCAGGTCGGGGGCAGACTAAGAAACCCCTCAGCTGGCCGGGCATGGTGGCTCATGACTGTAACCCCAACACTTTGGGAGGCCGAGACAGGTGGATCACTTGAGGCCAGGAGTTTAAAACCAGCCTGGCCAACATGATGAAATCCCATCTCTACTAAAAATACCATAATTAGCTGGATGTGGTGGTGTGTGTCTGTGGTCCCAGCTACTCAGGAGGCTGAGGTGGGAGGAGGATCACTGGAGCCTGGTAAGTTAAGGCTGCAGTAAGCTGAGATCGTGCCACTGCACTCCCGCCTGGGTGACAGAGCACAACTCTGTCTCAAAAAAAAAAAAAAGAACCTTAGCCCCCAGCAAAGTAGGATGGTTTTTGACCCTAGGGCCATCTGTGGGGTTGGGTAGATTAGGCAGTGGCCACCAGGATCCCCATTTCCCTGGACCTGGCAGGTCTTAGAGAGAGGAAGTTCTTCCTGGGTCTACACTGGAAGAGCATGTTTATTCTCGTTTCTGTCCTCAAGGATATCATTATAGTCACCAGAACCCCAATAAGAGGCTCAGTGGGTAACATACAAAGAGAGCTGAGTCTAAGCCCATTGTTTTTTTTTTGTTTGTTTGTTTGTTTTTTTGAGACGGAGTTTCACTCATGTTACCCAGGCTGGAGTGCAATGGCGCGATCTCGGCTCACCGCAACCTCCACCTCCTGGGTTCAGGCAATTCTCCTGCCTCAGCCTCCTGAGAAGCTGGGATTACAGGCACGCGCCACCATGCCCAGCTAATTTTTTGTATTTTTAGTAGAGGTGGGGTTTCACCATGTTGACCAGGATGGTCTTGATCTCTTGACCTCGTGATCCACCCGCCTCGGCCTCCCAAAGTGCTGGGATTACAGGCTTGAGCCACCGCGCCCAGCCGGCCCATTGTTTTATACAATCCAGGCTCTAGGAACCATCATGGGAAGCCATTCTCTCCATCCCCTCCACCTCTACTGGAGTTCCCTCCACACCTGACTTGTCTGCAGGCTCACAAAGCGAGTCCTTACATCTCCCGAGTCCTTCCTTATCCCAACTGCCCCTGCCCATTTCCGCCTTGTGTCCTCACCCCTCTGAGCTCTGCCTGTCCTGCCTCCTGAGACCCCAATCCAGCTGAAGGGCCAGGGAGTATGGAGGGGCAACTCCACCCCTAGCTCTCCACTTTCTGGAACACAAGCCAGTCTGCAGCCCCTGTCTGGCTTTGGGAGAAACCCAGATCAGAAGACTTTTAAAGCCCTGTTCCATCATTTACACCTGAACACCACATTTCACACCCACTAGTCTCAATCTCATATAATGCTCTTAAGGAAGGTAACATTGGTCACCCAGGTAACACTGCTTTACAGGAAATGCAGAGGCTCAGAGGGGTCATGAAAACAGCCTCCGGGCACACAGCACATTGAGTGTCCCCCAAGCTACCGACTTCCCACCCGACCACAATGCCCAGAGAAGGTAGTACACCTGCGTCCTCTGAGCTGACTGCATCTGGCTGGGACTCAGGTCAGCAACTGATCTCACAGGTGAACAAGGAGGTGAATTCTGAGAGTTTTAGAAGCAGGGAAGAGATACAGCTTGATGGAAAGAGATCCCCCAGGGAAAATGGTCTACGCAACGGCGGAGGGCCAGCCAGCCAGGGAATGGAGGGAGCTCACCTGCAGCCCTGCTTTCCTTCCTGTCGCCCCACAGAACGAGCTAAAGAAGCTCTATGCCCAGCTGGAGGTCCACAAGACCAAGGAAATGGCTGCGAACAACCCCCACCTGCCCAAGAATCGGGGCAGCTCACGCCAGGGGCTGGGCCGCTCCTTCATCAGGTACCTGGCCAGGCGGCACTCCCGGGACTCGGGCTCCCCGGGCCGCGGCAGCCTGCCTGGCTCCTCCCGCCGCCGGCTCCTCAGCTCCAGCCTCCAGGAACCCGAGGGGACACCGGCTCGCAAGTCCCGCAGCACCTACGACCAGCGCAGGGAGCAGGACCCGCCTCTTCTGGACTCACTGCTGAGGAGGAAGCTGGCCAAGAAGGCCCCTCGGACAGAGAGCCGGGAGTCGGCGGACGGGCCCCCTGCCCTGGGCTTCAGGTCGGCCAGCGCCCACAACCTGACAGTGGGAGAGAGGCTCCCCAGAGCCCGGCCCGCCCCTCTGCAGAAGTCGCTCAGCGTGGCCGGCTCCAGGGAAAACGCCTTGCTCATGGCCAGCCAGGCCTACCTGGAGGAGACCTACCGGCAAGCAAAGGAGCGGGAGGAGCGGAAGAAGGCCGAGGCAGCCATGGCCAGCCTGGTGCGGAGGCCATCGGCCCGAAGGCTGGAGCAGCCTCGACGGCCCCCCCTGTCAGCTCCACCTTCCCCTGCCAAGAGCAGCAGCATGGACAGCTCTCATGCCTCTGGGAGGCTTCACGAGGAGGCTGGGAGGAGGCTGCCTCACCCACCCATCCGGCACCAGGTCTCCACCCCCATCTTGGCCCTGTCTGGGGCCTGCCTGGGAGAGCCAAGGATGCTCTCTCCCACCTCCACCTTGGCTCCAGCCCTGCTGCCAGCTCTAGCTCCAACCCCAGCCCCCACCCTGGCACCAGTCCCAGTAGCCCCCCAAAGCCCCAACTTACTCACCTACATCTGCCCCTGGGAGAACACAGAACTGCCAGTCAAGAAAGAAAATGTCGCCCAGGAAGGACCCTCAGGGCCAGAGCAAGGCCACCCTTCCCCTGCCCCCGCTCGGGCCAGGCTCTGGAGGGCCCTCTCTGTTGCAGTAGAGAAAAGCAGGGCTGGGGAGAATAAGATGGACACTGAGGACGCGCACCTCCAGAGGGAAGCTAACGACGTGGGCGAAGACCGGTCCAAGATCTTCCCAAAATCCCACAGCCTCAAGGCCCCTGTTCAGCAGGGTTCCATGCACAGCCTGGGGCTAGCGATTAGAGCTCTGACCCGCTCCCGGAGCACCTACAGAGAGAAGGGGAGTGTGGAGGAGAGTCCTGAGGGGCAGAATGGCAGGGCTGTGGGAGACAGTGTGGGGGTACCCTCCCGATCGCCCAGGCTAGGCCGGCCCAAGGCGGTGAGTAAGCAGGCTGCTTTTGCCCCCTGCGATGACGAGGAGTCCCTCCAGAACCAACAGAACGCTCACACCAGCAGGATGCTCCAAGTCTGTCAACGGGAGGGCAGCAGGGAACAAGAAGACAGAGACAGAAGGACGCCCCAGGGTCTAGGGGAGCGGAAAGCTGAGACAGCAGGTAAAACAGGGCTTGCCACACTGAGGCAAGTTTCTAGGGACAAAAATGTCGAGCAATCAAAAGAAGCCCCTGTGAGGGGGCAGGAACTGCCCAAAGCTGGCCTCCAGCCCCTGGGTAGTGCTGACCACAGGGTGGCAGAGGTATGCCCCTGGGAGATCACTGAATTAGAAACGCGTCAGCCGGACTGTGGTAGCAAGGCCGAAATCTGCCCCTGGGAGATGAGTGAAGGAGCCCCTGAGTTGAAGGCACTAAGACAAGACCCAGGTGACTCCCAAGAAAAGGGGGTGGGGGCCCCAGGAAAATCAGAGCCCACTGATGTGGCTGCCATGATGAGGAAAAGACCAGAGAGGCTGGTGAGGGAGCAGGAAGCTGTGTGTCCCTGGGAGAGTGCCGATCATGGAGGTCTGTTCCCTGGGTCAGCTCCTCAGGACCCTGGCAGAATCAGAGACAGATCTGAGGCAGGGGGCAGTGTGGAGGCCAGGAAGGTGGAGAAGCCTGCGGGGGAAGCTGCTGGCCCAGACACTCATACACCTGACATCGCCAGGGCGGAGCTGTGTCCCTGGGAGGCAAGTGAAAGAGGTGAGGGCGGGCAACCAGCCCAAGAGGTAGTAAAGGATCTCTCTCAGGAAAAGCAGAAAACCAGGAAAGCAACCTTTTGGAGAGAACAGAAACTGGGTGGAGACTTGGAGTCTCTTTGTCCATGGGAGAGTACAGATTTCCGGGGCCCCTCAGCAGTCTCAATTCAGACCCCAGGAAGCTCACAGTGTTCAGGGAGTCTGGGCAGTGGCATTGCTGAAGTGTGTTCCTGGGAGGCAGGAGATGCTCCTGCTGTCGGGAAAGCAGAGATCTGTCCCTGGGAGCTGGCTGATAAGGTGATGGGGCAGGAAACACTGAATCTGGGAACAGGTGGAGAATCTCTCCAAGAAAAGGAAAAAACCTCCAGAAGAGGAAGCTTTGGAGAGATGGGGGAACAAACTGTGAAAGCAGGGCAGAAATTAAGTCAACAGCAGGAGTCGGTGTGTCCCTGGGAGAGGACAGTCCTTGGGCACTCCAGCCCATGTCTAGACAATTCCTCATCCAAAGCCGGTGGTCAGTTCCTATGCAATGGAGGAAGCAGAGCAACACAGGTGTGTCCACAGGAAGATCTCAGGCCGGAGGCACAGGAAGCAACACCTGCCAAGGCAGAAATCTGTCCCTGGGAGGTAAATGAAAGAACAAGAGAGGAATGGACATCAGCACAAGCACCAAGAGGAGGAGAATCTCAAAAGGACAAGGAGAAAATGCCTGGAAAATCAGAAATACAAGATGTCACAGCTTGGGAAAAGCCTGCAGGGCAGATCCAAAAGCAGGAAGCAGTCTGTCCGTGGGAGAGTATGAACCTTGGCAGCATCTCACCACAACCACGTCCTCAAGACACAGAGAGACCCCAAACCCTTCTCCAGATGTCAGGCAGCATGGGAAGCAACGCTGCCAACATTTGCCCTTTGGATGTGGAGGAAATCCTGACTGCTGGGAAGGCAGAAATCTGTCCCTGGGAGGTGGGTGCTGGAGCAGGGGAGGAAAGCGCTGTGGGAGTCAAGGACATTAGGAAATCCCCAAATGATACAGTAAAGGCTTCTGCAGTTCTTCCACCCAGGGAGATAGCTGTTACTGCTCCAGAGAAGCCACAGAAGCCAACCCCAGAGTGGGAGGTGGCTTGTCCCTGGGGGAGGGTGGGTCCAGGGGCCTCCTCTCAGCATTCAGATACTCTGGATGCTGATGGACCAAAAGCTGAGTTCGAGGAACTGGACCATGTGGGGTGCAGGCCTGCTGAGGTGTGTCCCTGGGAAGCGCAGGATGCTGCTACCAGTGAAAAAGCCGAGATCTGTCCCTGGGAGCTGAATGAAGGGACTATTGGGAAAGGATTGGACGAAGAGACAGGGAGTGAATCAGCAGAGCAGAGGGAGAAAGCTCTAGAAAAGGAGGGACTCACTTCCCTGGGAGAAGACCTATCAAAAGGGATGACAAAACTGTGTCAAGAACAGGAAGCTATTTGTCTTTGGGAGAACCAGGACTTGAGGGAATCCCCTGCTCGGGCCCCCAAGATCTCAGACTTGCTCACCAGCATGAGTAGTGAAGTGGCAGAGGGACATTCCTTGGAAGCAACAGAGAAGGGGGACCTGACACAAGACGCAAAGACAGGCTCCTTCTCAGAACATATAACCCAAGAAAAAGCTCCAGCTTCAAACACAGAAAAATCCACTCCTGAAGATGGGGAAAAAACAAGCAATGAGCTACAATCTGTCTGTTCACAGGAGAGCAGTGCCCCAGCAGGTTCCTTCTCCTACCCAGACAGACAGTGCCCTGACCAACCTAAAGCCAGCTCCCAGAGACTGGTCAGCACGGGGGGCAGAGCCGTTGACGTGTGCCCATGGGATGTTCCTGATGCAAGCGTGTATAAACTTGACAGCAGTGCCAAGGCCGAGACCTGTCCCTGGGAAGTGACTGAAAGAATCCCTGTCAAAGAGGTGTCAAGACAGGATGGAAAAGGGGACTCTCAAGAAGAGAAAGGCAGAGCCCCAGAAAATTCAGAACCCAAAGGTGTGCCAGTTCAGAAAAAGTCAGAGATGGCAGACTTCAGGCAGGAGGAGGCTGTGTGTCCCTGGGAGAGTCAAGATGGCAGGGGACGGTCCCTACAGCCAGCCCCAGATGCTTCTGACAGCAGCAGTTCTGAGGCAGCAGGCAGTGTGGAGACCAGCGTGGTGGAAGTGTGTCCGTGGGAAGTGGAAGAGGCTCCCTCCGCCAAGGAAGCAGAGATCTGCCCTTGGGAGGCAGGTGGAGGAGCAGCAGAGGAAGGGGGACTGGAACAGGAGGTGGAACGAGAATCACAAGGGCAAGGAGAGATCTTCGTTCAGAAGGCAGGTCCTGGAGGGACTGAAGAACACTTCTCAAAAGCAGCAGCAAAGCCCAGAGAACAGGAGGCAGTCTGCCCTGGGGAAGGCACAGGCTCAGGGGGGCTCTTGCTCCAGTCAGGTGTTCTGAACCCCGACCAACTCAAAGTCAGCCCCCAGGGAGCAGGCAGCCTGGGGAGCAGGATGGCAGAGCTGTGCCAATGGGAAATCACAGATCCAGAAGGAAATAAAATAAAGGGTACCATGGCAGACATCTGTCCTGGGGAGGAAACTGGAGTCCCAACTGAGGAATCTGGCCTCCTGGCTTTAACAGCAACTCAAACAGAATTTTTCCCCACAGCTCCTGAAAAACCACTATGCCTTTTAGTCCATGGGCCTCTGGACCACTTCCTTCCAGAAAGCAAAATCCTTTGCCCCAAGGTAAGCAGGCCAGCCAGTACTTCCACTCTAGAAGGTGTCAGAGAACTACAAGGATCTTCAGGGCTTGAGTCAAGGACCAGCTTAGCCCCAGAGCCAAGTCTCCAGGAAGCCGAGGCTCAGTCTTCCTCCTTAACTGAAGACCCAGGCCAAATGGTTTTGGAAGCTCAGTGTGAAGAATTCACCCCTCCAACGGTCTATCCTTGGGACTGGGAGTAACAGCCTTCTTAGGTGAGGTCAAACACAGAGCTAGCTTTCAGGAGCCAAGGCCCTTCCCAAGCCCAAGGGTTCCCAAAGAGCTGAACCAAAGACAGCTTGGTCACTTCCCCTCCTTGAGACCAGAAGTCAGCTCATCCCAAAGACGAACTGTATGAAAAGGATACAGTTTGGACGCCAATGGGAAGGCCCACCCGGTCTTTATTTCTAAGTTTTCTTCCTGTTGGAGGAAACAAAGACTGGACACTGCTTCTAAGGACTCCTCCCATTCATCTACGGTACTCACAACACAAACCACCCAAGTCTGGACACTTACCGCAAAGCCAGTGTCAGGGATGAAAGGAAGTCAGCTGTGGCCAGCCTACCTTCTCTCATGGGGAGACCCTGAATTCTCTGAAGTCTACGATGGAGCTTTTTTTTTTTTTTTTTTGAGACGGAGTTTCGCTCTTGTTACCCAGGCTGGAGTGCAATGGCACGATCTCGGCTCACTGCAACCTCCGCCTCCCGGGTTCAGGCAATTCTCCTGCCTCAGCCTCCTGAGTAGCTGGGATTACAGGCACGCACCACCACGCCCAGCTAATTTTTTGTATTTTTGGTAGAGACGGGGTTTCACCGTGTTGACCAGGATGGTCTCGATCTCTTGACCTCGTGATCCACCCGCCTCGGCCTCCCAAAGTGCTGGGATTACAGGTGTGAGCCACCGCGCCCGGCGATGGAGCATTTTTTTTAAGAAGAAACTAAACAATACAAGGCGTTGACAGCATAGGGACAGTGGACCACAGAAGGCTATAGAGTCCACCATAGGAAGCTGAGGAGCCATTTAATTGAAGATAAATTGGAGGAAAAGCTAAAATGACTCAAAATAGGTGCCCGAAATGCCTTACGGACCTTGTCATTTTGACTTTGAATCTCCTGTTTCTGCTTTATTGCTTCTCATACCTGCCCTGCTTGACTGCTGAAGCAGAAACAATCAGGCACACTAACATCCATTTCAGCACCTGGCATCCAAAGCCGCTTCAGAGACAGAGAACACAGAAGAAAGCAATTTCCCCAGGTCCTCCCCACAGTCAAAGGAGCTCTTCCTTCCAGACATCCTTGTGTGCCTCCTGCTAGTTTTTTAGGGGGTCTCCCCCTCTTCCTGCTCCAGCTGTCACCAGTCTCCAGAGCTCACCTCACTGGCTCATTTGCCTCCCCCTAGCTTTTCAGCACTGCCATCAACAGGACCCCTCTCTTTTGTCAATGCAACTGGAGTCAAGGGGAATCTCTGATTCTGATGCAAGAATCCCCCTCCCACCCAAATCACTTGCTCAGTAGCAAGAGGACACATCAATCTCCTTTCAGAGGAGCTTGAGAAAGGCAGTCCTGTATACAGCCAGAACTCCACTTCTGCCCTCTGAAAGAGGAGTGCAGTGGGGCAAGTTAGAAGCCTGAGGGCCGGGGAAAGGGCACTGTGTGAAGACAAAGCCTTCTTTCTTAGGGAGCTCTCTCTTGGCTCAGCTTCCTTCTCTCAACAGTTCAGCTACCCTTGCTTAAGCAGTACTAGATTACAAAGTGCTGGGATTAGATGATAATACCAGAGGGAAATGAGGAAGGAGAAAACATACAAAGAAGTCCCAAGATTGGCAAACGGAGGTGGGGGAGGGGGAAGGTGGCAGCTAGAGATGGTAGAGCTTGACAGGGGCACTAAAGATGGCAGTAAATCACATCCTCTAACAGTACAGACGTTGATGTCATTCATGGGGAGAAAAAGACGAAACAGGGAGACCAAATACTCAAAGGGAAAAAAAGAGATGCAACATCTAGTCTGCATGTTAATATGCTGGGTGGTTACGGGACTTCACAGAGAAAGTAATAAAGTACTCCACTTCCAAAAGGGAACAGAGGAATGGAGTAACCCACTCTCTTTTGGGGACCAAATGTCCTCATTCCCTTACCTAGGGACCTTATCTGGGGCTTTTAGAACAGTAACTTAAGTGTGGTGTTGTCCTGGGCTCTGGCTAGTTAGCCTTACAGCTTCTGAGCTAATGGGGATTTTGCTGTGCACCCCAAAACAATTCCATTGAGTCTGGTCTAGCCGGAAACAGCAAAGTTGCCACCAAACCCACTCTTGTGAAATAAGCCATGTCGGGGGAGTGGAAATAAAGAACGCTTTTTCTTGACACTGCAGTTGGTTCTAGCTTACTCATAATGATTATTATCCTTTTTTTTTTTTTTTAACATTTCTGAACAGTAACAGAAGACAGATAAGGAAAGAACAATGCCTGTTCCAAAGCTGAAGGTAGTTAACACTACAGTCTTGGGACTTTGGGTTATCTGGCTAATGCTCTGCCAGTGCCCAGGTCAGTGCTGACACTGCAGATGGTCTGTGCCTGGTCCTTCTAGCCAGCCCCTCACATCTGGGGCCCATTTGCTCAGCTGGATTTAATCCCAAGGGGAAATGGAAATGGCATTCATCCACTGGCTCTCTGGTGGCAGCTACTGCTTAGCTGCTATTTAGGATTATCTAGAGAACCCTGAGATATCCAGGGGAGTGGGATGAAACAGCTTATTTGAAGCACTGTTTTTACATATTCAAAGGAATCAATGTATCGTTTGCCTACTAAGTGTGTGTTTTTTTGTTTCTTTGCTTCCCTACCCTGTGAGGATTATTTCCCCTTCCTCCATACTCCCTGGATGTGGGTCCTGCTCAAAGCACTTCCCTTCTCATTTTGCCTTAAGCCAGGGCTCAGGCAAATAGGATGTGGCCAAACCTCACTCAGGCAGTAATGCTGCAAACTAATACACGCTTTAAGCCAAAAGGGTTGGAACTAAGTAGCATGGGAGTGGTTGACGAGAGACACGAGGGCTGCCTCTTCCCTAAGCATATGTATCTTTATTTCCATAGTTAACACTTAACAGGCCAGGAGTGGTGGCTTGCGCCTGTAATCCCAGCACTTTGGGAGGGAGGCAGGTGGATCACCTGAGGTCAGGAGTTCATGACCAGCCTGGCCAACATGGTGAAACCCCGTCTCTACTAAAAATACAAAATTAGCCAGTGTGGTGGTGCATGCCTGTAATCCCAGCTACTTGGGAGGCTGAGGTAGGAAAATAGAACCTCTTGAACCTGGGAGGTGGAGGCTGCAGTGAGCAGAGATCGCAGCATTGCACTCCATCCTGGGCAACAACAGTGAAACTCCATCTCAAAAACAAACAAACAAAAAACCACTTACCAGTTGCTGTAAAAACATCAATCTTCCCTAGTGAAGCCCGGTTTGCTGCTTTGCTGATAGTAGCTTTATAGAGACTGGAGAGTTAGGTTATTTATCCTTGACCAGATTCCAGGTTCTTTGGACTCTACTCTCAGGACAAGGTCAGTACAGATTAATCTTTACTTCAAGTAACAGACTGCTTCAAAGAAAATTCTAAGCTTGAGAAAGAGAAGAATGGCTGGGCGCAGTGGCTCACGCCTGTAATCCCAGCACTTTGGGAGGCCAAGGTCGGCAGATCACCTAAGGTCAGGAGTTCGAGGCCAGCCAGGCCAACACACAGTGAAACCCCATCTCTATAAAAAAAAAAAAAAAAAAAAAAAATTAGCCAGGCGTGGTGACATATGCCTGTAGTCCCAGCTAATTGGGAAGCTGAGGCAAGATAATAGCTTGAACCTGGGAAGCAAAGGTTGCAGTGAGCTGAGATTGTGCCACTGTACTCCAGCCTGGGCAACAGAGCAAGACTCCGTCTCTAAAAAACAAAACAAAGTTATTTCTCTTGTCACGTTCAGAGGACCCAGGACACATGGCCACGTGAGGTCCCACACCCTTCTAATAGCCCATCTGGAGCTAAGAAACAAGGCAGGGCTGGCCTATTTTCCTCTACACAGGTTCATACTCTTGTACATTCACCTTTGATACTGGGTGGGAAGGAACAGTCCCCATCTCCAAGTGGGGTTAGAAATCAGGGAACCAAGTACTGCAGATTAATTTTCCAAATGTAACAACCTATCCATGGCCCCTGCCTCCCCCGACACTTACTGATACAGTTAATAATTAAGAACACAATCAAAGGCTGAGGGATAAATTATTTCTTTATATTTTTCCATAAAACTTAAATGCTGATTCATCAGTGAGTCAGTGTATGAAAAAGGCCCTCTTAAATATCTTATAAACACGAATTATTCCTTCCAAGTCTGGATTTCCTTAAAATCCCATCACTCACAAGTAGGCTCATCTTCCACTTCTGCCATTTGAAGGCTGGTCTACTCCCAGCCTAAACCAGGGAAAATGTACAGAACTCACCAAAATTTTTCCAACACTCTCACAGTGTTTTATTTCAAACTCTGATCCCTGCCCTGTGATTACAAAGAAGATGCTGCTGGTTCTCTCTCTCAAAGTCCCTGCTGTGGGAAAAACTGGTATCCAATGTTCTCTGAAACATGCTGTCTTTCATCTAGACTCAGAAGCTAGACATACAATTTAAACAGGTATAACAGGGCCAGGTCCATGGCCCTGTTATACCTGCCACCTACTAGGGCCCAGCCATCAGCATGGTTGTTGAGGAGACTGCTGAAAAGACCTGAGCAGGATGGAAGAGAACAAAGGTAGTTCTTTCTATTGCACGATAGGGATGGAAGACTTCAAAGATTCCAGCAACCTCATTACCCAGGCTTTACTCCGGAAGTCATTTTGCCATCAGGCTAGCTGAGGCTTCTGGGCCTCTCCTTGTGCCTCTTCATATTCTTCTTCTGGTTTCAGCTGAGGGCCAGGGATCATCACCGTCTGAAAGAGCAGGATGCCAAGTTGCCCACCAAACAAGTCCATGGCTAACCCAGAAGAACTTCATCCCTCCTCCTACCCACCCACCTATCCACCAAGCCTTCCCTTTCCCGGTGGTACATCACCCCCTCTCACCACTAGGTGGAACCCAACAGAGTGGCTTAGGAGACCATGAGTACGGCCTCAGCTCTCTTAAAGGACTCAAGCCACCTTACCTTAATGATGGGCTGCTTAGGGGGTGCCCATGAGGGAACGATCTTGCCATGCATTCTCCAGCTTCCATAGGGGTTTACCAACTGCTTTTCAAATACAACATACTCCAGGACATCCTTGGGTACATCTTCCTGTCCATACATCAACCGGCCAAACCGGTCATAGATGGCCAGAGTCTACAAGGATGAAAGCAAAGCTGGCCTCTTAGGTTTTTCGGTGTGTGAGTTGTTCATTTTATTGCCACACACCTTTTATTTTGAGACAGAGTCCCACTCTGTTGCCCTGGCTGGAGTGCAGTGGCTCGATCTCAGCTCACTGCAACCTCCGCCTCCTGGGTTCAAGCGATTCTTTTGCTTCAGCCTCCCAAGGAGCTGGGAGCTGGGATTACAGGCACGTGCCACCACGCCCAGCTGATTTTTTTAAGTATTTTTAGTAGAGATGGGGTTTCACCATATTGGCCAGGCCTGTCTTGAACTCCTAACCTCAGGTGATCCACCTACCTTGGTCTCCCAAAGTGCTGTGATTACAGGTGTGAGCCACGAGGCCCAGCCTGCCACACAACCATTTTTGAAACAACCATAAGAAAAATCTTTTTCTTTTTCTTTTTTTTTTTTGAGACAGAGTCTTGCTCTGTTGCCCAGACTGGAGGGCAGTGGTGTGATATCATCTCACTGCAACCTCCATCTCCCAGGTTCACGATTCTCCTGCCTTAGCCTCCTCAGTAGCTGGTACTACAGGTACACGTCATCATGCCGGGCTAATTTTTGTATTTTTAGTATAGACAGGGTTTCGACATGTTGGCCAGGCTGGTCTTGAACTCCTGACCTTAAGTGATCTGCCCACCATTGTCTCCCAAAGTGCTGGGATTACAGGCGTAAGTTACTGTGCCCAACCAGAAAAAAAATCTTTTTTCTTTTTTTTTTTGAGACGGAGTTTCACTCATGTTACCCAGGCTGGAGTGCAATGGCGTGATCTCGGCTCACTGCAACCTCCGCCTCCTGGGTTCAAGCGATTCTTTTGCTTCAGCCTCCCAAGGAGCTGGTAGCTGGGATTACAGGCACGCGCCACCATGCCCAGCTAATTTTTTGTATTTTTGGTAGAGACGGGGTTTCACCATGTTGACCAGGATGGTCTCGATCTCTTGACCTTGTGATCCACCCGCCTCGGCCTCCCAAAGTGCTGGGATTACAGGCTTGAGCCACCGTGCCCGGCCTCAGAAAAAAAATCTTAATGGGCAGAAAAAAATTATCTCAGAATTCTGAATCTAGGCCTATCTAATCAACTACTTTACTCTTACAAGTTCTTTGACAGGGGGCAAAGAGAGGGGGGAATTAAGACCAAGAAGGAGCCGGGCACGATGGCTCATGCCTATAGTCCCAGCACTTTGGGAGGCCAAGGTGGGCGGATCACTTGAGCCCAGGAGTCTGAGACCAGCTTGGGCAACATGGCAAGACCCTATCTCTACAAAATTCAAAAATTAGCCAGGCAGGGTAGTGTGTCTCTGTAGTCCCAACTACCTGGGAGGCTGAAGTGGGAGGACTGCTTGAGCCCAGGAGGTTGAGGCTGCAGTGAGCCACAATCGCATCACTGCACTCCAGCCTGGGTGACAGAATGAGACCATGTCTAAAAAAAAAAAAAAAAAAATGTCATTCTCTCTGATGCCAAAAAATAGAAAAGGAAATAAAAAAAACACCAGGAAGGGCGGGAGAGAATATCTTCACACATGTCTTAGTAGAGCCAACATGTAACAGTGGGGAGGGGACAGTGGCATAGCAAGGAAGACAGACCACGGTGTACCTTTTGTTAGTGTCTACAGTCCTGGGCAATGATACCCAGCACTCTAGAGGGAGGTGCCCAAGCCGAGAGTGAGAAAAGCTGGGAAAAGACTCTACCTGGCGGGTGTGCATGCGCACAGTGACCTGGCCGTACATGTTGCTCTGGTTCACCATATCTGAACAGCGAACTTGAACAACATGGGAGGGCTCTAAAGATTCCACAAAGCTCCAGCGGACGGTCTTATATTTGATGTCCCAGGTCATGTCCTAAGGGCAAAGGAGAACAAGTTCAACTGGATTTTTCCATCCCTTTAGGGAAGCCGGTGCTGCCACACTGCTCTCACTTCCTGCAAGACTACAGCCAACAGGTAGCGCACCATGTGCTCTCTTGCGCCTATTTTCTCTCTCACCTCCCCAAGTTTTGTTTAACTATTGTTCAAGCTCACCTGACAAGTTTCTCTTCATCTAAATCACAACTTCAGACCCACTCTCCTCTTTGAGGCCCCTTCTCCAAATCAGTGAAAACCACATTCCAAACTGCCAGCATGCCCCATACACCATCATCCCTCCCATATACTTTCACAATCTAGCAATTATTGCGTGTACTGGTGTTGACCGCATATATATATGCACCCCCACTCAGCTATTAACAGTGAAAAGTGGGAATTTTATAGGGCCATGAGGGCTAAACTGTTAAGACTTGGGAAAATGGATAGAAATTCAAGTTCTACCGATAGAAACTCAAGTTCTTATTCTTGAATCTCTAATTAAACCGCAAAGTTCTTATCCTTGGGGGTCCCTCCAAGTACCTCATACTCCTGTTACCACTCAATATAAGCCTCATGAACTCTTGTTAAATCCTTCATGATAGTGCAGGCATATGGAGCTGTGGGCTACTGCGGCCCCTATCCTGTCCTCAGGACCTATGCTCCTGCAGTGTCATTACTGCTTGTTGAGGGACTTCTTTCATTTGCCAGAGCCCTTACCAGAGTCTGTGTCAAGACACTATCATTCAGCTACAAGCAATGGAACTTAAGCCTGTGCCTTAAACTTCCTGCACTCTCAAAACTGATCCTTCTCAAGAAAAACCAGGCTGGGCACGGTGGCTCATATCTGTAATCTCAGCACTTTGGGAGACCAATGCGGGTGGATCACCTGAGGTTGGGAGTTCGAGACCAGCCTGACCAACAAGCAGAAACCCTGTCTCTACTCAAAATACAAAATTAGCTGGGTGTGGTGGCACATGGCTTTGTAATGCCAGCTACTCGAGAGGCTGAGGTGGGGAAAATTGCTTGAACCTGGGAGGCAGAGGTGTCAGTGAGCCGAGATCACACCATTGCACTCCAGCCTGGGCAACAAGAGGGAAACTCCATGAAAACAAAAGAATAAAACAGAGTTTCACCATCTTGGCCAGACTGGTCTCCAACTCCTGACCTCAGGTGATCTGCTTGCCTCAGGCTCCCAAAGTGCTGGGATTATAGGCAGGAATCACCACACCCGGCCCAGCATTTATTTTCGTAACAAAAACCTCAATATCCCATATGAGAACAAGTGAAGGAATAAACAACACAATGGAAATTCTTTTTTTTTTTTTTTTTTGAGACAGAGTTTCACTCATGTTACCCAGGCTGGAGTGCAATGGCGCGATCTCGGCTCACTGCAACCTCCGCCTCCTGGGTTCAGGCAATTCTCCTGCCTCAGCCTCCTGAGTAGCTGGGATTACAGGCACGCACCACCATGCCCAGCTAATGTTTTGTATTTTTAGTAGAGACGGGGTTTCACCATGTTGACCAGGATGGTCTCGATCTCTTGACCTGGTGATCCACCCGCCTCGGCCTCCCAAAGTGCTGGGATTACAGGTTTGAGCCACCGCGCCCGGCCAACACAATGGAAATTCTAAAGCTACTTTAAACATGCATACAAGCCGGGCCAGGTGGCTCATGCCTGTACTCCCAGCACTTTGGGAGGTCGAGGCGGGCAGATCACAAGGTCAAGAGATCAAGACCAACCTGGCCAACATGGTGATATCCCGGCTCTACTAAAAATATAAAATTTAGCCGGGCGTGGTGACTCATGCCTGTAATCCCAGTTACTCGGGAGGCTGAGGCAGGAAAATCGCTTGAACCCTGCAGGCGGAGGTTTCGGTGAGATGAGATCGCACCATTGCACTCCAGCCTGGGAAACAAGAGCGATACTCCATCTCAAAAAAAGAAAGATATAACTATCAAGACAGTTGAAGATGAGCAAAAAAAGAAAAAAAAAGAAGATAAGACCAGAGATAATATCTAGAATCTGTCCATCAGGTACCCCACAGTTCTAAGGATGAGAACTTACTGGAAAACAGTGTTCGGTTACCAAGGTATGAAGTCGGTCATGGTCTGAGCTAGAAAACAAAGCAATAAACATCATTGATTACTATCCTTATAATACCCTGTATGAAAATTGAAAATGGCCCTGAAAATGGAAACAATTCATTTTTACAAATGTTTTCTGCACATCCACTGTAAGCCAAGTATATAATACGCTAAGTTCTGGGGACACAAAGATGAACAATAATGTGAGTTACCAGAAAACCCTGAGATCTAATAACAGAGTAAAATTAGGTTAGAAGTAAAAAATAAATTTAAAAAAAATTATGTTCAAAAAACAAAACAAAAACGAAAAAAATTATGTTTAAATCTAAGGACTAGGAGGAAATTTCTCTAAAATTACCATACATCCTTAAGATGGGTACCCTCACTGGGACATAGGACCTGGTTTTTGCTTTAAGCTGGTATGAGCAGCAAAGTTCAACACAAGTAACAATCAAAAGCTTGTCTTATCTCCTCTTGCCTCTGACCCAGCATCAATACCATCTGGCTCTGCCTTATATCTTACATTCTTGTCTTTGAACCTAGTTGAAGGTAATCATGTCTTTCCTGGTCCTATATTCTCTCCTTTATCTTGTTGCTGTGTGAGTGGCCAAGTCATGCTGACTCTATACAGCAATGGTTTAAAAAAACACAAAACAGACAACAAACCTTAGCTCCTATAGATACAATATTTTAGGATAGTTCCTAACTGATGAGTCTCAAACCTAAGGTCAAAGATTAGCTTCTTTCAGATACACACACGACTTTTCCTCAGTTTACTATGAGCAGTTTAACTCTGTCCCCTTTGAAAAATCTTGCTCTCTAAGCCAGAGTAGGTAAGGGATTAGTTCTAACACGTCTACCTGCTTCCCTTTCATCTCTATTCCTAATAGAAAAGATTCCAAGTCATTTCCTCTACTGTAGGAACAGACTAGACGACTGAGCTGTGGTGACAACTACCATGATGACCATCACTGGCACTTCTGAGTGAACTCCTCCTCCTCACTAACCTGGCATAGAAGTCTTCAGTGGAAATAAACTCCATTTTCCATAAGTTCACTTACTGTTTTGCAATATAATTTACTCTGAAAAATAAAAAGTAGACATCTGCTTCTCCAACATAATAGGCCGAGTTAATGTAAAGTTATCCCCACTATAAATATTTAGAAATGTTGGATAAAATGGGCGAGGTGCAGTGGCTCACACCTGTAATCTCAGCACTTTGGGAGGCCAAGGCGGGTGGATCGTGAGGTCAGGAGATCAAGACGATCCTGGCCAACATGGTGATTTATGGTGCCTGCATGGCAAAGGAATTTCTTTCTTTTTTTTTTTTTTTGAGACAGAGTTTCACTCTGTCGGCCAGGCTGGAGTGCAGTAGTGCAATCTCAGCTCACTGCAACCTCTGCCTCCCAGGTTCAAGCAATTCTCTGCTTCAGCCTCCCTGAGTAGCTGGGATTACGGGTGCCCACCACCACACCTGGCTAATTTTTGTATTTGTAGTAGAGTCAGGGTTTCACCATGTTAGTCAGGCTGGTCTTGAACTCCTGACCTCATGATCCACCTGCATCAGCTTCCCAAAGTGCTGGGATTACAGGCATGAGCCACTGCGCCCAGCGAAGAAAGAATCTTGAAAACAGCAACAGGCTGGGCACAGCGGCTCATGCCTGTAATCCCAGCACGTTGGGAGGCAGAGGCAAGAGGATCGCTTGAGGCCAGGAGTTTGAGATCAACCTGGGCAACAAAGCAAGACCCCTGTCTCTACAAAAAATTAAAAAAAAAAAAAAATAGCCAGGTGCAGTGGCATACACCTGTAGTCCCAGCTACTGAGGGCTGAGGTGGGAGGATCACTTGAGCCCAGCAGGTTGAGGCTAGGGTGGAGCTATGACTGCACCACTGTGCTCGCTCCAGCCTGGCTGAGAAAGCGACACCCTGACTTTTAGAAAAGAAAGAAGAAAGGAAAGAAAGAAACAAAGGCTCACCTGGTAAAGCATTAAAAAAAATTATAAAAATTAAATTAAAAAATTTTTTTAAAAAAAGAAACAGGCTAAAGGGAATCCTTCAGGCTAAAATGAAAAAACACCAGACAGTAACTCAAAGCCACAAGAAAAAACAAAAGACACTTGTCACAGTAAATATAAAATATAAAAGCCTGCAGTATTGTACTTTTGGTTTATAATTCCTCATTTTACATCCTATATGATTTAAAAGGCAAATGCATAAAACAATAATTATGAATTGATATAATGGCCACCCAAGGTATAAAACTGTAATCTATGATAATGAAGTGAGAGAGACATAATAAAGTGGGAGAGAGAGATATATAGGAGCAGAGTGTTTGTATATTATTGAAACTAAGTTGATATTATTCAAACTAGGTTGAACTAGCCACCGAGCCCAGCTGTGTTTCTTTCTCTATTTCTGCAAAAAACACTGCTGGGGCCGGAGGCAGTGGCTAAAGCCTATAATCCCAATAATTTAGGAGGTCAAGTCGGGTAGATCACCTGAGGTCAGCAGTTTGAGACCAGCCTGGTCAACATGGTGAAACCCTGTCTCTACTAAGAATACAAAAATTAGCCAGGCATGGTGGTGGGTGACTACAGCTACTCAGGAGGCTGAGGCAGGAGAACTGCCTGAACCCAGAAGGCAAAGGTTGCAGTGAGCTGAGATCGGGCCACTGCGCTCTATGCCTGGGGGACAGAGTGAGACTCCGTCTCAAAAAAAAAAAAAAAAAAAAAAGAGTCTGGGAGCCCTGGCTCATGCCTGCGTAATCCCAGCACTTTGAGAGGCCGAAGTAGGAGGATCACGAGGTCAGGAGATTGGGACCATCCTGGCTAACACTGTGGGCCCAGAAACCCCATCTCTAATAAAAAAAAATATATTAAAAATTAGCCAGGCATGGTGGCATGCATCTGTAGTCCCAGCTATTTGGGAGGCTGAGGCAGAAGAATCACTTGAACCCGGGAGGCAGAGGTTGCGTTAAGCGGAGATTGCGCCACTGCACTCCAGCCTGTGTGACAGCGAGACTCCATCTCAAAACAAAACAAAACAAAAATCTTAAAATTGACATGGAATTTCAAGGGACCTTGAACAGTCAAAACAATTTTGAAAATGAAGAATAAAGTTGGAGGATTCATACTTCCCAATTTCAAAACCTACTACAAAGCTACGGTAATAAAAATGTGGGCCGGGCGCAGTGGCTCAAGCCTATAATCCCAGCACTTTGGGAGGCCGAGGCGGGTGGATCACGAGGTCAAGAGATCGAGACCATCCTGGTCAACATGGTGAAACCCCGCCTCTACTAAAAATACAAAAAATTAGCTG
>NW_016107543.1:1295271-1297683 GCF_001604975.1 Cebus imitator | reverse complement strand
AAAAATATAAAAATTAGCCACACATGGTAGCTTGTATCTGTAATCCCAGCTACTTGGAAGGCTGAGGCAAAAGAATCACTTGAACCCAGGAGGCGAAGGTTGCAGTGAGCCAAGATCACACCGCTGCATTCCAGCCAGGGCAAAAGAGACTCCATCTCAAAAAAAAAAAAGAAAGCTGGGCATGGTGGCTCACAAGGTCAGAAGACTGAGACCATCCTGGCCAACATGGTGCAATGCTTTCTTTACTAAAAACACAAAAATTAGCTGGCTGTGGTGGCGCATGCCTGTAATCCCAGCTACTCGGGATGCTGGGGCAGAAGAGCTTGAACCAGGGAGTCGGAGTTTGCAGTGAGCCAAAACCTCACCACTGCACTCCTGACAGAGGAAGAATCTGTCTCAAAATAAAGTGAAAAGAAAAACCATAAAATGGGGGGAAATGTTAGCAAAGCATGTATCTGATAAGAGATTAATATCTAGAATACATTAAAAAAACTCCTATAACTCAACAACAAAATAACAACCAACCAAATTTAAAAGCAGACATGGCCAGACATGGTGGCTCACACCTGTAATTCCAGCACTTTGGGAGTCCAAGGCAGGCAGATCACAAGGTCAAGAGATCAAGACCATCCTGGCCACCATGGTGAAACCCTGTCTCTACTACAAATACAAAAATTAGCTGGGTGCGGTGGCACGAGCCTATAGTCCTAGCTACTCAGGAGGGTCAGGCAGGAGAATCGCTTGAACTCATGAGGCGGAGGTTGCAGTGAGCCAAGATTATGCTACTGCACTCAGCCTGGAAGCAGAGTGAGACTGCATCTAAAAAAAACCAAACCAAAACAAAACAAAAAAACAGACCTTTCTGGGCCGGGAGTGGTGACTAACACCTATAAGCCCAGCACTTTGGGAGGCCAAGGCGGTGGATCATCTGAGGTCAGGAGTTCAAGACCAGCCTGGCCAACATGGTCAGACCCCGTTTCTACTAAAAATACAAAAATTAGCTGGGAATGGTGGTGTGCACCTGTAATCCCAGCTACTTGGGAGGCTGAATCAGGAGAATCGCTTGAACCTGGGAGGCAGAGGTTGTGGTGAGCTGAGATTGCGCCACTGCAGTCCAGCCTGAGCAACAGAATGAGACTCCGTCTCAAAAAAAAAAAATAGGCCTTTCTTCAAAGGTGTACAAATGGCCAATAAGCACATGAAAAAATGCTCAGTATCACTAGCTATTAGGGAAATACAAAGCAAAACCATAATGAGATACCATACTTCAAAAAAAAAAGAAAAAAACCAAAAAGAGATACCATACTTCACACCCATGAGGGTGCCTACTATAAAAAGAAAAAGGCTGGACTTGGTGGCTCATGCCTATAGTCCTAGCACTTTGGGAAGCTTAGGCAGGAGGACTGCTTGAGCCCAGGAGTTTGAGACCAGGCTGGGCAATATAGTGAGACCTCATCATACACATACACACACACGCACACACATTATCATATGTGTGTATATATATATATATATATATATATATTTTTTTTTTTTTTTTTTTTGGAAGAAAAGGAAAGTAATAGGTATCAGTGAGGGTGTAGAGAAACTGGAATCCTTGTGCATTGCTGTTAGGAATATAAAACAGTATAGCTGCTATGGAAAACCATATGGTGGTTCCTCAAAAAGTCTGGGTTTTTTTTTGAGACAGAGTCTCATTCTGTCACTGAAGCTGGAGTGCAGGGGTGCAATCATAGCTCACTACAGCGTCAGAAACCCCTGGGCTCAAGTAATCTTTCTGCCATAGCGTCCTGTGCAATAGCTGGGACTACAGGCATACGCCACAAAGCCTCGCTGATTTTTTAAATTTTTTATAGAGATCGGGTCTCACTATGTTGCCCAGAAACAGTCCTCCCACTTCTGCCTGCCAAAGTGCTGGATTACAGGTATGAGCCACCACTCAGCCCCTCAAAAAGTTAAACATAGAGTTACCATGTGATCCAACAACTTCAGTTCTGAGTATATACCCAAATGAATTGAAAGCACCAACACAAATACTTGGACACCAACAATCACAAGAACATTATGCCACAATAAAAGGTGGAAACAACTTGAATGTCCATCACTAGATGAATGGATAAACAAATGTGGTATATATATATATACAACGGAATATTATTCAGCCTCAATAAGGAAGGAAATTCTGACACACGCTACAACATATATGAACGTTGAAGACATCATGCTAAGTGAACTAAACAATCACAAAAGGTCAAAAACTGTAAGATTCCTCTTATGTGAGGTACCTAGATGTCTTCCTTTGTCTGGATGCTATAATAAAAATACCACAATGGCCGGGCGCGGTGGCTCACGCTTGTAATCCCAGCACTTTGGGAGGCCGAGGCGGGTGGATCACCAGGTCAAGAGATCGAG
>NW_016107543.1:1290636-1293866 GCF_001604975.1 Cebus imitator | reverse complement strand
AAAAAAAAAAAAAAAAAAATGCAGGAATACAAAATGAAAGAAAGCTGTACCAACACTTTGGGATGCCGAGGTGAGAGACTGCTTGAGGCCAGAGTTTGACACCAGCCTGGGCAACATGGCAAGTCCCTGTCTCTACAGAAAATTTAAAAATTAGCCAAGTATAATGACATGTACTAAGTGCCAGCTACTTGGGAGGCTAAAATGGGAGGATCACTTGAGCCTGGGAGGCCAAGGCTACAGTGAGCCATGATTGCACCACTCTACTCTAGCCTGGGTGACAGAGCAAGATCCTATCTCAAAAAACAAAAACAAGGCCAGGCGCAGTGGCTCACGCCTGTAATCCCAGCACTTTGGGAGGCTGAGGTGGGTGGATTACCAGAGGTCAGGAGTTCGACACCAACCTGACCAATAAGGTGAAATGCCTACTAAAATTACACAAAACTTATCCGGGTGTCATGGCATGCCTGTAGTCCCAGCTACTCAAGGGGCTGAGACAGGAGAAACGCTTGAACTCGGGAGACAGAGTAAGCTGAAATCGTACCACTACACTCCAGTCTGCATGACAGAGGGAGACTCCATCTCAAAAACAAAAACAGGCAAGGCATGGTGGCTCACGCCTGTAATCCCAGCACTTTGGGAGGCCAAGGTGGGTGGATGACAAGGTGAGGAAATCCAAGACCATTCTTGCTAACACGGCGAAACCCTGTCTCTACTAAAAATAGAAAAAATTAGCTAAGTGTGGTGTCACCGCCTATAGGTCCCAGCTACTCAGGAGGCTGAGGCAGGAGAATCGCTTGAACCCAGGAGGCCGGTTTGCAGTGAGCCGAGATCAAAGCACTGCATTCCATCCTGGGCAACAGAGAGAGACTGTCTCAAACAAAGAAACAAACAAACAAACAAAACGCAAGAACCAAAACCCAGAAGAAAAAAATTAGACAAGAGAAAGTGGACCCATTGAACATATAGATTTTAAAATTATCAGACACAGATTTTAAAATAACTGTGATTAGTATGTTCAAGAAATTAGATGTCAGAATGGAGAAAAAAAAAAAAAAAAAAAAAACACTAAAAAAAAAAAAGAAAGAAAATTCTAAAAGTGAAAAACAGAAAATAAATATAAGATTAAGAACTCAATGGGTAGGTCTGACAGCAGATTAGGTACAACTGAAAAGAGGACAGGAAGACAGATCAGAAAATATCCAGACTAAAGCTGGAGTGAAAAAAAAGGTTGGAAAAATATAGAAAAGAGCTGAAGACACATTTGGCACACAGTGAAAGATCTAACATATGTGTATTCAGAACTACACAAGGAGACGAGAAAGTGGAGCAGAAGCAGCATCTGAAGAGATGAGTTCTCACTGAGAATTTTCCAACACTGACAAAAAAAAGCACCCAAAGATTTAAGAAGGAATATGAACCCAGAGCAGGATAAAAGACACACACATGGCCCGGTGTGGTGGCACATGCCTATAATCCCAACATTTTGGGAGTCTTTTGAGGTAGAAGGATCGCTTGAAGCCAGGGATTCAAGACCAGACTGGGCAACATGCCAGACCCTGTCTCTACAAAAAACTAAAACATAAATAAAAATTTAAGAAGGCAGACACCCATAGCTAAATCACAGTAAATTGCTGAATACTAAAGAGACAGAAAAAAATCTTTCTTTTTTTTTTTTTTCCCCTGATGTGGAGTCTTGCTCTGTCACCCAGGCTGGAGTACAGTGGCACGATCTTGGTTCACTACAACCTCCGCCTCCCGGGTTCAGGCAATTCTCCTGCCTCACCCTCCTGAGTAGCTGAGATTACAGGCATGTGCCACCACGCACAGCTAATTTTTGTATTCTTAGTAGAGATGAGGTTTCACCATGCTAGCCAGGCTGGTCTCGAACTATTGACCTCGTGATCCGCCCGCCTCAGCCTCCCAAATTGTTGGGATTACAGGCGTGAGCCACTGCTCCTGGCCCAAGAAAAAATCTTAAAAGCACAAAAAGTAAAAGTAAACTTTTATTTTTGCCCCCGCCCCCCAGTAAAAATAAACTTTAACAACATTTTTTAAAAATTGCTAATTTCTCAATAGAAACAACAGGAACGCTGACGTGGACAAATTGCCTGAGGTCAGGAGTTAAGACCAGCCTGGCCAACATGGGGAAACCCTGTCTCTCCTAAAAAATACAAATATTAGCCAGATGTGGTGGCACATGCCTGTAATTCCAGCTACTCGGGAGGCTGAGGCAGGACAATCACTTGAACCTGGGAGATGGAGGGTGCAGTGAGCCAAGATGGTACCACTGCACTCCAGTATGGGCAACAGAGCAAGACGCCATCTCAAAAAAAGAAAAGAAAAAAGAAAAGAAAAGAAAGAAACAACAGTAACCTCACCTTTTTTATGATCCCCAGACTAAAAAAACAAAAGAAGAAATAATCAAGCCAAGATCATACTACTGCACTCCAGTCAGGGTGACAGAGCAAGCCTTCATCTCAAAAGAAAAGGGAGAAAGAGAAAGGAAAAGGGAAAAAGGGAAAGGGAGAGGGAATAAACAATAGTAACCTAACCTTTTTATGATCCCCAGATTAAAAAAAAAAAAGAAGAAATAAGTGAGATGACCTCCTCGAATTCTGATGGAAAATAACTATTGAACAGGAATCCTCTACCCAAATAAAGCATCCTTCAGAAACAAAATGGGGCCAGGCACAGAGGCTCATGCCTGAAATTTCAGTACTTTCTTTGCAAGGCCAACGTAGGTGGATTGCTTGAGCTCAGGAGTTTGAGACCAGCCTGGAAGGTCTCCCTGTGTTGAGCGAAACTCCCTTTCAAAAAATAAAATAAATTTTTAAAAAACGTTTTTGCCAGGCCCAGTGGCTCACACCTATAATCCCACCACTTTGGGAGGCTAAGGTGAGTGGATCGCTTGAGGTTAGGAGTTCAAGACCAGCCTGGCTAACATGGTGAAACCCCGTCTCTAGTAAAAATACAGAAATTAGCCAGGTGTGGTGGCATGTGCCTGTAATCCCAGTTACTTGGGAGGCTAAGGCAGGAGAATTGCTTGAACCCGGTAGGCAGAGGTTACAGTGAGCTGAGATCACACCACTACACTTCAGCCTAGAATAGAGCAAGATTCCATCTCAGGCCAGGCGCGGTGGCTCAAGCCTGTAATCCCAGCACTTTGGGAGGCCGAGGCGGGTGGATCACGAGGTCAAGAGATCGAGACCATCCTGGTCAACATGGTGAAA
>NW_016107543.1:1289351-1290439 GCF_001604975.1 Cebus imitator | reverse complement strand
ATTCCATCTCAAAAAAAAAAAATGTTTTGAGAAATAAAACAAGGTGGGCCGGTCGCGGTGGCTCATGCCTGTAATCCCAGTACCTTGGGAGGCCAAGGCGGGCAGATCACCTGAGGTCCGGAATTCAAGACCAGCCTGTCCAACAAGGTGAAACCCCATCAATACCAAAAACACAAAAAATAGCCGGGCTTGGTGGCAGGCACCTGTAATCCCAGCTACTCAGGAATCTGAGACAGGAGAATTGCTTGAACCTGGGAGGCGGAAGTTGCAGTGAGCCAAGATTGCACCACTGCACTCTAGCCTGGGCAATGGAGGGAGACTCTGTCTAAAAAAAAAACAAGGCTGGGCATAGCGGCTCACATCTGTAATCCCAGCACTTTGGGAGGCTGATGCAGGCAGATCACCTAAGGTCAGGAGTTTCAGACCAGCCTGGCCAACATAGTGAACCCCATCTCTATTAAAAATACAAAAATTGTTGATCTTCAAAGCAAGGAAATAAGTAAAGAAAAAAAATAAACAAATAAAAAATAAAGCCGGGCGTGGTGGCTCACGCCTGTAATCCGAGCGCACTGGAGGCCAAGGCAGGCGGATCACCTGAGGTCAGGAGTTCAAGACCAGCCTGACCAACATGGTGAAACCCTGTCTTAAAAAAATAAATAAAATAAAAAATAAAATACAAAAATTGGAGGCCAGGTACAGTGGCTCACACCTGTAATCCAAGCACTTTGGGAGGCCAAGGTAGGCAGATTACAAGGTCAGGAGATCAAGACCACCCTGGCCCAACAAGGTGAAATCTTGTTTCTACTAAAAATACAAAAAATAGCCATGTGTGGTGGCAGGTGCCTGTAATCCCAGCTACTTGGAAGGCTAAAGCAGGAGAATCACTGGAACCCAGGAGGTGGAAGCTGCAGTAAGCCAAGATTGCACCACTGCATTTCAGCCTGGCAACACAGTGAAATTGTCTCAAAAAAAAGAAAAAACAGGCCGGGCGCAGTGGCTCACACCTGTAATCCCAGCACTTTGGGAGGCCGAGGCGGGTGGATCACCAGGTCAAGAGATCGAGACCATCCTGGTCAACATGGTGAAAC
>NW_016107543.1:1284220-1285728 GCF_001604975.1 Cebus imitator | reverse complement strand
AATTCCATCTCAAAAAAAAAAAAAAGAGAAAGAAAATCAATTAATATATGTCATCATATCAACAAAATAACAAATATCACATGGTCAATAAACAAAGAAAAAGGATTTGACAAAATCTGACACCCCTTTATACTCTTTTTAACCTCAAAGGCTTGCTTGTACTGTTCTGCTCCCTAGAATGCTCTTCCTCACTACACGTCTCCACCTGGCTAACTCCAAACAAAACAATCCCATTTTTTGTTTGTTTGTTTTTTTTGAGATGGAGTATTGCTCTGTCGCCCAGGCTGGAGTACAGTAGCACGATCTCTGCTCATTGCAACCTTGGCCTCCCAGGTTCAAGTGATTCTCCTGCCTCAGCCTCTCGAGTAGCTAGGATTGCAGGCATGTGCCACCACACTCGACTAATTTTTTATTTTTAATAGAGACAGGGTTTCACCATGTTGGCCAGGCTGGTCTCGAACTCCTGACCTCAGGTGATCTGCCCACCTTGCCCTCCCAAAGTGCTGGGATTACAGGCATGAGTTACTGTGCCCAGCCACAATCTCAACTTTAAATGTCATTTCCTCAGGGAAGTCTTCCCTGATCTCCTAGGCCAAGTTATCTTTCCCTATTATATGCTCCCATGGAAATCCTACTTCACTACACCCATAATTATTTAATTATGTGCAATCAGTATTTAATGACTGTTTTCCCCCCCAGAAGAGAATTGCATGGTAAAACCGTACATGTTTTGTTTATCATCACCATGGACCCTACTCACAGTCCAGGAGAGAAATGCATGAAAGAAAACATTGCTGTACACAGTATTAGAAGTAATAAATATACGTGTGCAATTACAATTATAGCAAAGGCAGCACGAAAAATAGGAGGGCTTAAAAACAAACATGGCCGGGCGCGGTGGCTCACGCCTGTAATCCCAGCACTTTGGGAGGCCGAGGCGGGGGGATCACGAGGTCAAGAGATCAAGACCATCCTGGTCAGCACGGTGAAACCCCGTCTCTACTAAAAAAAAATGCAAAAAATTAGCTGGGCATGGTGGCACATGCCTGTAATCCCAGCTACTCAGGAGGCTGAGGCAGGAGAATTGCCTGAACCCGGGAGGCGGAGGTTGCGGTGAGCCGAGATTGCGCCATTGCACTCCAGCCTGGGTAACAAACGCGAAACTCCGTCTCAAAAATAAATAAATAAATAAATAAAATAAAAACAAACATGATGGCTGGGCACAGTGGATCACGCCTGTAACCCCAGCACTTTGGGAAGCCAAGGCGAGTGGATCACGGATCACTTGAGCTTGGGAGTTCGAGACCAACCTGACCAATATGATGAAAACCCATCTCTACTAAAAACACAAAATTAGCGAGGTGTGGTGGCACATGCCTGTAATCCCAGCTACTCAGAAGGCTGAGGTAGGAGAATCACTTGAACCTGGGAGGCGGAGGTTGTGGTGAGCCAAGATTGCACCATTGCACTCCAGCCTGGCAACAAGAGTGAAACTCTGTCTCAAAAAA
>NW_016107543.1:1277059-1280194 GCF_001604975.1 Cebus imitator | reverse complement strand
AGAAAAAAAAAAAAAAAAGAAAAGAAAAAGGTTAAGGTTTCAGCTCCTTAGCTAAGACCCAGTTAGCTCCCTAGAACAGGTCTTTCCTCTTGACTCTTTTTGGCCTTTATCACTCTCTGAAGTTTAAATTCTAAGGTACTTCTTATATAAATATAGTCTCATGTTATTATTTTAAATATAAAATTAAAAAAAGGGTCCTACACATTCAAAAGTCAACTCCCTAACTGATGTGACAAAAATTACCAATAAAGGCAGGGATGCTAAGAATCAGAAGACCCACATTATTCTGCATTAAATAAAGGCTCTACTACAAAGGAGAAAATACTATCAGGTTAAGAGAGTGATACCCAATCCAATTAACCCAGAAAGTTCTCTTTGGGATAAAGTAGCAACAAGGAATGGTTATTCTAATACCAACTCCCGATTGTCTCAGACACCTACGCCATTTGTGATGCCATAGTCTTCTTCATTCGTTCAGCTTTCTGTTTCAGTCCTTCCCTTGAAAGAAATGATATGCGAGCATCACCCTCAGGAGGAACATAGGCATCAAAGATACCAGCTGTAATGAGGGAAGAAAAAAATTAAGAAACAGTTGAAAGATTGAGAAAAAGTCATATAAAATTGGGAAGGATTGTGGATATAAAGTAGACTAATGAAACAGACTTCCATGTCAAGAGAACTATGTTACCCTAGACAAAAACAGAACAATTTAAGTCTTCTCTCTGAGCCTCCATTTCTACTGCCACAAAATGGGGAAATTTCACTCTTGCCTTCCAGCGACAGTGTGAAAGTAAGTTCAAAGAACAACTTCATGATACATAGTGTATATAAGGTTAATCATTATTGAGGTCAAACTGACTTTGTGCTTAATTAAATAACATCAATCACAGCCCAAGTCATCCCAAGTTCCAGAAGCTCTCTGACAGAAGGATCCTGGGTCAGGGTCCCAGAAATATCTCACCTGAACAGGCCAGATGTATAGGACGCTCCAAATCTTCTGGAGGAATAACCACTCCTGCTTTCCGGGCATGTTCCAAAAACTCCTTTTCTGTTTTGAATTTAGGTGGGTAAGTAGGAGGTGTGAAACGTTTTTTAGTTCTTACTGGAACTATAGCTGCGGACTGAGTCACCAGAACTGGCTGGAAGGTGAGAGAAAGGTTAGGAACTTAGAATAAAGATCTGCTTTCTTGAACAAACTTTAAGCAAAGCAACATAGAAAGGGCATATGCAAAGAATGCTTCAGGAACAATTATAAAACAATAATCACAGGGAAAAATGTATTAGGACCTTAATACTTATGGGTGTTTCCGAATAGAAGACAGCAAACTTTATTAACATCACATTTACTAAAGGCTTATTTTTAGAACTTTCTACAGTACAGGACTATGCTAACTCCTACAGATACTGAGTTGATTAAAGCAAGTTTCAAAGAACTGATAGGGAAACATCAATCCAATACTGAAATGAGCAGAACACTGTTCTTCATTATTTCATTTCTATTTTTTGAGACAGATCGCCAGCCCAGAGTGTGGTGGCACCATCACGGCTCACTACAGACTTGACCTCCTGGGCTCCATCTTTCCACAGCAGCCTCCCAAATAGCTGGGACAATAGAAGTGCGCCATCACACCCAGCTAATTTTTAAATTGTTTGTAAAGACGGGTCTTACTATGTTGCCCAGGCTCATTTCGAACTTCTGGGCTCAAGCCATCCTTCCGCCTCAGACTTCCAAAGTGCTGAAATTACAACTGTGAACCACTGCGCCCGGCCCTGAATCCTATTCTTAAGGCATAAAGTCCTCTTGTGGGCATCTGCTCCATATTTACTCCTCATATTTTGCTCATTCTATTACGAGTCTTGCTGTAAACTTTATTCTGCCGTTTTAGTACCCAAGTGACCAATAAACTCTTGAAAGACCAGGGGGCCTTTTCTCTCTGATCATTAGGTTTGCTCAGACAGAGGCAGTGACAATATGGAACTTCCCGCATTTTCAATTACTCTTCAATGTAGTTCATTTATAAGATTAGGGAGTCCACCTTCCAAGCCATTACTTGTCTCCCTTTCAACATATCCTCGCCGGACTGACCCAAACCAAACCGGAAAAACGTAATCACCATTAATTCACTCGTTCTCACCGTCCTCTCTAAGCTCTCCCCATTCAGCCACTGAGTTCCGTAGCTGGGTCCTGTCGACCTCAACCTCTTCCCCGGCCTAGGTCTCACTCGTATTGTCCCAGCTCACCAAGGACAATTCACAGAGAATATTTCCCTCGACTTTGTCCTCCTCCACTAGCCCTTAGGGTCCTATCAGCCCCGTTCCTACCCACCTGCCGAGACCACCAACCCAAAACCCTGGATACACGCGACAACCCTTGAGCTATGGGGGCAGCCATCTTGTTCCCGCAAAGGTCGCCGGGAAGAGAGCTGAGCTTGAAGAGCGTCGAGTAGAAGACAAGCCGCATAGGGTGGAGCTAGCGCAGAGGTGGAATTTTCCAGGGAGCGCGCCCACCGCCGAAATGTGAGCAGCGAGGACGCGCACGTGCTCGCGGGAGTGGAGGAGGGTGGAGTACGGCCGCGCGTGCGCGAGGAGATGGCGTAGGGCGCTGGGTGGAACGCACCGCTGTCACGCGCCAGCAGAAGAGCGCTTGAACGCGAGCTGCGCCTGCGCGCGAGGCGTTCTGGCGGCCGGAAAATGGGCATTGCTGTATGCTTGGCACATTGCTGTTTATTCCATTTGTTAAAAAATGAGAAGGAGGCTAGGCGCGGTGGCTCACGCCTGTAATCTCAGCACTTTGGGAGGTTTAGGCGGGTGGATCACCTAAGGTCAGGAGTTCAAGACCAGCCTGGCCAACATGGTGAAACCCGACTCTACTAAAAGTAGAAAAATTAAAGAAAAAAGAAAATTTCCGGGCGCGGTGGCTCACGCCTGTAATCCTAGCACTTTGGGAGGCTGAGGTGGATGGATCACCTGCGGTGAGGAGTTCAAGACCAGCCTGGCCATCATGGTGAAACCCCATCTTTTTTTTAAAAAAAAAAAAAAAAGAAGGCCGGGCGCGGTGGCTCAAGCCTGTAATCCCAGCACTTTGGGAGGCCGAGGCGGGTGGATCACGAGGTCAAGAGATCGAGACCATCCCGG
>NW_016107543.1:1273396-1276229 GCF_001604975.1 Cebus imitator | reverse complement strand
AGGAGGCTGAGGCAGGAGAATTGCCTAAACCCAGGAGGCGGAGGTTGCGGTGAGCCGAGATCGCGCCATTGCACTCCAGCCTGGGTAACAAGAGTGAAACTCCGTCTCAAATAAATAAATAAATAAATAAATAAAAATAATAAAAACTTGGGCGCCGTGGCTCAGGCCTGTAATCTCATCACTTTGGGAGGCCGAGGCTGGCGTATCACCTGAGGTCGGGAGTTTGAGACCAGCCTGACCATCATGGAGAAACCCCAACTCTACTAAATATACAAAAGTAGCCAGATGTTGTGGCTCCTGCCTGTAATCCCAGCTACTTGGGAGACTGAAGCAGGAGAATCACTTGAACCCGGGAGGCGGAGATTGTGGTGAGCCAAGATCGTGCCATTGCACTCCAGCCTGGGCAACAAGAGGGAGACTCCATCTCAAAAAGAAAAAAAAAGTGTCCTGCAGGAGCTGGATTTTATGCAAAATAATAAAATAAATAAATAAATGATAAAAGGGTAGTTCCCTCTGAAATCAGAGAGCTCAAGTGTTTTCCTCAGTGCCTAGAGGATGTTGAAGGTATTTGATTTCCAGAAAGGGCAACAATGAAGTTTCTGGTCTGTATCTGACCTCAGTATGTTGTATAACCTTCAATCTCAGATAGTTTTTTCTATCTGTACCATGTGAGGAACATTCTTACTGTCAAACTAAGGAGATTTGGTGGCTCACACCTGTAATCCCAGCACTTTGGGAGGCTGAGGCGGGCAGATCACAAAATCAGGGGTTCCAGACCAGCCTGGCCAATATGGTGAAACCCCCATCTCTACTAAAAATACAAAAATTAGCCAGGTGTAGTGGCACATGTCTGTAGTCTCACCTACTTGGGAGGCTGAGGCAGGAGAATCGCTCTGTTCCCAGGCTGGAACACAGTGGCACAATCTGGGCTCACTGCAATCTTCACCTCCCAGGTTCAAGCGATTCTCCTGCATCAGTTTCTCAAATAGCTGAGATTACAGGCCCACCTCATCAGCCTCCCGAGTAGCTGGGACTACAGGTGTGTGCCACCATGCCTGGCTATTTTTTGTATTTTTAGTAGAGATAAGGATGGTCTTGATCTCCTGACCTTGTGATCTGCCCGCCTCAGCCTCCGAAAGTGCTGGGATTACAGGCATAAACCACCGCGCCCAGCCTACAGGCATATGTTAAAGCTTGACTTCTCAGCTGTATTGTACATTCTTCCAATGGTAAGAATTTCACTACAAATTCTAGCCACAGTATTGAACCTATAGCATAACACATTAATAGTGATATGAATTAGGTGCTATATATATGTGTTGAAGAGTATGTGGGGCCGCACGCAGTAGCTCAAGCTTGTAATCCCAGCACTTTGGGAGACGGAGGTGGGTTAAATCCCTGAGACCAGGTGTTCAAGAGCAGCCTGCCCAACATGGCAAAACCCCATCTTTACAAAAAATACAAAAATTAGCTGATCACGGTGGCCCCAGCTACTGCGGAAGCTAAATTGAGAGGATGGCTTAAGCCCAAGAGGCAGAGGTTGCAGTGAGCCAAGATTCCGCCACTGCACACCAGCATGGGCAACAGAGCCATTCAGTGCCTGTAGAAGCATGGAAAACAAGAAAAAAGAAAAAAATAGAATGCATATTATTAAGCATTTAAATAAGCCATATCTGATTATTTAAAAGACTCCTGTCCTTCTACTCTAATTCCTAGAAAATAAAACACAAATTATTTTAACTGGTACTCCCAACCAAAGAGAGGAAATGTTACTCCATGGATGAGAGGTTTTGTTATTGTTGTTTTGAGATGAGTTTCACTCTTGTCGCCCAGGCTGGAGTACAATGGCTCAATCTCCGCTCACTGCAATCTCTGCCTCAAGCAGTTCTCCTGCCTCAGTCTCCCAAGTAGCTGGGAATATAGATGGCTGCCACCATGCCTGGCTACTTTTTGTATTTTTAGTAGAGATGGGGTTTCAACACCTTAGCGAGGCTGGTCTCGAACTCCTGACCTCAGGTGATCCACCCACCTCGGCCTCTCAAAGTGCTGGGATTACAGGCATGAGCCACCGTGCCTAGCCGAGATTACTGATTAATGCAGAACATTAATATGATTTATCTTAGATTACCTGCGACACTGTCGAGTTTTATGTTAGCCTCACATAGTAGCCAACACATCCCAGATCATCTCTGCCCACCCTTTGATCAGTTTCTTAGGTAATACAAACTTGTTTCATATCAGCCTGAATGAAATAATAATAGGGGAGTCAATATCATTTAACTAGCTCAGGGATGAGCTATAGGTGAGTTTTGTTTTGGTTTGATTAACTACTGTTTTGGTTTTGGAAAATTCTTTTTTTTTTTTTTTTGAGATGGAGTCTCGCTCTGTTGGCCAAACTGGAATGCAGTGGCACAATCTCAGCTCACAGCAACCTCTGCCTCCCAGATTCAAGTGATTCTCTGCCTCAGCCTTCCGAGTAGCTGGGATTATAGGCGCCTGCCATCACACCCAGCTAATTTTTTGTAATTTTTAGTAGAGACAGGGTTTTACCATTTTGGCCAGGCTGGTCTTGAACTCCTGACCTCAAGTGATCCACCCGCCTCAGCCTCCCAAAGTGCTGGGATTACAGGCATGAGCTACTACACCCGGCCAAATTCATGTCTTCCTACCTCATCAGCTTCATGGAAAATTGGGAGCTGTCTGCTAAAGAAATAATACCGCCGGGCGCGGTGGCTCAAGCCTGTAATCCCAGCACTTTGGGAGGCCAAGGCGGGTGGATCACGAGGTCAAGAGATCGAGACCATCCTGGTCAACATGGTGAAACCCCGTCTCT
>NW_016107543.1:1271083-1272746 GCF_001604975.1 Cebus imitator | reverse complement strand
GCCTAGACTGGAGTGCAGTGGCAACATCTCGGCTCACTGCAACCTCTGAATCCCGGGTTTAAGCGATTCTTCTGCCTCAGCCTCCTGAGTAGCTGGGATTACAGTGCCCACCACCACACCTGGCTATTTTTTTGTATTTTTAGCAGAGACGGGGTTTCACCATATTAGCCAGGCTGGTCTCTTCTCCAGACCTCGTGATCCACCCACCTCAGCCTCCCAAAGTGCTGGGATTACGGGCATGAGCCACTGCGCCTGGCCCCAATCCTACAATCTTGGTGGTTCACATTTCAGAAAAAGCAAGATAAAAAGATCTTGGCATGATGATGGGAGCAAGAGAAGATAACTCATTGTGCAAGTAGAGGAAGAAATAGACGGTTAGGCATTCAGTCTTGCAAAGAAGTCTTGCACATAGTAGACACTCAAATATTTATTTATACAATAAGTGGATGAGAAGAATCCCAGTTGAAATATGATGAGGCAGAAGGAAAAGTTGATTTTCTGTTTTTCCCAATAAAGTGGGTTACTGGAATCCCTTGTTGTCCTATTGAAACTTCTAAACAGAGCCCAAAGAGGGCTGAATGTGATGGCTCACACCTCTAATCCCAGCACTTTTGGAGGCCGAGGCAGTCAGAATGCTTGAGGCCAGGAGTTCGAGACCAGCTTGGCCAACATGGTGAAACCCCATCTCTACTAAAATTACAAAAATTAGCCGGACACGGTGGCATGAGCCTGTAGTCCCAGCTTGTCGGGAGGCTGAGGCACGAGAATCGTTTGAACCCCGGACATAGAGGCTGCAGTGAGCCAAGATTGTGCCACTGCACTCCAGCCTGGGTAACAGAGACTCTATCTCAATAAATAAATAAATGCAATATGATACAATACGATACATGAAGACCAAAGAGGATGAGACTCTCCCTATGTGAGCAGTGGAACACACACACATTTTTTCCCCTCCCAGTGGCAGATGACATCAGAGATGGAAACTTCTGAAATTCTGCATAGTAACTTACTTTCTAGGAGAAGCACAGCTGATTTAAACCAGGAAAATTCTTCTGGAGAATTGAGAAGGATCCACTTCTAAACAATATAATACTTGAATTGAAGCAAGTACTAGGCTTGCCATGTGTTTATATTGTACTTCCCTTCCCTAAAGTGAGACTATGGAGAGCAAAATGAGTGAATTGTCCAAAATAAGGTGCTGTAGAAGAAACAAGAATCTTGACTTCCTTAGAAATATCCTCAACTGATCTTTAGTTAGTTAGAGATGGGGTCTCACTTTGTCACCCAGGCTGGGGTGCAGTGGCACCATCGTAGCTCACTGCCACCTCAAATTCCTGGGCTCAATGGATCCTTCTGCCTCAGTCTCCCTAGTAGCTGGAACTACAGGTGTATGCCACCATACACAGTTTATTTTTTTCTCCTTCTCCATCTCCCAAAGTGTTGGGATTACAGGTGTGAGCCACCACGCCCAGCTTCAACTGATGTTTAGCTAACTATGTTAGTAGAATTGGTTGGCACTAGAGTTGACTATACATGGCTTTCACATAGTGGTTAAGAATGCTATAGTGCCTGAGTTTACATCTTTGCTTCACCTTTTTTCCTCACCTATAGAAAGGGGGTTATTAAGTAGAATCATTGTTTTTTTTTTTTTTTTTTTTTTTTT
>NW_016107543.1:1267622-1269792 GCF_001604975.1 Cebus imitator | reverse complement strand
TCTTTAAATGTGCCTATTGGATTAAAGAATAAAAAAATGTATGGATTGAGGGCAGATGAAGGCAGAAACAATTTCCTGGTTATACCTACAACATTTATGCCTTTGTATGCACACCGATTTATGGCTAAAATATGCCTATTGGATGAAAGAATGAAAAAAATATATGGAATGGGGGGCAAAAAAAATGTATGGAATTCAGGCAGATGAAGGCAGAAACAATTTCCTGCCTACTTACAACCTTTATGTCCTTGTATGCACATCAATTCATGACTAAAATCAACCAACAAATAAGGAAGTGTGATATAGTGGAAAGACCTCTATATTGGGAGACAGGTGACATGAGTTCTAGTCCCACTATTGTGGACATAGATTTGCCCTTGGGCTTTGGGCAAATCACTGCTCACAGTCACTTTGTTCTCTGATCACTAACTTTCTCCATTTAAAAAAAAAAGTGCAGGCTGGGCAGTGGCTCACATCTGTAATCCCAGCACTTTGGGAGATGGAGATGGGCGGATCACAAGTTCAGGAGTTCAAGACCAGCCTGACCAACATGGAGAAACCCTGACTCTACTAAAAATACAAAAAAATTAGTTGGGGGTTGGGGCCCATTCCTGTATTCCCAGCTACTGGGGAGGCTGAGGCTGGAGAATCGCTTGAATCTAGGAGGTAGAGGTTGCAGTGAGCCGAGATTGCACCACTGCACTCCAGCCTGGGCAACAGAGCAAGATTCCAACTCAAAAAAAAAACAAAAAAAAAAACTGCGGGCCTGTAATCATCCCAGCACTTTGGGAGGCTGAGGCAGGCGGATCACCTGAGGTTGGAAGTTCTAGACCAGCCTAGCCAACATGGCGAAACCCCATCTCTACTAAAAACACAAAAATTAGCCCGGCATGGTGACATGTGCCTGTAATCCCAGCTGCTCGGAAGGCTGAGGCAGGAGAATTACTTGAACCCGGAAGACAGAGGCTGCAGTGACCTGAGATCACTCCATTGCTCTCCAGCCTGGGCAACAAGAATGAAACTCCGCCTCAAAACAAACAAACAAATAAACAAAAAGTGCAGTGGTGCCATCTTGGCTCACTGCAACCTCTGCCTCCTGGGTTCAAGTGATTCTCCTGTCTCAGTCTCCAAAGTAGCTGAGTGGAAAGACCTCTGCGTACCAATCCAGAGGTCTTTCCACTATATCGCACTTCCTTATTTGTTGGTTGATGGATTTTAGCCATAAATTCGTGTACATACAAAGACATAAAAGTTGTAGGTATTACCAGGAAATTGTTTCTGCCTTCATCTGCCCACATTCCATACATTTTTCATTCATTCATCCAATAGGCACATTTAGAGAGTGCCTATTTTTGCCACACTAGACATTGCTTTTCAAGTTTGTAGATCTTTTTTTTGTTTGTTTTGAGACAGAGTCTCATTCTGTCTCCCAGGCTGGAGTGCAGTGGCGTGATCTTGGATCACTGCAACCTCCGCCTCCTGGGTTCAAGTGACTCCCCTGCCTCAGCTTCCTGAGTAACTGGGATTACAGGTGCATGCCACCGTGCCTGGCTAATTTTTTGTATTTTTAGTACAGACGGGTTTTCACTGTGTTAGCCAGGATGGTCTCCATCTCCTGACCTCCTGATATCCCCCTGCCTCGGCCTCCCAAAGTGCTAGGATTATAGGCATGAGCCACTGAGCCTGGTAAATTTGTGGATCTTTTTACAGGGTACTCCAGCATATGAGAAGTTCCCAGGCTCCTGGATTCCCAATCCTACAGCCCTCCAAGGCACTCCTAGAGAAAAGTCTTTTGCCCTTTGGCCTTAGGCAAATCACTTTGTCCAAAGTTACTTTGTTCTCTGATCACTAATTTTCTCCATTTAAAAAAATAAAAAGTCTTGGACAGATGTGGCGGCTCACGTCTGTAATCCCAGCACTTTAGGAGGCCAAAGGAGGCAGATTGCCTGAGCTCAGAAGTTCTTGACTAGCTTGGGCAACGTAGTGAAACCCCATCAATACTAAAATAATATGAAAAAATTAGCCAGATGTGGCAGCATGCGCCTGTAGTCCCAGATACTTGGGAGGCTGAGGCAAGAGAATTGCTTGAACCCGGGAGGCGGAGGTTGCAGTGAGCCAAGATCGTGCCACTGCACTCCAGCTTGAGTGACACGGTGAGACTGTGTCTCAA
>NW_016107543.1:1263681-1266447 GCF_001604975.1 Cebus imitator | reverse complement strand
AAAAAAAAAAAAAAAAAAAATTCAGACATTACCACTGTACAAATCATCCATGTAACCAAAATGACTTGTACTCCAAAAGCTATTGAAATTAAAAGATATATTAATTTTTTTAAAAAAATTGCTCATTACCTGGTCTGTTCCTTGAAAAACTTTTAAGATGTATCTACTCTTTGGACATCATTTTGCTTTGCTTTGATTTGACTTCAAATCAAAGAAAGTTTGGCACAATGAAATCCGTGGGGGGCTCTGGCCAGGATTGCTCCCGGCCAGATGTAGATATTGCTCCACTATTTCCAAACTTTATTTGCCAATTACTTAAGTCCTCTGCACTTCAGTATACCCATCTATGATTTCACAGATGGGTACATTGAAATGCAGAGAACTTACCTTATAGAGCTGTTGTGAGCATAAGTGAAGTAATATACGGAAACATGTGACCTGGTAGATTGTAGGCGCCTAAAACCGTTTTTGCACTGGCCTGTTATAAACTGGGAATTGAGATGTTGAGGAAAGAAAGATAGATTTGCAGGCTCTAAGTATCTCCAAACAAGAGACGTGACCTTTTGCTGTTTTGCTCTTAAGGCTTGCAGGTTTCCAGGCTAGCGCTGCAGGGCATGCCCCAGCCTTATCCTTCAGCTGTGTTCTATCACCTGCAGCAGCCCAGCCGTGTCGTTCTGCCCTTTTCCCATCCTGGTTTCTCTGGAGGTGACTTTAGTTTCTACTTCCTACTCACCTTCTGGATGAAAAGTCTCATATTTGGTGTTTTGCACAGTGCCTTCTGAAATGTCACATCTCCACCTAGGTCTGCTCTGCTTTTCTTCTCATCTCTCTGATGGTCACTTCTGGTGTGGAATGTGCCATCTGTTTCTGAAACTGAGCAGAAGTTTGGGAAAGGGGGAGGGACAGGGGAGTCCAGGGCTTGCGTGTCAGCAGACACGTTACAGCTGCTGCAGGGCAAACCAGGGTGAAACCACAAGCCAGAAGCTCCAGGGCAGGCAGCCGTGAGGCCCGCCCCTCGGCTTCTCTCTCATCCGTCTCACCCAGAGGTTTCCTGGCAGGAGTGGGAGAGGTTGGTATAGAGTCCTTGAGCCCTGACTCATTCCCTGACCTAGTTGGGTGTTACCCAGCTATCTTCCAAATCTCTCTCCAGGGCCCTCAGTTAGCAACACAATAGCGTCATCCCAGTCAGAAGAAGCAGGAGGAAAGCAGGCTACCGATTTATGTCATTCCTTTCTGAGGGTCCCAACGACAACCAAGAGGTTTACAGGTTACATTGCTTATAAAATGAGCAAAATCATCCTACAGAGCTACATTAAGAGACTGGCTACTTTTCAGATTTCTTGATAGAAACAATCATGCTTAACTTTCTCAAAAAAAAAAAGAATAAAATCATTATTTTATTTTGCTTGGGGAGAGGAAGGGACTGAAACACTGAGCCAGGAAGTGACTGGTGATTATCACACAGTGAATCAGGAGCCTATCTAGGGACATAACTCAGGTTTCCTAACCCCACCCCAAATTTTATTCTTTCCCTCAGCCTAGTTACTTATGGACTACAGCAATGTCCTGGGCTTTCTGGACTTTACCAAAGTTCCTGTAATTGCCAAATTCCTGAGGGTTCTAGAGAAAACCGATTCTATGATGCTTCTGGGCTTCACATGTATCTCTTTCACAATTTTTCCTGTTAGAAAATGTGAGATATAGGCCAGGCACGGTTGCTTACGCCTGCAATCCCAGCACTTTGGGAGGCCAAGGCAGGTGGATCGCAAGGTCAGGAGATCAAGACCATCCTGGCCAACATGGTGAAACCCCGTAAGTCTCTACTAAAATACAAAAAACTAGCCAGGTATAGCAGCCTGTAGTCCCAGCTACTCAGGAGGCTGAGGCAAGATAATTGCTTGAACCCAGGAAGTAGAGGTTGCAGTAAGCCAAGATTGTACCACTGCACTCCAGCCTGGCCACCTAGCAAGACACAATCTAAGAAAGAAAGAAAGGGCCAGGTGCAGTCGTGCATGCCTTGTAGTCCCAGCTACTCGGAAGGTTGAGGTGGGAGGATGGCTTGAGCCCAGGAGTTCTGGGCTGTAGTGCGCTATGCTGATCGGGTGACCACACTAAATTCAGCATCAATATGGTGACCTCCCGGGAGCGGGGGACCACCAGGTTGCATAAGGAGGGGTGAACTGGCCCAGGTCGGAAACGGAGCAGGTCAAAACTCCTGTGCTGATGAGTAGTGGGATCGAGCCTGTGAATAGCCACTGCACTCCAGCCTGGGCAACTTAGCGAGACCCTGTCTCTTAACAAAAAGGGGCCGGGCGTGGTGGCTCACGCCTGTAATCCAAACACTTAGGAGGCCAAGGCGGGTGGATCACTTGAGGTCGGGAGTTCAAGACCAGCCTGGCCAACATGGTGAAACCCCATCACTATAAAAAAATTTTTCTTAAAAAGGAAAGAAGGAAGGAAAAAGAAAAGAAAATGTGAGATATATATTTGTTGCCTCCCTAAACAGGTTGCCAAAACACTTTAGATGTTATTCTTAGATTTAAAGAAGACCAATATGGTATGTGATCCTAAGGTTAGATCTCAGAGACAGAAGATTCCGTTTTTAAATCATTTGTTGCTGTTCAAGATCCTAATATCTTTGTGAGTCGCTGTACCAGTAGATAGATGCTGAAAATTATTTTCTTACCCTCCCTTTATTCAAAGGTCCCCATCTTGGCTGGGCAGGTGGCTCGTGCCTGTAATCCCAGCACTTTGGGAGGCCAAGGC
>NW_016107543.1:1260592-1262536 GCF_001604975.1 Cebus imitator | reverse complement strand
TAGAGACGGGGTTTCACCATGTTGACCAGGATGGTCTTGATCTCTTGACCTCGTGATCCACCCGCCTCGGCCTCCCAAAGTGCTGGGATTACAGGCTTGAGCCACCGCGCCCGGCGTTTTCTTTTCTTTTTGAGGTGGAATATTGCTCTGTCGCCCAGGCTGCAGTGCAGTGGTGCGATCTCGGCTCACTGCAACCTCCGCCTCCTGGGTTCATACAATTCTCCTACATTAGCCTCCAAATAGTTGGGATTGCAGATGTGTGCCACCATGACTGGCTAATTTTTGTATTTTTAGTAGAGACGGGGGTTTTGCCATGTTGATCAGACTGCTCTTGAACTCCTGACCCCAAGTGATCCACCTGCCTCAGCCTCCCAAAGTGCTGGGATTACAGGTGTGAGCCACTGTGCCCAGCCCCAATACTACTTCTTAATACTATTTGTTTTGTTTTATTTATTTTCTATTTTTTTGAGATGGAGTCTTGCTCTGTCACCCAGGCTGGAGTGCAGTATCAAGATCTTGGCTCACTGCAATCTCTGCCTCCTGAGTTCAAGCAATTTTCCTGCCTCAGCCTCCCGAGTAGCTGGGATTACAGGTATGCAGGAAATTGAATGTCAGTTTTAGGCCCATAGCTTCCATTGGGTTCTCGAAGGGTTCCATGATCATACCTCCCATTCAGATCCCTGCTGTGGACCATACAGTTCAGTGTTTTTCAGAATAAGGCTGGGAACCCAAGTTAATTTTGGAATCTAGGTCATGACTTCCATTTTAAAAAATGAATAATATAGAATAGAAAATATCATTGTGCATCACACATAGCAAGGACATTAATTTTTTATTAAACAATTAATATTTGATTCAAAACTCATATTTATAACTTTTTGATGTTACATATATATAAAATCAAAATATCTAACCTCATTCATTTAATGAATTTTTTATGGAGTATTTGCCATGCAGCAGATATTGCTGAGATCACTGGGGAATATACAGATGAAAGAGAAATGTTTCTGGTTCACAAGCAGCTCACATTTGGTAGGAAAGAGAAAAATACACCAAGAATTGCAAAAGAACCATAACGGCCACTACAGAAGTAAGAACAAGGTACAAGGTGGTGCAGAGGAGAGCGTGAAAGACAGTTTTGGGAATTCAGGTGAGGCCACACTTGAGTTGAGCCACACTTCAAATGAGCAGGAATTTGCAGGGAGGCATAAAATTCTAGGCAAGGGGCTAGGTATGATGGCTCACACCTGTAATCCCAGCACTTTGGGAGGCTGAGTCGGGTGGATCACTTGAGTCCAGGAGTTCGAGACTAACCTGGGCAGCATGGTGAAACCCCATCTCTACAAAAATTACAAAAATTATCCTGGCATGGTGGCAAATGCCAGTAGTCCCTGCTACTCTGGAGGCTGAGGGGAAGAGATGGCTTGAGCTTGAGAGATGGAGGTTGCAATGAGCCAAGATCATGCCACTGCACTCCAGCCTGGGTGCTAGAGCAAGACCCTGTCTCAGAAAACAAAAATACAAATAAAAATTCGGCCGGGCATGGTGGCTCATGCCTGTAATCCCAGCTACTCTCAGAGACCTAGGCGGGTGGATCATGAAGCCAAGAGATCCTGGCCAACATGCTGAAACCCCATCTCTACTAAAAATACAAAAATTGGCTGGGGATGGTGGCGAGTGCCTGTAGTCCCAGCTACTCAAGAGGCTGAGGCAGGAGAATCGCTTCAGCCCAGGAGGCGGAGGTTGCAGTGAGCTGAGATCCCATCACTGCACTCCAGCCTGGCAACAGAGCAAAATTCTGTCTGAAAAAAATAAAAATAAAAGTAAAAAATAAAAATTCTAGGCAAGGGGCCGGGCGCGGTGGCTCAAGCCTGTAATCCCAGCACTTTGGGAGGCCGAGGCGGGTGGATCACCAGGTCAAGAGATCGAGACCATCCTGGTCAA
>NW_016107543.1:1255899-1258667 GCF_001604975.1 Cebus imitator | reverse complement strand
CTGGGATTACAGGCACGCGCCACCATGCCCAGCTAATTTTTTGTATTTTTAGTAGAGACGGGGTTTCACCATGTTGACCAGGATGGTCTCGATCTCTTGACCTCATGATCCACCAGCCTCGGCCTCCCACAGTGCTGGGATTACAGGCTTGAGCCACCGTGCCCGGCCAATTTTTATATTTTTGGTAGACCAAAATATATGGGGTTTCACTGTGTTGGTCAGGCTGGTCTTGAACTCCTGACCTCAAGCAATTTACCCACCTCAGCCTTCTAAAGGACTGGGATTATAGGTGTGAGCCACCATGCCTGGCCTGTTTTTTTTTTTGTTTTTTTTGTTTTTTGTTTTTTTTAACAACCGCTGACATTCTACACAGAACTACTGGCCTGTTTTTGTTTTTGTTTTGTTTTTTGTACTTTAGGTTCTAGGGTACATGTGGAGATCATGCAGGATTGTTGCATAGGTACATACATGGCAATGTGGTTTGCTGCCTCCATCCCTCCGTCACCTATATCTGACATTTCTTTTTGTTTGTTTTTTGAGATGGCGTCTCCCTCTGTCACCCATGCTGGAGTGCAGTGGTGCGATCTTGGCTCACTGCAACCTCTGCCTTCCAGGTTCAAGAAATTCTCCTGCCTCGGCTTCCTGAGTAGCTGGGATTACAGGCATGTGCCACCATGCCTGGCTAATTTTTGTATTTTTTTTTTTTATAAAGATGGGGTTTCACCATGTTGGTCAGGCTGGTCTTGAACTCCTGACCTCAGGTTATCCGCCCGCCTTGGCCTCCAAAGTGCTTGGATTACAGGCATGAGCCACCGCACCCGGCCAATTTTTGTATTTTTGGTAGAGACGGAGTCTCGCCATATTGGCCAGACTGGTCTTGAACTCCTGATCTCAGGTGATCCGCAGATCTCAGCCTCCCAAAGTGCTTCGATTACAGGCATGATCTACTGTACCCAGCCCTCAATATCTTTCTTAATATGGGTCAGTCAGAACCAGTCACTTCAAAATGCAGGGAAACTGTTATCTCTCTAGATCTGACACTGTGTCTTCATGAAACTGTGACTGTATTAGGTTTGGTGAAACATAAACCATTTTCACGCAAAATACTGTCAAACCATTCCTCCTCCTTCCTGTGCAATTGATTTTTTTAAAAAACCTAGCCGGGCGCAGTGGCTCAAGCCTGTAATCCCTGCACTTTGGGAGGCCGAGGCGGGTGGAACACGAGGTCAAGAGATCGAGACCATCCTGGTCAACATGGTGAAACCCCGTCTCTACTAAAAATACAANGTCTCTACTAAAAATACAAAAAATTAGCTGGGCATGGTGGCACGTGCCTGTAATCCTAGCTACTCAGGAGGCTGAGGCAGGAGAATTGCCTGAACCCGGGAGGCGGAGGTTGCGGTGAGCCGAGATCGCGCCATTGCACTCCAGCCTGGATAACAAGAGTGAAGTTCCGTCTCAAAAAAAAAATAATAATAAAATAAAATAAAATAAATAAAAAAAATAAAAAACCACATAACTGGGTTATTCACCAACAATTCCCAGGTTCATTTTCTTAGTCCCATCTTTCTGCCCCTTTACTTCCTTTCTCTGATCTGGCCCTGGCTCATTAAGCAAACAGACCCACCCAGGCACAGCACAACTACAAATCTCTGAAGGTGAGCCACAGACACCAGCTCTATTTAATGGAATCATTGAGGACCTTCTCCCTTGCTAATTCCCCACATTCTGTCATGCTGGTCCTCCCTCTGTGATTCTGAGGTTTTCTGATTCCCAATCCTCATTAGCCACACCAGCCACTGCAGATATGATGTCTCTCTTTTCTTCCAGGTGTTTAGACTCCAGTCTGGACTTTGGCTTGGTTCTTCCCATTGGCTCTTGGTGTTCTCCTCTCCCTAGGATGGTACTCCCTTTTTAGTTGAGATATTATTTCATAGATAATATGTATAACTCTGCCTCAGTCTTTTAAATAAATACATAGTATTCTATTACATAATATACTATACAGATAGACACTTAGGTACCTTCCTACCTTTTGGTATTTTTTTTTTTTTTTTTTTTTTTGAGACGGTTTTTTTTTTTTTTTTTTTTTTTTTTTAATTTTTTTTTTTTTTTTTTTTTTTATTTTTTTTTTTTTTTTTTTTTTTTTTTTTTTTTTTTTTGAGATGGAGTTTCACTCTTGTTGCCCAGCAGGCTGGAGTGCAATGGCGCAATCTTGGCTCACCGCAACCTCTGCCTCCCGGGTTCAAGTGATTCTCCTGTCCCAACCTCCTGAGTAGCTGGGATTACAGGCACATGCCACCATGTCTGGCTAATTTTTGTATTTAGTAGAGACAGGGTTTCATCATATTGGTCAGGCTGGTCTTGAACTCTTGACCTCAGGTGTTCAAGAGTCCTGACTGCCTCGGCAGCCTCTTAAAGTGCTGGGATTACAGGTGTGAGCCACTGTGCCCAGCCTTGTCAACCTTATTATACCTGGCAATCTGCTATTTGAGGACAGATATTATTTATTACCTTAGTCTTCTCTTTCCCATCAATAATATCTCCAAACTCCATCAAATTCTTTCTCACCTGGTAAAGTTTTGAGATCTTTTTTGAATATGAGCTCTCATTAGGCATATTCTAGTTCCTCAATTTTCCTCATTCTTTCCTTTTTTTCTTTCTTCCCTTCCTTCCCTTCCTTTGCTTCCCTTTCTCTTTCTTTCTTTCCTTCCCTCCCTCCCTCCCTCTCTCTGTCTCTCCCCCTTTCTTTTTCTTTTTTTTTTTTA
>NW_016107543.1:1251139-1252755 GCF_001604975.1 Cebus imitator | reverse complement strand
AACCTCCGCCTCCTGGGTTCAGGCAATTCTCCTGCCTCAGCCTCCTGAGTAGCTGGGATTACAGGCACGCACCACCATGCCCAGCTAATTTTTTGTATTTTTGGTAGAGGCGGGGTTTCCCCATGTTGACCAGGATGGTCTCGATCTCTTGACCTCGTGATCCACCCGCCTTGGCCTCCCAAAGTGCTGGGATTATAGGCTTGAGCCACCGCGCCCGGCCCCTTTTGGTATTACAAGCAAAGAGGTCATAAGTCTTTGCAAGTACCAAGGTAGGATAAATTTCTGGAAATGGAATTGAAGGGTCAAAAGATAATATACATTTTTCTTTTTCTTTTTATTTATTTATTTATTTATTTATTTATTTTTGAGACAGAGCCTCGCTCTGTTTCCCAGGCTGGAGTGTGGTGGAGCAGTCTCAGCTCACTGCAACCTCTGCTTCCCGAGTTCAAGTGATTCTCCTGCCTCAGCCTCCCAAGTAGCTGGGATTACAGGCGCCTGCCATGACACCCGGCTAATTTTATCTATTTTCAGTAGAGATGGGGTTTCACCATGTTGGCCAGGTTGGTCTAAAACTCCTGACCTCGTGATCCACTTGCCTTGGCCTCCCAAAGTGCTGGGATTACAGGCTTGAGCCACCACGCCCAGCCTTATACATTTTTATTTTGATAGATTTTGCTAAATTGTTCTCCAAAGAGTTGTTAGATTTCACTTTACTAGTGGTTTAGATTTCAGTAACATAAGTGATTTCAAATTAAATATGCCTGTTCTTTAAAGATATCTTGATATTCTACTACTGGAAATTCGAAATTGCTTCTATTTTTTCCTTTCTTCTTTCTTATTTCTCCTCCTTACTCCTTCCTCTGATTTCTCCCCCATTCTGAACTCAAATTCTTCATATTCATTTATATAAAGTAACTCTGCTATCTCCAGACTCTTACACTTAACACTGCTCCATCCCTGCATTTGAAATACAAATCTCAGGCCTGGCACGGTAGCTCAGCCAGCACTTTGGGAGGCAGAGGCGGACTAATCATGAGATCAGGAGTTTGAGACCAGGCCAACCAACAAGGTGAAACCCTGTATCTACTAAAAATACAAAAATAAAGCTGGGGTTGGTGGTGCGCGCCTGTAAACCCAGCTACTCAGGAGGCTGAGACAGGAGAATTGCCTGAACCTCAAAGGTGGAGGTTGCAGTCAGCTGAGATTGCATCATTACACTCCAGCCTGGGTGACAGAGTGAGACTCCATCTCAAAAAATAAAAAAAATAAAATAAATAAAATTGAATCTAACTTTCTTAGTTTTTTTTTTAAATCTATTTTTTTCTTTTTTTAAATTTAATTTTTTTTTTTAAGAGACGGAGTTTTTCCATGTTGTTCATGCTGGTCTCGAACTCCCAACCTCCGATGATCTACCTGCCTTGGACTCCCAAAGTGCTGGGATTACAGGCGTGAGCCACCATGTCTGGCCTCTAACTTTCTTAGGAATCCTTATGATAGCCGGGCGCGGTGGCTCACGCCTGTAATCCCAGCACTTTGGGAGGCCGAGGCGGGTGGATCACGAGGTCAAGAGATCGAGACCATCCTGGTCAACATGGTGAAACCCCGTCTCTACTAAA
>NW_016107543.1:1247371-1249529 GCF_001604975.1 Cebus imitator | reverse complement strand
TTTGAGACAGGGTCTCACTCTGTTGCCCAGGCTGGAGTGTAGTGGTGCAATCTTGGCTCACTGCAGCCTCCACCTCCCAGGTTCAAGTGATTCTCCTGCCTTAGCCTCCTGAGTAGCTAGAACAACAGGCACCTGACACTATGCCTCACTACTTTTTATATTTTTATTGAGATGGGGTTTCACCATGTTGGCCAGGCTGGTCTCAAACTCCTGATCTCAGGTGATCTGCCCTCCTGGGCCTCTCAAAGTGGTGGGATTACAGGCATGAGCCACTGCACCTGTTGGGATATTCTGGATTAAAGTCCTATGAGCATTTATTCTTCATAGCGTTCTTTTTTCTCCCCATTAAAATATTTAAGCTTTGATATTTGCAGGAGTGGCAGAATCAGGTTTATAATGTCTGCCCGCATCATTTTCAGGTGAGTGGAAATGCTAAAAGTATATTAATATAGTAACAGTGGCAAAGAAAGAAAGATAAAAATGTCATTAGTTTGCCAGTGTGGTCTATCAGCCTTCGGCTGCTACTTGACATAATCTTGCCAACATCACACTCAAAGTAATTCCTCTTATTAAATGTGGCATAATTACCACCATATTCTGAACATGGATATTTAATATTGAAAAAAGTATTTAAAGTATTTGGCATATTTAAAGGGACAAGTTGGTTTTTATGGAGTCAGTTGATATTAACCTATGCTGTTTTCCACTAAGGTAAATACCCTAGGGTATGAGAAAAGCAGAAGAGAGTTAGAGCGCTTTTAGAGGTTTCATAGCCTAAAAAACTAAACATGACAGAATGTCAACCAACTCTCCAGAAAAAGATATTTGCAAACACACAAAACTATTTTAAAATCCCTGTTTACCCCGGGTGCAGTGGCTCATGCCCGTAATCCCACCACTTTGGGAGGCCAAGGTGGGTGGATCATCTGAGGTTAGGAGGTCGAGACCAGGCTGGACAACATGGTGAAACCCCTTCTCTACTAAAAATACAAAAATTAGCTAGGCATGCTGGCACGTGCCTGTAATCCCAGCTATTCAGGAAGCGGAGGCATAAGATTGCTTTAACCTGGTAGGAGGAGGAGGAGGAGGTTGCAGTGAGCCTAGATTGTGCCACCATACTCCAGCCTGGGCAACAGATCAAGACTTTTTTTGATCAAGATCAAAAAAAAAACTCCTCTTATAAAATCAGACAATTCAAAAGCATTGGCTGCCATCTTCAAAACCTGAAAGCAGGCTGGGCACGGTGGCTCATGCCTGTAATCCCAGCACTTTGGGAGGCTGAAGCGAGTGAATCACCTGAGGTCAGGAGTTCATGACCAGCCTGACCAACATGGTGAAACCTCCGTCTCTACTAAAAATACAAAAAAAAATTAATCAGGTGTGGTGGCAGGCACCTATAATCCCAGCTGCTAGGGAGGGTGAGGCAGGAGAATCGCTTGAACCCAGGAGGTGGGGGTTGCAGTGAGCCGAGATCGCACCATTGCAGTCCAGCCTGGGCAACAAGAGTGAAACTCCATCTTAAAAAAAAAAAAAAAAAAAAAACCCTGAAAGCAGAGTACTGGTAGGGTTAGCATATTTAGCAAATAAAAATATAGCATGCCCAATTGCATTTGAATTTCAGGCCAAGCACAGTGGCTCACACCTGTAATTCCAGCACTTTGAAAGTCCAAGGTAGGTAGATCATTTGAGCCCAAAGTTTGAGATAAGCCTTGCCAACATGACAAAGCCCCATCTCTACCAAAAAAAAAAAAAAGATTGGCTGGGCACAGTGGCTCATGGCTGTAATCCCAGCACTACTTTGGGAGGCCGAGGTGGGCGGATCACCTGAGGTCAGGAGTTTGAGACCAGCCTGGACAACATGGTGAAACCCTGTCTCTACTAAAAAAATACAAAAATTGGCCGGGCGCGGTGGCTCATGCCTGTAATCCAAGCACTTTGGAGGCCAAGGTGGGCTGATCACCTGAGGTCGGGAGTTCAAGACCAGCCTGACCAACATGGTGAAACCCCATCTCTACGAAAATACAAAAATTAGCCAGGCATGATGGCATTTGCCTGTAATCCCAACTACTCGGGAGGTTGAATCCAGGAGACAGTGGTTGCAGTGAGCCCAGATTGCGCCACTGCACTTCAGCCTTGGCGGCTGAACAAGACTCCATCT
>NW_016107543.1:1241339-1246976 GCF_001604975.1 Cebus imitator | reverse complement strand
AAAAAAAAAAACAATACAAAATTAGCTGGGTGTGGTTGTGCATGCCTGTAATCCCAGCTACTGGGAAGGCTGAGGCAGGAGAATTGGTTGAACCTAGGAGTTGGAGGTTGCAGCGAGCCAATATTGCGCCATTGCACTGCAGCCTGGGAAACAATAGCAAAACTTCGTCTCAAAAATACAAATTGAATTTTAGATAAACAATGAATAGTTTTTAGTATTTAGTACCCTAACTCCTAACTATTGAATATTTTTAAGCATGTCCCATAAAATATTTGAGACTATTTACACTAAAAACTATTCGTTTTATCTGAAATTCAAATTTAACTAAGTGTGCCGTTTTTTCATCTGGCAACCTTATTGCTGGGGAAAGTTACTTGGTCTAACCCCTTCATTACTCTGCAGAACAAGGGACTCCAACCTGGCTGATGAGAACATGCCCTTAGGGTTGACTACATGGAATTATAAAGTTACCATGATCACGGTAAAGGGAGAATTGAACCTTTCTTCTGCTCCATGGATTTCCATTCTGTCTCTCACACTACAAAAAGCATTTAAATATATTTCCAGTTATTCAGAGTGGTAATGGATTAATTTCAGTAAATAAAGAGAATATTTCATTTAGATCTCTAAGGTTAGGATTTGTGTGTGTAGGGGCTAAGATCCTAGGATTAACCATATAGATTTATAAACCTAGAGAACTTGTTTCTCTTGCTAGGTTTGCTCTTCCTAGTGAGGAATGAGCAGGCTTGATTTTGTAAAGCAGTTGGAGGACTTGAAAAATGCTGAATGAACATATTTTTTCCTAATGAAGTTATCACCCACAATGAAGTAACCTACAAAGGATGACCTCATTGTTAGGCTTTGTAGGACTTGTCATACTATGTCAGATCTCCAGGGTGGAAGTCTGACTAATGGAGGCTAGAGTAGTAGTACTTCAGAGCTGGGTTGAAAACAGCAGTGTTTCCCTGAGTCTACTTTAAGCACTCATGGAAAGAGCATTCTTTTCAGCATCAGCTGATGCTCTGCAGCACAAGATTCTATTACCCTCATTTGAGCTGCCTGGTTATTCCAGCAATCAGATCTTTCTGTCTCCTTCCTGTTACTTGGCCCTGACACCAACTGTCATGTGCCCTTTTTGCCTTGACTCCCAGGCATAAAGCTCCTTTCATTTTTTTTAACCCCAAATGCTAGAATATTGGAATTTCTAGGACATTTACATGGCTTCTGATGACAATGGAGAATATCTGCAATCGGGACTGTCCTGTAAAATCTAGGGCATGTGTGGTCCCCCTTGTCAACACATTTCAACACTTGTTCTCTGACAGTTACCTAGGACAGCAAGGATATTCAGAAAGGAGAGAGGCCTGGGAGTCAGAAATTCTTCTCATCATGGGTTTTAGTCATTGCTTTGCAGTCAACTCTGGGCAAATTACTACATCTATCTTTGTCCTATATCAGTTTTTGACCCCTTGTTTTTGAAGCCCCCATAACAATTATTATTATTATTTTGAGATGGAGTCTCGCTTTGTCACACAGGCTGGAGTACAGTGGCACAATCTCAGCTCACTGGAACTTCCGCCTTCCAGGTTCAAGCGATTCTCCTGTCTCAGACTCCCAAGTAGCTGGGATTACAGGCACACACCTCCATGCCCGGCTACTTTTTTGAATTTTAGTAGAGACAGGGTTTCTTCATGTTGCCCAGGCTGGTCCCGATCTTCTGAGCTCAGGGGATCCACCTGCCTTAGCCTCCCAAAGTGCTAGGATTACAAGTGTGAGTCACTGCAACCAACTGCCTGTAACAATTATAGAAAGCAAAGCAATAGGAAATAATTTTCAACTAACTTTGGCTATCTTAAAATGTAAGTTATGAATCCTAGTGTTAGTAACATAGCACACTGGCCTTCCTTACTTTGAAGCAGGAGAAAAGTTAGGGAAAACAAGGGCCTTCAAGATTTTACCATTTTAGGCTGGGCACATTGGCTCATATCTATAATTCCAGTACTTTGGGGAGGCAGGAGGATGGCTTGGGCTTAGGAGTTTGAGACCAGCCTGGGCAACATGGCAAAATCCCATCTCTACGAAAAAACTCCACACAAACTATACGGACGTAGTGGTGCATGCCTGAACTCCCAGCTACTTGGGAGGCTGAGGTAAAGGAAAATTGAGCCTGGGAGGCAGAGTTTGCAGTGAGCTGAGATCACATCACTGCACTCCAGCCTGGGCGACAGAACGGGACCCTGGTATCTGCTCTAAGAATGCAACTTGTAAATTTCAAGTCTGAACCCAACCTGGATAGAACTAGTGTCTAATTTCTGGAAAAAATAAAAGGAGGTAGGGCTTATAAACTAAAGAAAATGATTTACTTTGTCAGACAGCAGTAATAGAGGGCACTTTTTCTGTAAAATAGTGACTCCTTTTCTCCTCTTCCACCTCCTCCATTCCTTTGATTCTGTCACCATCTCCTGCATGTACTGATATCCTCTTACATTGAGATAAGACAGTAATGAATCACTTTAGCAAAAGTACATAAAGCTAAACAAAGCTGACATCGTTTGGCATCTCTTGGCACCGAGAAACATCGGGATAGAGCACAGCAAGAAAGAATTCAGGGTTTCCTGATACAGAGTTACCAAAACTGTGGCCTCCACTTCAAAGCTAATGTAGGTTTGTGGCAAGAAGAATATAAATCTCTCTAGAATGGTTTAAATTGTGCCTTTTTGCCTAAAAAGTTTTGCCTTTTTTTTTTTTTTTTTGACCTGCCCTAATTCCTGATGTCAGGTCCCTAGGGTATTTGTGCTATGCCTCATTCTTAGTGAATTTATATTTTATACAGTGTGATCACACTTTGAACTAAAATAGACCATATCCAGAAACCTGCCGGTGCTCATTTCTAAAGAATATGAGCAGTTTGAATTGCTTTTTGTCTCTTTGGCTTCTTCTTGAATCACTTCACCAAAATAGAGATGTTACCATCAGATTTTATTTTATTTTTTAAAAAAGGCACTAAATCCCAAAGGCTAGCCTCCATGCCAAGACAATTTTTCTAAAACATGTATTCTGAAAATGAAAGGGTCTCAGATGCTTACCTTATGGTTTCTCTTCAGCTCTAGAACTGTTTGTTTATTTGGGACACTATGACTTTTGGTTCAGTCCATGAACAAGCAGGTCACAAGCCAATTTTTAGCTCCCTTATACTTTTTAAGTATTTATTAATCTTGACTCCTATGCAAACTGTAGAAAGGCTGGCAGCAGAAGATTCTTATCCTTAGTTATTTATGTGGCTAGGACTCCAAAGCAAATTGCTCTCTCAAAGTGCAGGGAGGCTAGCAGCAGAAGATTCTTATCCTTAGTTATTTATGTGGCTAAGACTCCAAGGCAAATTGCTCTCATAAAATCACACCCCATGAGATGTGATTCTGCCAGATTAGCAGGCCTTAATGTCTTGGGTCTCTTCTCTTCACCCCACCCATAACCTGGGTTAAGCTTATTCTCTTTGCTGGGCCTTGAATCACATATTGGGTGGGGAATAATTCTGATGTCAATTCTTCTTTTCAAGGATTTAAGAAGCAAACAGAAATAGAGCCAAGGGTGAAGAAGCTGAGCCCCCCTGACTTGCCAAGCTGCTGAGACTTCTAATCTTCTTGGCTGCCCCATTGGTCTGGTTCAACCTTAGCTCATGCTGATTTTTTTGGATTTGACATCAAGGCAAACATCATTGCAAACTCAATTCCAGCATGCCAGCTCCAGAACAGTGTAACCTTTGAAGACTCGGGATTTCACCTGGTGCAGTGGCTTATGCCTGTAATCCCAGCACTTTGGGAGGCTGTGGTGGGTGGATCGCCTGAGGTCAGGAGTTTGAGACCAGCCTGGTCAAAATGGTGAAACCGTCTCTACTAATAATAAAAAAAATAGCTGGGCATGGTGGCATGCACCTGTAGACTCAGCTACTTGGAAGTCTGAGGCAAGAGAATCGCTGGAACCCAGGAAGTGGAGGTTGCAGTGAACCGAGATTGTGCCACTGCACTCCAGCCTGGGTGACAGAGCAAGACTCCATCTGAAACAAAGAAAGAAAGAAAGGAAAGAGAAAGAAGAAAGAAAGAAAGAAACAAAGAGAAAGAAGAAAGAAAGAAACAAAGAGAAAGAAGAAAGAAAAGACAGAAAGAAAAAGACAGACAGACTTGAGATTTCAGAAGAAACGTTATAGTAGCATTCCAGAGACCCACGCATCAGACACAGACATACGCCTTCTTGTTTGCAGCAGAGGGTATTGGCTATCATATGAATTGGCTCCCTAACTTATATTTTGCAAAGCCCTGGTGGCTAACCCTTCATAACAGGACATAGCCAAACAGGTCATCTCAGTTTGAAGATAATCAACAAAGGGGTTAGGTTTGGTCTTGCCATTGTCAGTCCTTTAGAATTGGTAAACAGACCTGCAGAAGTAGTTGTGAAAAGGGAAGCAGAAGTACTGAAGAAAAAAAAAAAAAGAAAGGCTATAAAGGAAGTGAGAAAGGTGGAAATGTATAACTTTTTCAACTTCCTGATGGAAAGATACCAAGAAAAATAAAACTCTTTCTGACCAGATAGGACCTTTCTTTGGCCACATTTTGATGTGCATAATGTCATATTGCTATCCCCAAATAAATACAACTATGTATCTATCCATCAATCAATCTATCTAATCTATAGCTCACATATTATCACTTATGTCAAATTAAGTTATGCATCATTATAGCAGACATTTTAAGGCATGTGAAATTAATCTACTTTCATGAAGAACACAGGATGGGTAGGCAGCATTCTATCTACTCACATTTCCAACTGCCATTACAACAGCCATTTTAAGTTACAGAAGAGTCAAGGCTGGGATCTCATGGCATCACTTCCCATGAATTGTTCTCCGACTTTTTGTGTTCCTGGCTTTTGGAGCCCCTTCACCATATTCCGCAGGTAAGACACACATTAGTGGAATTCGAGTTATAATTTGTATGCTTGAAATTGACATTGAAAGCCATAATTTCTAAGTCAGGGAGGCTAAATAGTAACTGTAATGCTTTGTTTTGATGTAACTTGGTGGTTTTGTAATGGTCTCTCAAACTCTCCACATATTTCTCTGTGTTCCACAGCCAGGGTTTCTCTTCTTCCTGCCTGAATATTTTTGCTCCCTAATCCAATTTCCTTTACATTCTCTTTGCTGTGAAATACTTCTTTCGATGACTTACATTTGCTCTCTATATATCCTTTACTTCAACCTTTTACCAGTCCTGCAATGAAGACCATTATCACATTAAGTAAGTAATAGGCTTTTTTGGCTAGGCTCGGTGTCTCACACCTGTAATCCCAGCACTTTGGGAGGCTGAGGTGGGCGGATCATCTGAGGTTGGTTCAAGACCAGCCTGACCAACATGGAGAAACCCCGTCTCTACTAAAAATACAAAATTAGCCAGGCATGGTGGCATATGCCTGTAATCCCAGCTACTCTGGAGGCTGAAGCAGGAGAATCACTTGAACCTGAGAGGTGGAGGTTGTGGTGAGCTGAGATCCTGCCACTGCACTCCAGGCTGGACAACAAGAGCAAAACTATGTCTCAAAAAAATAAAAACAAAATAATAGGCTTTTTTTTTTTTTTTTTTTTTT
>NW_016107543.1:1237470-1239644 GCF_001604975.1 Cebus imitator | reverse complement strand
GAAAAGAAAAATAATAGTAGGCCAGGCGCGGTGGCTCACGCCTATAATCTCAGCACTTTGGGAGGCTGAGGCAGGTGGATCACCTGAGGTCTGGAGTTCGAGACCAGCCTGACCAACCCCATCTCTACTGAAAATACAAAATTAGCCAGGCGTTGTGGTGCGTGCCTATAATCCCAAATTATCCTTTGAACCTGCTACTTAAAATAACAGGAATTTAGGCCAAAGGGACTCAAGGACTCAAGTCACACCTTTTCGCTGACCGGAGGCAAAATCTACTTTAGGGTTTTGCTTGTAATTGGTATTTTATACATTCGACCCTGGCCGAACTGACCAAGTGGGTAGGCTTCAACTTCCCGAGGCAGCCCAGGAGCCCCTCACGCCTTTCCTTCCACTGATCAAGCCCTTCCCGGTTCCTTCCAGCTGGAAGGCAAGTCCCCCGTCCGGAGCCACGCCGACAGGTGCAGCGCCCAGAGCCGCCGCTCGCTCTGCGTTGGCGCCAGCTACCCTGCGCCCTCCCGCCCCGCCGGCCGCGTCCTCGCCCTCGCTGCTCCGCCCTCTGCCCCGGCATGCGCGCGCACCCCCGGGGGGGCGCGCCCGCCCGCCGGGGCCGCGCACGCAGCCGCCGCCGCCACCGCCTCCCTCCCTCCCTCTTTGAGGGCCCTCCTCCCCTTCCCTCCCCTCCGCCCCCTTCCCCGTAGGCAGCCCGCCCGCCAGTCTGCCCGCACCGCCTCCCTCCCGGCCCCTAGTGCTCCGGCTGGGTCTCTCCCCCGCCCCCCAGGCTCCCCGGGTCGCTCTCCTCTGGCGGTCGCCCGCGCTCGGTGGATGTGGCTGGCAGCTGCCGCCCCCTCCCTCGCTCGCCGCCTGCTCTTCCTCGGCCCTCCGCCTCCTCCCCTCCTCCTTCTCCTCCTCAGCCGCTCCTCTCGCCGCCGCCGCCGCCTCCACAGCCTGGGCCTCGCCGCGATGCCGGAGAAGAGGCCCTTCGAGCGGCTGCCTGCCGATGTCTCCCCCATCAACTACAGCCTTTGCCTCAAGCCCGACTTGCTGGACTTCACCTTCGAGGGCAAGCTGGAGGCCGCCGCCCAGGTACTGCGACCCTCGGGCGCCGAGACGAGCTGCGGAGTGAGCAGTTAGGCCGCGCCCGCAGGCTGGACTCGGGGCCCGGCCCGAAGGGCGGGCGGGCCTCGGGTCGGGGCTGGGCGGCCGCAGGGCGCCGGGGTCGGCGTGCTCTGCCCTGGTCGGCTGGGGCTGGGGGCCGGGCCCGGAGCCGGGGCTGGGGCTTGGGCTGGGGCCGCGCTGCGGGAGCGAGGTGGAGCTGGCGGCCCGACCCGTGCACCCTTCCCCGGCGAGCACACCTGTGTGGGACTTCCCCCTCGCCCAGGGCCCTTCTGGGCTTGATAATGTTCCGGGGGAGGCTGGAGGGTGCTGGGAGAGGACGGAGAGGTCATGGGAGTCTCCGCTCTGCCTCAACCACCTGACTCAGTTCTTTCTTTGGTTTCTCTCTACACCCCTCGGGTGATAGATTGGAGGGGGTGGTCATCTGGGACTCTGGCCGCCGCGCGGGAGCGAGGAGGGGAGCTTCTAGAAGCGGGGAGCTTCTAGAAGCGGGGAGAGGGTGAGAACGAGAATGTTAATCCCAGGCAGCCTCGTTGAGTTCTCCCCGCCTGCTCCAGCCCAGGGGCTGGGTTTCCAAGATGATCCGCCCCCTCCCCCTTCCCCTCAAGTGACAGTGCAGCAGTGACTTTGTTCTCTCCTAACCTCTAGAGAAGCTGCGGGAGGACCCCATCTCCGCTTTTCCTTCTATCTTCCTAGCTTTGCGGCCTTCGAAGCTGGTGGATTTATTGCTGCCGTGATGGTTGCTTAGCAGTACCTTCCTCTGAAAGAAGCTGGCTGGGCGCGGTGGCTCATGCCTGTAATCAATCCCAGCACTTTGGGAGGCTGAGGCGGGCCGATCGCTTGAGGTCAGGAGTTCGAGACCAGCCTGACCAACATGGTGAAACCCCATCTCTACTAAAAATACAAAAATTAGCCGGGCGGGGTGGTGGGCGCCTGGTAATCCCAGCTACTCGGGAGGCTGAGGCAAGAGAATCACTTGAAACCTGGAGGCGGAGGTTACAGTGAGTCGAGATTGCGGCCACTGCATTCCAGCCTGGGCAACAGAGTGAGACTCCTCAAAA
>NW_016107543.1:1234487-1237375 GCF_001604975.1 Cebus imitator | reverse complement strand
AGAAGGAAAGGAAGCTATTAGTTGTAACATACCACTGGTGGAAATATTCCATTACTCTTCATTGCAGTTTTTGGTGAATCATACTCCCCTCCCTCTTCCCGCAGCATTATCTGAAGTATTGTTTGGTTTTGGAGACCATTAGTGTAGATGCCCAACAAACGTACTAACAATAGACATTTATGATACCAGGTAATACGAAGTCTGTAATAAAAATGGGAGCTGTTTGATAGTTATCTGTAAATAGAATGGTGGTAAATATATTTTATTTCATTTATCTTCCTACTGTAGCCTGGGGTGGAGGGGAAATCAGTAGGCTCCAGCCTTAAAGAACAAGGTGTATATAGCAATGAAATGAAAGAAATGAAGACTGGTACTTGAATGAATTGAATGTTGGTAGTTGTCTTTGAAAGCCAAGAGAGTATTGTACTCAGTTTGAAAATACGTCTAAAAGTACAGAATTTTAAAGTATAGTTATCTATAGTTATCTGTGACAGATAACTATAGCTGTCACATTTGGGGCACTGGTGTGAAAGCAAGAGGGCTCTAGAGTCTGGCAGCATCAAAAGGCAGAACTTAGTGAAAATCAGGTGATTTAAAATTTTTCCATTAAGAATATGAATCAGAATCAATGCATCTTGGGTCTAAATTAGAATTTGAGAAGGTTATTTGGGAAACTGTGGTTTAAGCCAAGTGACTAGAGTGTTTGATATATACTGGCAAGGGGCAGATGGGAGGGATTGTAAACAGTAGTGTGTCTTGTGACTTGGCAAACCTTTGGGAAAGAGAACCTAGTGATGAATGAGTTCGCATTATGTGAAAAGACTAACATTAAAAAAAAATTTGTTTCTTTACCCTGTTAGTTGCCAAAATGGGTTCATAAATTTTGGAGGCAAACATATTTTGGGAAAAGTCCAGAAAACAGTACAGATTTTTAAATGATTACTTATTAAAGAAGTGAGTTTTATTTAAGTATTGGGGTAGAACAACAAGCAGTGACATGTTACTCCTTACCTCTTTACTACTTTTTTGGGAGACTGGTTTAGGCCATTAAGGCAGCCTGTTGTGATGTACTAGATATTAGCAGAGACTTGTTAATTTGATGCAAGGAAATAAATGAATATTTTAAGTAACATGAACTTTTTTTTTTTGAGTCTGTTCTGTCAACCAGGCTGGAGTGCAGTGGTGTGATCTCAGCTCACTGCAACCTCTGCCTCCCAGGGTCAAACAATTCTTCTGCCTCAGCCTCCCAAGTAGCTGGGATTACAGGCGCACGTCACCATGCCCAGCTAATTTTTTTGTATTTTTAGTAGAGACGGGGTTTCACCATGCTGACCAGGCTGGTCTCGAACTCCTGATCTTGTGATCTGTCCACCTCAGTGCTGGCATTACAGGTGTGAGCCATTGTGCCTGGCCAACATGAACTTTTCAAAGCACTTTTTTTTTTTCTGGAAATTCTTTTCAGGCTAAATGGCAACACAAAGATGACACAATAGTGAATTCCAACAGGTTTTATTAAAGGATGATTGGACTATTAAATTGTACTCATTGACATGTTTGGATGGGTAAAAGAGGAATTAACATTGGTAAGAAGTAAAAAACATATTAATGTATTATTAATTATTTTTGAAATTATTAATGTTTTTGAAATCCATGAATTAGAGCAATACATCTAAATTGTGGCATTAGGTGGTATCTTGTGGAAATTTAAAAATATTGACAAAATTCATATCTGTCAATTATATTTATGTTTATAACTGATATTGGATCAGTTTCCTAACAGTTGGAATCACGTAACACAAAACATGCAAGTTGCTTGGTTGCTTTAGCTGCACAATTTTATGATAAACCCTGAGTATTTGTAGAGGTTATGTATTAGAAATGTAGTGGATTTTAAAAATTAATTAATTAATTTTTTGAGATGCATTTTCGCTCTTTTGCCCAGGCTGGAGTGAAGTGGCATGATCTTGGCTCACTCTGCCTCCCGGGTACAAGTGATTCTCCTGCCTCAGCCTCCTGAGTAGCTGGGACTACAGACGCGTGCCACCATGCCTGGCTAATTTTTGTATTTTTAGTAGAGATGGGGTTTCACCATGTTGGCCAGGCTGGTCTCGAACTCCTGACCTCAGGTGATCCACCTGCCTCAGCCTTCCAAAGTGTTGAGATTACAGGCGTGAGCCACTGTGCCCAGCCAACTTAGTGGATTTTTAATCTGGGCTGGGTTGTGGACTGATAGAGAAGATGAAGGAATTAGTCCATGTTCAGTGATTTAAAAATTAGTTGTCTTTCACATAAGTGAGTGTGGTCTGGCTGGTTTTGAAAATGTGTTATTATGGACCTACAGAAGTTTCTCTAGGCCAAAATTAATTTCATTCCCTGTTCCCCCCCTTTACACTGGATACTTGAAAGCAGTGGACTGAAGTAGATATTTCATATTTTGATTCTCTCCCTTTGTGGATAATTAATCAAAATGAATTGTAAGTTTATGTGTGTGACTACTATTCATGATTATGAGTGTGTAGTGGCTGGGCTTTCTCTCCCTCTGTTATTTTTTTGGAGAGAGTTTTGCTCTTTCGCCCAGGCTGAAGTGCAGTGGTGCGATCTTGGCTCACTGCAGCTTCCGCCTCTCAGGTTCAAGCAGTTCTCCTGCCTCAGCCTCCCGAATAGCTGAGTAATGCCCAGCTAATTTTTTGTGTTTTTAGTAGAGACAGGGTTTGACCATGTTGGCCAGGGTGGTCTTGATCTCCTGACCTTGCCTTGGCCTCCCAAAGTGCTGGGATTACAGGCATGAGCCACAGCACCCAGCTGGGCTTTTCTCTTATGAAGATATTTTTTTTTTTTTTTTTGAGACGGAGTTTCACTCATGTTACCCAGGCTGGAGTGCAATGGCG
>NW_016107543.1:1227112-1229624 GCF_001604975.1 Cebus imitator | reverse complement strand
AAAGTCACACTATGAGATTAAACAGATATTAAGGTTTTGCCCCATTTGCATCAGACTGCGCATGCTGTTTTTGGAGGAAATAAGATGTCACAGATACCGCTAAAGCCCATATCCATCTCTTCCCTCCCCTACCCCTAGAAGTAACTTCTGTCTTAAGGTAGTTGCCTATTATTCCTATGTAGTTTAAAACTTTTATTGCATGTTGGTAGCCACAAACATCACATACCAATATTCTGTGCGTTTTGTGTTTTTACATTAATGGTACTTAAATTTTTGACCTTCTGCAAGTGGCTTTTTTCAGTGTCTCTTGTTAGAAAACTTAGCTCAAGTTGAGTTTACTAATTATTTACTTTTTACTGTTTTTTTTTGTGAGATGGAGTTTTGCCTTGTTGCCCAGGCTGGAGTGCAATGGCACGATTTCAGCTCTGCCTCCCAGGTTCAAGCTATTCTCTTGCCTTAGCCTCCCAAGTAGCTGGGATTATAGGCATGTGCCACCACGCCTGGCTAATTTTTTTGTATTTTTAGTAGAGACAGGGTTTCTCCCATGTTGGTCAGCCTGGTCTCGAACTCCCAACCTCAGGTGATCCACCCTCCTTGGCCTCCCAAAGGGCTGGGATTACAGGTGTGAGCCACCACGCCTGGCCTACTATTATTTTTTTTTTTTGAGGCAGAGGTTCGCTCTGTTGCCAGGCTGGAGTGCAGTGGCACTATCTGAGCTCACTGCAACCTCCGCCCTGCAGGTTCAAGTGATTCTCCTGCCTCAGCCTCCCAAGTAGCTGGGATTACAGGGATGCACCACTACGCCTGGCTGATTTTGTATTTTTAGTAGAGACTTGGTTTCACCATGTTGGCCAGGATGGTCTTGTCTTGTAATCCACCCAGGTCAGCCTCTCAAAGTACTGGGATTACAGGCAAGAGCCACTGTGCCCAGCCAATTATTGCTATTATTATTATTATTTTTTTAAAGACGGGGTCTCAGCCGGGCGCTGTGGCTCACGCCTGTAATCCTAGCACTTTGGGAAGCTGAGGGGGGTGGATCACCTCAGGTCAGGAGTTCAAAACCAGCCTGGCCAACATGGTGAAATCCCATCTTTAAAAGAAAAAAAGAAAAGAGAGAAGACAGGGTCCCACCATGTTGGTCAGGCTGGTCTTGAACTCCCGACCTCAGATGATCCGCCCGCCTCGGCCTCCAAAGTGCTTGGATTACAGGCATGAGCCATGGCGCCTGGCCAATTATTGCTATTTTAATGATGAAATCAGTTTTATTAGGCAAAGCAACTCAGGCTTCAGACTGATTGACATTTGGAATTGTCACAGTGGAGATTATTTTTTACAAAAATCTCAGAACATTGGCAATCAGAAAAAAACTCTCTTTTAGTCTTACTGTAGTAAATGTAGAATATGCTGGGCGTGGTGGCTCATGCCTGTAATCCCAGCACTTTGGGTGGCTGAGGCAAGCGAATTAAGAGGTCAGGAGTTTGAGACCAGCCTGACCAATATTGTGAAACCCCGTCTCTACTAAAAATATAAAAATTAGCTGGGTATGGTGGTGCATGCCTCTAATCCTAGCTACTCAGGAGGTTGAGGCAGGAGAATCACTTGAACCTGGGAGGCATAGGTTGCAGTGAGCTGATATCATGCCACTCCAGCCTGGGTGACAAAAGCAAAAACTCCGCTTCAGAAAAAAAAAAACGATATGTTTCTGATGTTCCTGAGTGACTGTAGTAAAGACTCATTCAGGAAAAAGTTATCTCAGGTATCTGCCTCCGTAGCTCATAGGAAACTTACATTGTAAAGTTGTTACCAGGGGTCAAGCTGCGTCTTTGGTATAGCCCTTACTTAGTATTTAGTTTAGTTGGAGTGGAGTCTATCTAGGAGGCCAAGAAGACTTATCTCTGGGTTTGAAACAAAGCAAGAATACACTAACATTCTATCCTTTAATAATATCAAGTAGAAAAATTGAAAATGAGCTTGTTATCAGTACACTTTTATATGCCAATCTTGTTTCACTTCTGTTTTAAACCTGGAAACTGAAGATTTTAAGGCTGAAATTTCTTTGAATTATTACCTGTTTTTTCGATAGTGGGACACACAGCTAATTTTACTAACATGAAGGAATCAGTGGGGAATCAGGTACTATGTCATCAGGTCAACACTACTGTTGGGAAGAGCAGCATCAAAAAGAATAGTGTTATGCTGTGTTGTAGTCAGCACATACACTTATGTCCAAGCAGGTATTTTAAATTACCTTCTTGGGGTAGTACACATATGCTGATATCCAAAGGGCCATATAATATAATACATAGTTTTTAAACTTCATGTCATTCTGATCAGAAGCTTTATAAACTTTAGGTGAATGCTGTTAGATGATATGATATTTAATTTAATCTGTGTGTATGTGTATGTCTTAACATCTGTTAAGTGATGATACCATATGAGGCACTAAGTGCTAAAACATACACTTTCCTAGATTATCCCATTGTTGGTCAACTTTTTTTTTTTTTTTTTTTTT
>NW_016107543.1:1223360-1224802 GCF_001604975.1 Cebus imitator | reverse complement strand
TTTTTTTTTTGGAGACAGTCTGGCTCTGTCGCCCAGGCTGGAGTGCAGTGACCTTGGCTCACTGCAGCATCTGCCTCCCGGGTTCAAGTGATTCTCGTGCCTAAGCCTCCTGAGTAGCTGAGATTATAGGCGCCTGCCACCACACCCAGCTAATTTTTGTATTTTTAGGAGAGACAGGGTTTCACCTTGTTGGCCAAGCTATTCTCAAACTCCTGACCTTGTGATCCACCTGCTTTGGCCTCCTAAAGTGCTGGGATTACAAGTGTGAGCCACTGCGTTGTGTTTCTGAATTTTTAAGTCAACTTCTGAATAGGCAGATAATTCTTTGGTTTTTTTGTTCAACCGTGGTGCGATCAATGGTCAGTTGGACACAAAGGTTTTAGTGCTGTTTAGGTATGTTTTGGTGAAATAAACAGTGTGAGGGAATATTGCCCATTAAAAGATAAGCCGTTCATTAACTGACATTTTTGTTTTGAAACATGAAGATTTGTGAGAAGAGTTTTTTGTAAGTGAGCCAAAGTAGTTTTACTTTGTATGTTAGAGATTTTTAACAGCTCATTATAGACCTTGTAACATACCATCTCTAATTTAGATCAGGTAATTTAGTTTCCAGCTAATCTTTTTTTTTTTTTTTTTTTGTTTCTAGGGACAGGGTTTCACCATCTTGGCCAGGATGGTTTTGATCTCTTGATTTTGTGATCTGCCCTCCTTGGCCTCCCAAAGTGCTGGGATTACAGGTGTGAGCCACCGCGCCCAGCCTCTAATCATATTTAAATATGTATTTATTATTAATAAAATGGTTGCTCATATATAGGTTTTTCATGCAGATACCATATTACTCTGATGTTCTTACCTAGTTTTGTGGTATGTCCAGTTGTCTAAAAGGATTATTGACCTGCACATAGATTTTTTTTTGTTCTATACAGTGTTTCTGAAAACTTGAATTAGTCCCTATTAATAAAAAATTGAGAGATTGTACATGAAATCTGAAATTGTAGCTTTTTTTTAAAAAAAAATTGGAAGATCTGTCAGCACTAAACCTGTCAGTCAATGTAGCAATAACTTGTTGACTCCAAGAAATGACTACCATCTCCTCCTTTTAGGGGGTTGTGTGTAGCTTTCACATGGTTTGCTGCACTTACCTGCCTGGGGAGGCATTTGTTTGTGATTCAGAGCATCTGTATTTCTGTTATTTTAGATTTAGAACATTCAAATGTCTGGAAATGAATTTGAAGTTTTGTTTAAAACAACAAAATAAGTACATATAAGCAAGGTTATGACCAAACTGAAAAATGCACAAGAGTTTTAAACAAGCAATTCACAGTGGAAAAGCTTAATGATGGCATATATATGTGTGTGAGAGAAGATGCGTAGTAACCAATGTTATTAGTAATCAGGGAAATTCTAACTAGACCAATGGAGTATCTTTTTTTTTTTTTTTT
>NW_016107543.1:1221291-1222585 GCF_001604975.1 Cebus imitator | reverse complement strand
CATGTTGACCAGGATGGTCTCGATCTCTTGACCTTGTGATCTACCCGCCTCGGCCTCCCAAAGTGCTGGGATTACAGGCTTGAGCCACCACGCCCAGCCATCCAATGGAGTATCTTTAAAAAAAAATTTTTTTTTTTTAAATTTTGAGACAGTTTTGCTTTTGTCACCCATGCTGGAGTACAATGGCGTGATCTTGGCTCATTGCAACCTCCGCTGCCGGGGTTCAAGTGATTCTTCTGCCTCAGCCTCCCAAGTAGCTGGGATTAGAGGCATGCGCCGCCATGCCTCCATGCCTGGCTAATTTTGTAATTTTTTTTTTTTTAGTAGAGATAGGGTTTCACCATGTTGGTCAGGGTGGTGTTGAACTCCTGACCTCAAGTGATCCACCCGCCTCACCCTCCCAAAGTGCTGGGATTACAGGCATGACCCACCGTGCCTGGCCAAGACTATCATTTAATACCCATTAGATTGTCAAAAATTTAAAAATTTTTCGGAAGATGCTGAAAGTGGGATTTCTTTATTGTTTGTTTATAGGAATGTCAATCGAAACCACTCTAGAGGATAATTTGGCAGTTCTTGGTAAAGTTGAAGATATATATCCAACAATCCAGAAATTCCAATATTAGGTTTCTTTCCCTGGAAAAATTTCCTCATGTGTGCACAGAAAAACAAGGACTAAGCTGCTCGTTTGTTTGTTTATGTATTTTTAAAATTTAGAGCCAAGGTCTTGATCTGTCACCCAGCCTAGAGTGCAGTGGCACGATCATAGCTCACTGTAGCTTCAAATTTCTGGGCTCAGGTGATCCTCCTGAGTAGTTGGTACAACGGGCTTGAGCCACCATACCCAGTGAAGATGTTTATTGTAGTTCTATTTTATTTACGCAAACAAGAACAACAAAAAGTTATTTAAACAGAGCAGAAGCAACCTTATTTTCATGAAGGGAATGGATAAATAGCTGTAGTTAATTCACAGAATGGAATAAATACGACTGATACAGGAGCTAAAATTAATGAATTAGATCTGCATTAGCATTAGCCTATCTCAGAAACATAATGCTAAATGAAGAAAGCAACTTGCAAAAGATTATACGTGTTTCGATACCATTTATGTAAAATTTAAAAACATTGTAAAGTCTTAGATATGTAGCAAAAGTACTAATACATGAGAAAGATATACATCAGTTTCAGGATAGTGATTATCTCTGGGGAATGAGGAAGAAGTGAAATGGATTTTATTATGTATTATTTTTGGTATGAGGCAATTAAGACAAAGTCTTTTTTTTTTTTTTTTTTT
>NW_016107543.1:1213337-1219806 GCF_001604975.1 Cebus imitator | reverse complement strand
ATCTTAAAAAAAAAAAAAAAGATTTTTATGAAATTAAAAGTAGTTTTATATTTATTTATTTTTTGAGACAGAGTCTCACTTTGTCACCCAGGCTGGAGTGCAGTGGCGTGATTTCAGCTCACTGCAATCTCTGCCTCCTGGTTTCAAGCAGTTGTCATGCCTCACCCCTGAGTAGCTGGAATTACAGGCCTATGCCACAATGCCTGGCTAACTTTTGTGTTCTTTTTTTTTTTTTTTTTTTTTGAGATGGAGTTTCACTCTGTTGACCAGGCTGCAGTGCAGTGGTGTGATTTTGGCCCACTGCAACCTTACTTCCTGGGTTCAAGCAATTCTTCTACCTCAGCATCCTGAGTAGCTGAGACTATAGGCATGTACCACCATGCCAACCAATTTTTTTTTTTTTTAAATTTTTAGTAGAGATGGGGTTTCACCATGTTGGCCAGGCTGATCTTGAACTCCTGACCTCAAGTGATCCACCTGCCTCAGCCTCCCAAGGTGCTGGGGTTACAGGCGTGAGCCACTCACCCAGCCTATTTTTATTTTTTGTGAGAGTCTCACTCTGTTGTTCAGGCCAGAGGTCAGTGGTATAATCATAGCTCACTGTAACCTTGCTTGAACTCCTGGTCTTAAGGGATCCTCTTCCCTCAGCCTCTCCAGTAGTTAGGACTGTTGGTATGTACCATCACACCCACCTAAGTTTTAAATTTTTTTTGTCTCACTATGTTTTCCAAGTTGGTCTTGAATTTTTGTCCTCAAGCAATCCTCCTGCCTCAGCCTCCCAGAGTGTTGGGATTACAGGCATGAGTCACTGTGCCCAGCCCTTTAATAGTTTAAAATCAAGGTTTAAGTAGAAAAAGTTTTTTTATTCGGCTCATTGGTTAGATGTTAAGTAATATGAAATACTTAAACATTCATTATTGTTTTTAATATAATTTGGAAAATATGAGCTGCTTTGGATTATTAAAACTTCGCTGGGCTCGGTGGCTCACTCCTGTAATCCCAGCACTTTGGGAGGCCAAGGTGCGTGGATCATGAGGTCAAGAGATCGAGACCATCCTGGCCAACATGGTGAAACCTCGTCTCTACTAAAAATACAAAAATTAGCTGGGCATAGTGTCCTGCGCCTATGGTCCCAACTACTCAGGAGGCTGAGATGGAAGAATCGCTTGAACCCAGGAGGCGGAGGTTGCAGTAAGCTGAGGTTGCGCCACTGCATTCCAGCCTGGTGACAGAGCAAGACTCCGTCTCAAAAAAAAAAACCCAAAAAACTTCATATATTTGTACCATTGATGCGTAGATTCTTAGTCTAGGTTTTAGTGAACTCTGGATTTTTAAAAATTGACTGTGATATTAGTCCAAGTCTGTTATTACTATCGTTATCATTATTATTTGAGAGAGACAGAGTCTTGCTCAGTTGCTCGGGATGGAGTGCAATAGCATAATCACAGCTTATAACCTCCTGGGCTCAAGCAGTCTTCCCATTTCAGCCTTCTGAGTAGCTGGAACTGTAGGCATACACCACACCACCTGGCTAATTTTTGTATTTTTTGTAGAGACGGGATTTTGCCTTTGCACAGGTTGGTCTCAAACTCCTGGGCTCAAGCAGGCCTCTCATCTTGGCCTCCCAAAGTGCTGGGATTACAGGTGTGTGCCAACACACCTGGCCAAATTGTATATATTATTAATCTAGACTAGTTCTGACATTGTTGGTTTTCTTTTCCCCTTAGGTGAGGCAGGCGACTAATCAGATTGTGATGAATTGTGCTGATATTGACATTATTACAGCTTCATATGCACCAGAAGGAGATGAAGGTAAGAGCTGTTTTCCATTTTAATTTGCTGTCTGCATGTGTGTATGTGGGGTGTGTGGGTGTGTGCGTGTGAGAGAGACATTATCAGGTTAAGACTTCACTGTTTATTACTTTAGAAATGGGTAAATTCAGCTGGGTGAGGTGGCTCACGCCTGTAATCCCAGCACTTTGGGAGGCCAAGGCGGGCAGATCCCTGAGCCCAGGAGTTTGAGACCAGCCTGGGCAACATGGCGAAACAAAAACAAACCAACCAACCAAAACATTAGCCAGGCATAGTGGTGTGTGCTTGTAGTCTCAGCTACTTGGGAGGCTGAGGTGGGAGGATTGATTGAATCCAGGTGGTTGAGGCTGTAGTAAGCCATGATCTCGCCACTCCACTCCAGCCTGTGCAACAGAGCAAGACCCTGACTTAAAAAAAGAAAAATAAAAAAGGGCAAATGTTTATGGGAAATATTGAATAGTATAACATAACTGTATTATGAAATAAAGTGAATGTCACAATTTATTTTATTTTTAAATTTATTTATTTCTTTCTTTTTGAGACAGAGTCTTGCTCTGTCGCCCAGGCTGGAGTGCAGTGGCATGATCTCAGCTAATTGCAATCTCCACCTCCTGGGCTTAAGCAATTCTCCCTGCCTCAGCCTCCCAAGCAGCTGGGATTATAGGCACCTGCCACCATGCCCAGATAACTTTTGTTATTTTTAGTAGAGACAGGGTTTTGCCATGTTGGCTAGGCTGGTCTTGAACTGCTGACCTCAGGTGATCTGCCCACCTCCCAAAGTGCTGGGATTACAGGCATGAGCCACCACACCCAGCCAAATGTTACAGTTTAAATTCTACTTCTAAAATTAACTTACGATACTAGGCAAATCACATTTTCATAAGTGTAAAATGAATATAATATGCATAATAAAGCTGATGAGTTATTTTAAAAATTAAGTACTTTGAACAGGAAAGACTCATCAAAGGGGCTTAGTTTATATGTGTTTTTGTTAAAGATTTTTTTTTCTTGTATTAGAGTTTAAAATTGAGATAAGTCATACTCATAATTGGGAGAAAAACATTTGCTTTATGAGACAATATGAAGATTAGAAGCTAGAAAATAGAGTTAGTTATAGGGGAAGAATATGTTAAAAAGAAACGTGGTATAGAATGTGGATCTCTGTTAGTGTCTATAAAATGAGAATTATTTTGGACCTTATAATTTTAATATGAAAGTTGTCCATTTTGACAGGAAATCTTATTCCCATATAAGCTGCTTTTTTTTTTTTTAAGATGGGGTTTTACCATGTTGGTCAGGCTGGTCTTGAACTCCTGACCTCAGGTGATCTGCCCGCCTCAGCCTCCCAAAGTGCTGGGATTACAGGCGTGAGCCACCATGCCCGGCTATAAAGGATACCAAGTTTGGCATAAACTCATACAAGTATATCAGTATTGGAGCTGAATTGCTTTTTACTTTTTTTTTTTTTTTTGAGACAGTCTCGCTCTGTCACCCAGGCTAGGGTGCAGTGGTCTGATCTCAACTATCACAACCTTTGTCTCCTGGTCTCAAGCCATCCTCCCACCTCAGCCTTGCAGGCAGCTGATGCTATAGGCATGCACCATCATGCCTGGCTAATATTTGTATGTGTGTTTTTTGTAGATATGGGGTCTTACTGTGTTGCCCAGGCTGGTCTTAAACTCCTGGGCTCAAGGGATCTGACCTTTGCAGCCTCTCAACTTGCTAGGATTACAGGCATGAACCACCACACCTGGTCATGTTTTTACTTTTGATTTCACCTTGACATTCTTTGTCAAAATGGTTTATTGGTTATTTGGAGACTTCTTTGATATAAAATAATTTACAAATTTGATCTTTTAACTTACCTTTTATATTTTGATTTCCTTTCTCCTTTACATTATGCTGAAAAGAAACAAGTTTCATTTTAAGTCCTCATAACATTTATGAATTTTTCTTAAACTATCTTGTCCATACAAAGTCAAAGTAGTAGCAGTTGAACATACTATTCCCAAGGTGTACTTAAGTTCAATTGATTGTAAATTAGATTAGACTGCTGCAAGAACATTCTTTAAATGGACTTGAGTGATTGTCAGCTTTTAAAAAATTGGTAAATGAAAGAGTGATTATTTAATTTCTTTAACTGTGGAGAAAAATAGAAGTACTTTAGCCAAGCATATAAAGCAACAAGGCTTTCTTTGTTGCAGGTAGAGAATGTTTAAATTTGATGTATGGTTTTAAAGTGGTATATAGATAGGTAGATCTAGTAAAATAAATGTGCACCTTCCAGTTGGCATGGTTTCCGCTCAAGTTTGTTTTTTATCTTCCTTTACTAAAAATGTCAGGAAAGAATTCAGATAACTGAAAAGTTCTGAATATGCATAACTGAATGGTGCTAAGCTCATAATGATCTGTATCTCATGGAAGCCCAGTTGGTGCTCTTACTAAGAGAGTTAGGAGAGAAATAAAAACTTCATGGAAAATAAGATTTGGAGAGAGATACAGATAAAACATTAAATTTTTTTAGATGCATGAGATATTTTCCAGGCTGGATGTGGTGGCTCATGCCTGTAATCCCAGCACTTTGGGAGTCCGAGGTCAGTGAATCACAAGGTCAGGAGTTCAAGACCAGCCTGGCCAAGATAGTGAACCCCATCACTACTGAAAATACAAAAATTAGCTGGGCATGATGGCAGGTGCCTGTAATCCGGCTACTCAGGTGGCTGAGGCAGAGAGAACTGCTTGAACCTGGGAGGCGGAGGCAGCAGTGAGCTGAAATTGCGCCACTGCACTCCAACCTGGGTGACAGAGCGAGACTCCTTCTCAAAAAAATAAATCTTTTTTTCAATTTGCTTCAAATGATAAAAATTTAAAAAAACAAAATTTTTTTCCCCTTCAGAACTAGCTAAGGTACATTTCTCAATGCTTTTCTTGCACAGCAACAGGAAAAAACTGGAGTTGTGTAAACCCATTTAATTTTAGAGTATAAGAGAATGGGAAGTTGTATGAGTTTGTTCAAATTTGGATCAGGGGTGGCTGTGCGTGGTGGCTCACGCCTGTAATCCCAACATTTTGGGAGGCCGAGGTGGGTGGACCACCTGAGTTCAGGAATTCAAGACCAGCCTGGCCAACATGGTGAAACCCCATCTCTACTAAAAACACAAAAATTAGCTGGGCTTCATGGCGGGTGCCTGTACTTCCAGCTATTCAGGAGGCTGAGGCAGAAGAATTTCTTGAACCTGGGAGGCAGAGGTTGTAGTGAGCCGAGATTGTACCACTGCACTCCAGCCTGGGCGACAGAGCAAGACTCCTCTCAAAAAAAAGATAAAAAAGAAGTTTGGATTGGGAACAGGGATAGATTTGGCCACACACACACACCCACCCACCCACCCCTTAATTTTGCCCTTGGATATGGTAGCATTTCATTATTTTTACCTTATGTGAGGTTATAACATGTTTCTTTAGAAACCGGGTGTTACGAATTTGACTGCTATCTCTTTCCAGGGCACTAATAAATGAGTCAATAGGAGAGAGATCATTTTTAAACCCAGCTAATCTCATCTAGTGCCTGTTAATACTTACGATTGCCTCTGCAAGAATGATTTAGGTATCTGTAGCCACGAAATCTTGGCACTTTAAAAGTAAAATCAGAAAATTATTATTTTTTGAGATGGAGTCTCACTCTGTTGCCCAGGCTGGAGTGCAATGGTGTGGTCTGCGACCTCCACCTCCTGGGTTCAAGTGATTTTCCTGCCTCAGTCTTCCGAGTAGCTGGGATTACAGGCATGTGCCACCATGCCTGGCTAGTTTTTGTATTTTTAGTATACATGGGGTTTCATCATGTTGGCCAGGCTGTTTTGGAACTCCTGACCTGTGATCCACCTGCTTGGCCTCCCAAAGTGCTGGGATTACAAGTGTGCAGGTGTGAGCCACAGTGCCCAGCACAGAAAATTATTTTTAAGGCATGAAATTGTTGCTTCTTTGTGTAAGTTTTTAGTTGATGAAAAAGGCCATTTTTTTTGTGATATGTGCAGTCATCCTGAAAGACCTATGGGCATGTGTCTCTCTTTTTTGTTTTTTTTTTGAGAGGGAGTCTCACTCTGTACCCCAGGCTGGAGTGCAGTGGCATGATCTTGACTCACTGCAACCTCCACCTTCTGGGTCCCAGTTCAAGTAGTTCTCCTGTCTCAGCCTCCTGAGTAGCTGGGATTACAGGCACGTGCCACCATGCTCAGCTAATTTTTGTATTTTTAGTAGAGATGGGGTTTCACCATGTTGGCCAGGCCGATCTTGAACTCCTGACCTCAGGTGATCTGCCCGCCGTGGCCTCCCAAAGTGCTCGGATTACAGGCATGAGCCACTGTGCTTGGCCAAATTCCTAATTAACATTTTGAGACCATCTAGTCACTGAATAATCTTGGGACTTTTTCTAGAAATAGAACTTGCTTTTTTGTTTGTTTTTAAGAACTTGTTTTAAAATAATCCATAATAGGCTTTAGATTAACTCTGTTTGAATATTAATTATGTATCCTTTTCTCTTTGCAAAAAATGAAAGCAGTCATTTCAAGTAGAAATTAAAGGTTTCTCATCCCTTCTGTTTAGATATAGTAACAGCTATACCAGATTTAAGCAAATTTTCTTTTTTTTTTTTTTTTTGAGA
>NW_016107543.1:1209469-1212177 GCF_001604975.1 Cebus imitator | reverse complement strand
TTTTTTTTTTTTTTTTTTTTTTTTGGAAACAGAGTTTTGCTCTTGTTTCCCAGGCTGGAGTGCAGTGGCACGATCTTGGCTTACTGCGACCTCCGCCTCCTGGGTTCAAACGATTCTCCTGCCTCAGCCTCCTGAGCAGCTGGAATTACAAGTATGTGCCACCGTGCCTAGCTGATTTTGAATTTTTAGTAGAGATGGGGTTTCTCCATGTTGGTCAGGCTGGTCTTTGAACACCAGACCTTAGGTGATCTGCCGGCCTCGGCCTCCCAAAGTGCTAGGATTACAGGTATGAGCCACCACGCCTGGTGTAGAGATTAACAAAAATCTTAAGTTTCTAATTTCTGATCTTGTTTGTTTGGATTTCTTTCTTTCTTTTCTTTTTGGAGACTCTGTCATCAGGCTGGAATGTAGTGGCACAATCATGGCTTACTGCAGCCTCCTAGGCTCAAGTGACTCTCCCACCACAGCCTCCTGAAGAGCTGGGATGGCAGGCATGTACCACCACACCTGGCTAATTTTTTAATTTTTGTAGAGATGGGGTTTCACCATGTTCCACAAGCTGGTCTCAAACTCCAAAACTCAAGCAATCCTCGTACCTCAGCCTCCCAAAGTGCTGGGATTACAGATGTGAGCCACTGTGCCTGGCCCTTGTTTGGATTTCTGCACTTATTTGTGAAATATATTCTGGTTTCTAAACAAGAAAGATCTGTTCTTAAATAAACAACCCTTAAGTATTGTTAGTTCAAACTGGAGTCAGATAAAGAAATCTTAGCCATAGAGGGAGCAAGTGATAGTTACCAGCCCCTTTATTTCGTTTTAGTGCAAATCAGAAATAAAGAACATGAAGTTTGCAATGTTTTTGTATTCTTTTTGAGGGGCTGTCTGATAAAGAACCTGTGTAGGTTTCCATATGGCTATATACAAATATAAAGTATATGAGTATAGAATAGTTTTAAATGTTGTCTTAGTTATATTTGGTTTTAAAACATTATTTAAATGCCCTTAAGGTGATAGATTGCTTTAGTGACTGCTGTTTTAGGAAGTTAGTTCACTTGATGCTGATAATAGAGGGAATATTTTATCTTCTTTTTAAACTCCGGTTTAGGTTAAGTGCCCAAACAAGTGAAACATTTTTCTTTTTTTTATTTTTTATTTTTTGAGACAGAGTTTCGCTCTTGTTACCCAGGCTGGAGTGCAATGGCGTGATCTCAGCTCACTGCAATCTCCGCCTCCTGGGTCCAGGCAGTTCTCCTGCCTCAGCCTCCTGAGTAGCTGGGATTACAGGCACACGCCACCATGCCCAGCTAATTTTTTTTTATTTTTATTTTTAGTAGAGATGGGGTTTCACTGTGTTGACCAGGATGGCCTCTATCTATTGACCTTGTGATCCACCCGCCTCAGCCTCCCAAAGTGTTGGGATTACAGGCGTGAGCGACCACGCCCGGCCGAACATTTTTCATAATATATGTTTAATAGTGATAATTGTAAAAACAATGATGAGTTTAGTGTTGATACCAGGTACTAAATGCATTACATGTTCATATAGAGAGCAACCCTGGGCACAGAGAGGTTTTTAAATTTACTTTAGGTAATAAAGCTGATAAATGTTACAGCTGGGATTCAAACCCAGGTAGTTTGGATCTAGGGTCGATGTACTTGCTACTCTATTGCCTATCATTAATGTAACTACACCATATTGCAATTATTAGTGTCATGTCTGTACTGCTTTTCATTGGAATCTTGAGATGCTTGAGGACTAGGAATCATGATTCATTCTTTTTCATTTGTGGTTTTCCATGGTATCTGACATATAGTAGGGATTTAATAAATATACATTGAATGAAATGAAGAAAATCTAGATAAATGGAATAAGTCTGTTATACAGTAGCTTCTCCTTATCTGTGGGGGATGTATTCTAAGATCCCCGATGGTATGCCTGAAACCACAGATAACACAAAAGCTTACATACACTATGTTTTTTCCTATATATACGTACTGTGATAAAATTTAATTTATACATTGGGAATAGTAAGAAATTAACAACAATAGCTAATAAAAAATAGCACCATTATAACAATATACTATAATAAAAGTTATGTGAATGTTGTGTGCATGTGTCTCTTTTTTTTTTTGAGATGTTGCTCTGTTGCCCAGGCTGGAGTGCTGTGATGCGATCTTGGCTCACTGCAACCTCTGCCTCCTGGGTTCAAACAGTTCTCTTGCCTCAGCCTCCTGAGTAGCTAGGATTACAGGCATGTGCCACCATGCCTGGCTAACTGTGTGTGTGTGTGTGTGTGTGTGTGTGTGTGTGTGTGTGTTGGAGTCTCTGTCGCTCAGGCAGGAGTGCAATGGCGTGATCTTGGCTCACTGCAACCTCCGCCTCCTGGGTGCAAGTAATTCTTCTGCCTCAGCCTCCCAAGTAGCTGGGACTATAGGCGCTTACCACCAAGCCCAGCAAATTTTTGTATTTTTGGTAGAGATGGGGTTTCGCTGTGTTGGCCAGGCTAGTCTGGAACTCCTGACCTCATGATCTGCCTGCCTTGGCCCTTCTCGGTGGTGGGATTACATGCGTGAGCCACTGCATCTGGCCTTTTTTTTGTATTTTTAGTAGAGATGGGGTTTCATCATGTTGGCCAGGCTGGTCTCCAACTGTTGACTCAAGTGATCTACCTGCCTCGGCCTCCCAATTACAGTATCTTTTTTTTTTT
>NW_016107543.1:1207012-1208600 GCF_001604975.1 Cebus imitator | reverse complement strand
CTCTGACACCCAGGCTGGAATGTGGAGTGCAGTGGCGCCATCTCAGCTCACTGCAACCTCCGCCTCTTGGGTTCAAGCCGATTCTCCTGCCTCAGCCTCCTGAGTAGCTGGGATTATAGGTGTGCACCATCATGCCTGGCTAACTTTTTATTTTGGTAAACACAGGATTTCACCATGTTGGTCAGCTTGGGCTCAAACTCTTGGCCTTGTGGTCCACCTGCCTTAGCCTCCCAAAGTGCTGGGATTACAGGCATGAGACACCACACCCATCCTTTTTGTTTGTTTGTTTGAGACAGAGCCTCGCTCTGTAGCCCAGGCTGCAGTACAGTGGTGCGATTTTGGCTCACTGCAACCTCTGCCTCCCAGGTCCTGGTTCAAGCAATTCTCAGCCTCCTGAGTAGCTGTGATTACAGGCACGTGCCACTGTGCCAGCTAATTTTTGTATTTTTAGTAGAGACAGTGTTTCACCACGTTAGCCAGGCTGGTCTTGAACTCCTGACCTCATGATCTGCCCACCTAGACCTCCCAAAGTGCTGGGATTACAGGCGTGAGCCTCCATACTTCTTCTTTGAAGACCCCTTCTTCTTTGACATTTCCAAACTGCCAGCATCACTATTCTTGTGCTTTGGGGCCATTATTCAGTACAATAGAGGTTACTTGAACACAAGCCTTATGATACACTGATAGTCTGATAACAGATTGGCTGGTAGGTGACTAAGGGGCTGGTAGCATATATGGCATAGATAGGCCGGACAAAGGGATGATTCATGTTCTGGGCAGGATGGAATGAGAGGGCACAAGATTTCATCATACTACTCAGAACAGCACAGTTTAAAACTTATGAATTGTTTGTTTCTGGAATTTTCCATTTAATATTTTCAGACTGTGTTTGACTCTAGGTAATTGAAACTGTGGAAAGTGAAACTGTGGATAATGGGGGGACTTGTCAGGTCTGCATTTCTTTGTGTGTTCTATCTTATTAACTTTATGGGTAACAAAATTATTTTGTATTTGTGATTATTTTGTCACTAGCTTTAACTTGTATTTTACTTCCCTTTGAAGAATACCATCAAGATATTTACTAACTGTAAAGATTCTTTACAGTGTTTTAAATATTAAGAAAATGGAGAGCATAAAAATTGCTGTAAATTATGTAATTTTACATTAAATAGAGAGGAAACACTGATTGCATAATATTGGTAACATTGTAGTATATACTGTTCTTAAGTGCTAAGCTGGAAGAGTTAGTTGTTCTCCAATGCTTCCTTACTTTTTTTTCAAGGCATTAGTAGAAACTGATGTATTCCTAGTACATGAGGAAAAGGAGGTTCATAACTGGAGCGTATCAGAGGTCTCTCATTGCTCTAGGCCCTACCAGGCTGATCCAAGGGCCAAGGAATCATTATCTTGAGAAACATGTAATCCATGTTTGAGTCTGTCACTCAACACAGGGAACTCTTCTATAGAGTTTCAAATTAATAGAATTATAAGGGAACTTAGGTAGTAGTCAGTGATCATTTTACTTACTTGTGTCTTCTGTTTTAGTCTTTTCTTTTTCTTTCTTTTCTTTCTTTTTTTTTTTTTTTTT
>NW_016107543.1:1203075-1206714 GCF_001604975.1 Cebus imitator | reverse complement strand
TAGAGACGGGGTTTCACCATGTTGACCAGGATGGTCTCAATCTCTTGACCTCGTGATCCACCCGCCTCGGCCTCCCAAAGTGCTGGGATTACAGGCGTGAGCCACCGCGCCCGGCCTAATTTTCTTGCTCTTTTTTCAAAGAACTAACCATTGCTTTGTAGATCTAGTTGACTATTCTTTCCTTATTTCCTTCTATTTCCTTTGGGTTTACTTTGCAAGTTGTTTGTTTGTTTTTGAGACAGAATTTTGCTTTTGTTGCCCAGTCTGGAGTGCAGTGGCACGATCTCAGTTCACCACAATCTCAACCACAACCTCTATCTCCCCACAACCTCTGCTTCCAGGGTTCAAGTGATTCTCCTGCCTCAGCCTCCCAAGTAGCTGGGATTACAGTCATGCACCACTATGTCCAACTAATTTTGTATTTTTAGTTGAGATGGGGTTTCTCCATTTTGGTCTTGAACTCCCAACCTCAGGTGATCTGCCAGGTGTGCTGGGATTATAGGTGTGAGCCACCACGTCCGGCAAGTTTTTTTTGGGAGACAGAGTCTTGCTCTGTTGCCCATGCTGGAGTGCAGTGGTGCAATCTTGGCTCACTTCTGCCTTCTGGCTTCAAGCGATTCTCCTGCCTCAGCCTCCCAAATAGCTAGGATTACTGGCACGTGCCACCAGGCCCAGCTATTTTTTATATTTTTGGTAGAGATGGGCTTTTACTATATTGGTCAGGTTGCTTTCAAGCTCCTGACGTCAAGTGATCTACTCGCCTTGGCCTTGAAAATTGCTGGGATTACAGGCATCAGCCACCGTCACCGTACCTGGTTTACGTTGAAGATTTAAAAAAACTTCATGGCCGGGCTCAGTGGCTTACGCCTGTAATCCCAGCACTTTGGGAGGCTGAGGTGGGAGGATTGCCTGAGCTCAGGAGTTCAAGACCAGCCTGGGCAACACGGTGAAACCCTGTCTCTGCTAAAACACAAAAAATTAGCTGGGCATGGTGGCCTGTGCCTGTAGTCCTAGCTACCTGGGAGGCTGAGGCAGGAGAATTGCAAGAACCTGGGAGGCGGAGGTTGTGGTGAGCCGAGATGGTGCCACTGCACTCCAGCCTGGGTGACAGAGCGAGACTTGGTCTCAAAAAAACAAAAAAAAACAAAAAAAAACAAACTTAGGCTGATCCCAGTGTAGTGGTGTTTACAACTCATTGATCATAGAGTTGCAGATTTTTTAATTCCTTCTCCACACCCACTGCTTCATTGACTACCCTGAAAAAAAAAAACCAAAAAACAAGCATTAGTCTTGAGATGGATGTTTGGCTTATTACTTTTTAGTCCTTCTTTCTAGTGTATTCATTTAATTTATAAATTTTCATCCTAAAAATCTACTGTTTTTAGCTGCATCCCACACTTTCTTTGGTTTGTTCGTTTGGGGGAAATTCTCCAGGCTGTAGTTATGGTTATTGTTCCTTGCTGCTGCTTCTTTCCCCTTTTGCTTGATAGCTTTGTGAGAGTACATGTAATGTTGACATACTATAAACTGTACATCTTAAAATATGTAATTTGATAAGTTTTGTCATAAATGCAAGCAGGATAATGAACATATTCATTGCCCCAGAACATTTCCTCATGCTCCTTTGTAATCTTTTTCTCCTCTTGCTCCTCCCCCAGGCAATCACTGATTTGATTCCATGTTTCTTTTTTTTTTTTTTGGACAGACTCTCACTCTGTCGTCCAAGCTGGAGTGCAGTGGCACTGTCTCAACTCACTGCTACCTCCATCTCCTGGGTTCAAGCAATTCTCGTGCCTTAGCCTCCCGAATAGCTGGGACTTAGGTGTGTACCACCACACCTGGTTAATTTTTTGTGGGTTTTTATTTGTATTTATTTATTTATTTATTTTTTGAGACGGAGTTTCACTCTTGTTACCCAGGCTGGAGTGCAATGGCGCGATCTCGGCTCACCGCAGCCTCCACCTCCTGGGTTCAGGCAATTCTCCTGCCTCAACCTCCTGAGTAGCTGGGATTACAGGAACGCGCCACCATGCCCAGCTAATGTTTTGTATTTTTAGTAGAGATGGGGTTTCACCATGTTGACCAGGATGGTCTCGATCTCTTGACCTCGTGATCCACCCGCCTCGGCCTCCCTAAGTGCTGGGATTACAGGCTTGAGCCACCGTGCCTGGCCTGTATTTATTTTTGAGATGGAGTCTTGCTCTGCTGCCCAGGCTGGGGTGCAGTGGATTGATCTCTGCTTACTGCAACCTCTGCCTCCCAGGTTCAAGCAGTTCTCCTGCCTCAGCCTCCTGAATAGCTGGGATTACAGGCTTGTGCCACCATTCCCAGCTAATTTTTTGTATTTTTAGTAGAAATGGGTTTTCACCATGTTGGCCAGTCTAGTCTTGAACCCCTGACCACAAGTGACCTACCCGCCTCAGCCTCCCAAAGTGCTGGGATTACAGGTGTGAGCCACCATACCTGGCCCATCTCCCCTCCTCCCGTTTTTGTTTTGAGACAGTGTCTCGCTCTGTCACCCTTGCTGAAGTGCAGTGGCAAGATGTCACCTCATTGGAATCTGTGCCTCCTGCATTCAAGGGATTCTCCTGTCTCAGCCTCCCAAGTAGCTGGAATTACAGGTGCCTGCCACCACACCTGGCTAATTTTTGTATTTTGAGAAACGGGGTTTCACTGTGTTGGCCAGGCTGATCTTGAACTGTCCTCAGGTGATCTGCCTGCCTTGGCCTCCCAAAGTGCTGGGATTATGGTCATGGGCCACCGTACCAGTGATTCCATGTTTTTTAACGTGTATTGTTTTTGTTGTTTGTTTCTTTTGAGTAGGGTCTCACTCTTGCTCAGGCTGAAGTGCAGTGGTACAATCACAGCTCACTGCAGCCCTGACCTCCTGGATGCAAGTGATCCTCCAACCTCAGCCTCTACTTTTGTAGAGATGGGGTCTTACTATGTTTCCCTGGCCTGGCTTGATCTCCAAAGCTCAAGCAATCCTCTAGCCCATCTCCCAAAGTACTGGGATTACAGGTGTGAGACACTGTCCAACTGTTTTATTTATTTATTTATGAGAGTAGCTGAGACTATAGGCGTGCGCCACCATGCCTGGCTAATTTTGTATTTTTAGTAGAGACAGGGTTTCTCCATATTGGTCAGGCTGGTCTCGAACTCCTGACCTTAGGTGATGTGCCCGCCTCAGCCTCCCAAAGTGTTGGGATAGCCACCATGCCTAGCCATTATTATTATTATTATTTTTTGAGACAAAGTGGTGTGATCTTGGCTCACTGCAACCTCTGCCTCCCAGTTCAAGCGATTCTCCTGAGTAGCTAGGATTACAGGTGCCTGCCACCACGTCTGGCTAATTTTTAAATTTTCAGTAGAGACGGGGTTTCACCATATTGGTCAGGCTGGTCTTGAACTCCTGACCTTGTGATTCTCCCGCCTTAGCCTCCCAAAGTACTGGGGTGTGAGCCACCATGCCTGGCCATTATTATTATTTTTTGCATGCTTTTCTTTATTTATGTTTGACTTTCTGACAGTATCCTGCATCTTTTTTTTCTCCTTTGTACTTTTAATCTTTTTTGTCACTGTATGTTTTATTTTGGATCTTTATTGTGATTTATCTTTCAAAATAAAAAAAAAGGATTA
>NW_016107543.1:1193710-1202043 GCF_001604975.1 Cebus imitator | reverse complement strand
TTTGAGATGGAGTCTTGCCCAGTTTCAAAGGGTGGAGTGCAGCAGGGTGATCTTAGCTCACCTCAACCTCTGCCTCCCGGGTTCAAACAATTATCTGCCTCAGTCTTCCAGGTAGCTGGGATTACAGGTGCCCACCACCACACCTGACTAATTTTTGTATTTTTAGTAGAGACAGGACTTCGCCATCTTGGCCAGGCTAAGTCTTGAACTGACCTCATGATCCACCCGCCTCAGCCTCCCAAAGTGCTGGGATTACAGGCATGAGCCACTGCTCCTGGCCTATGATTCTTTTAAGGAGTGTTTTCAGCTGGGCGCGGTGGCTCACGCTTATAATCCCAGCACTTTGGGAGGCCGAGGCGGGTGGATCACGAGGTCAAGAGATTGCGACCATCCTGGTCAACATGGTGAAACCCCGTGTATACTCAAAATACAAAAATTAGCTGGGCATGGTGGCGCACGCCTGTAGTCCCAGCTACTCGGGAGGCTGAGGCAGGAGAATTATTTGAACCCAGGAGGCGGAGGTTGCGGTGAGCTGAGATTGCGCCATTGCACTCCAGCCTGAGTACCAAGAGCAAAACTCCGTCTCAAAAAACAAAAACAAAAACAAAAAAAACCCGGAATGTTTTCCCCCTTGGGAGGAGAGAGGGAGAGAGAGAATTAGTTTGAATTATATGCTCCTTTATTACCTAAAATAAAGCCCTTAAAAAAAATAGATAAAGAAACTGAGACCTACACAGATTAAGTAACAGTGTACGATCACATAATCAATGGAAATCCTGTTCTAGAATCTAAGTGATTTTAATGAAATACTTCATAGTCATTTATTAAGAACAGGTGCACCCAAGAAGGAATTTTTTTTGGTTCTGTTGAACCAGATTTATATTTGGCACATGCTCATTCTTTTTAGACTTTTTAGATAGCCTAATAAGATAGGACCATCACTACATTATGTTAATATCAAATCCCTTTGAAAATATCAGTGTAGATACTGCTTGAATTATAACTAGGCATATTTCTGATTGGCTTTTATGCCCTAGTATGAGAAGGAGGTCACCTTGGAGCCTTGCAAAGTAAGTTCTTGGTTCCATTTTTCACTTGAATCCCCCTTGGATATCCTCCAGAATGATGTGTTTTCTTTCCCATTGCAACATTATTTTCAGCTTTATGGAGAAACAAAGTATGTTCAAAGTAGCAGGTGGCCACTGTAGGCCACCTTTCAACTGTGAACTATTTTTTTTGAACCATGAACTGCGTTCTAAAAACCACATAAACAATATGATAGGAAGGTTGCCATCTGAATCAAAAACCAAAGCAACCTCACAATGTGTTTGAGCTGGTACTGAGCTACACTGGTATATGTGGGCCATATAGAATTACATGATTTAGGTTACTTGTTATTTAAGTATAGCAGTGGCTTGGAGGAAAATACATTGAGTTTCAAATAGATAATTTCTAAAGAAAAATTTGAAGTACAGTTGACTTGGCACTTCTGATGTTGGAATTTTAGAAGATTTTATTTCCGCATCTTGATGTAATATCAAAGCAGAATCCACTAGAGGCTTAAGTGGTATAAGCAATAATGATTTTGGCTATTTTTAAAAATTTCAATCTTTTTAAAATGTGGCCTCTTGAGAAAACCATCTTGTACTTCTCATTTTCCCTATACTTCCTTTTATGTGATTAAGTTTTATTATGTATAGACATAAAGGGGGCCTGGCATGGTGGCTTATGCCTGCAATCCCAGCATTTTGGGAAGCTAAGGCAGGAGGATTGCTTGAGCTCAGGAGTTCAAGACCAGCTTAGGCAATGCAGTGAGACCCTGTCTCTGGGTTTTCACCATGTTGACCACACTGGTCTCGAACTCCTGATCTCAGGCAGTCCTCCTGCCTCGGCCTCCCAAAGTGCTGGAATTACAGGTGTGAGTCACTGCGCCTGGCCAATCCTGTCTCTTTATTTTTATTTTTTGGCCAGTCAAGTGAAGCAGTGGAAGTGGAGAAGGAACAAAGAAATCTGTAACTGGTTGTGATCAATTAGTTGTAAACACCACTGCACTTGGACAAGCCAACCCTGTCTCAAAAAAAAAAAAAAAAAAAAGAAAAAGAAAGTTGTGGTTATATTATGATATATATATTGGTTTTGGCCAGAGTTTCATAGAACACCCATAGTCCCTGTTATTTCCTGAGTGACTAAAACAATAAACATATATTTTATTGAAATATTTGGCCTTTTATTCTTGGTTTCTGAAGTGGCTTCGGAATAGCTTCAGAGCAATAAAAGTGAAAGACAGTCTTTTGTAATAATGTTGGGGTACTTTAGACCTCAGAAATAGGCCTCAGAAAACAATCTCTCTCTGACCTTTTCTTGCCTTTCTTTTACTTGCTCCTTCTCTCCAGGCCATAGAAACTAAAAATATACTCTAATTGTCCCCCAACATTCTGTCTTGGAGCTGAAATTATCCGACCTACCTTGTCTGATTGGAGGTCATAAGACCCCCATTTCAGAAGGGGTCCTGCCCCGTACTTGGGAGGAAAGAATGTTGCACAGAGAGGCCAGTAAGAATCTGAACAGAGAGGCCTTGCTGGGTTCCCCACTCAGTCTGTTAGCATTAGATCCTACTCTTTTTGTACAATCGTATTTTTCTTTTCTTTTTTATTTTGAGACAGAATTTTGCTCGTTGCCCAGGCTGGAGTGCAATGGTGCAATCTCGGCTCACTGCAACTTCTGCCTCCCAGGTTCAAGCAATTTCCTGCCTCAGCCTCCCAAGTAGCTGGGCTTACAGGCATGAGTCACCATGCCCGGCTAATTTTTGAATTTTTAGTAGGAACCGGGTTTCTCCATGTTTGTCAGGCTGGTCTTGAACTCGAAACTTCGGGTGATCTGCCTGCCTCAGCCTCCCAAAGTGCTGGGATTACAGGTGTGAGCCACCGCACCTGGCTGTCCAATATTTCTGCACGGTTGTCTGTGTTTTAGTCATGATTATCCAGTGAAGTAATGGACAGGGTACAGAGAGCTTCTGGATAGCTGAACATATGGAGGTTCTTGGAGGGTGGTGTACCTAGGGAGGGTATGAGAGCTCTGCACCTCTTTCCACATGCTTGTTCTGTGCATCTCTTCATCTGTATTCTTTGTACTATTCTTTATAATAAATCAGTACACCTGTTTTCCTGAGTTCTTGGCAGTGCTTTAGCAAATTAATGAAACCTAAGAAGAGGTCATGGGAACACTAACTTGAAGCTGGTTGTTCAGAAGTTCTGGATGAGGCTTGGCCTTACAGCTAGTGTCTGAAGTGGGGGCAGTCTTTTGGGACTAAGCCCTTTCTCAACCTGTGGGATCTGATGGTATCTCCAGGTAGATTGCATTAAATTGAATTGGATTAGAAGGCGCTCAGCTGGTCGTACCTGCTGCAGAATTGATTGCTTGCTTGTTGATAGGGAGGAATCCCCCCACATTTGGTCTCAGAAGTCTACTGTGTTGAATATTGTTGCCTAAGAGCAGAGAAAAAGCAATTTGATTTTTCTACACAAGGGGAAGAAAATGTTTCATGATTCAACTAATGATTTACCTTTCAATGCAAGGTTATCATGCTCAAGGATTAATGTAGGAAGGCTTTTTTGATGCAGAGCATGTGTGTGTGTTTGTAGAGGGCTAACATTTAAAAAGTGAAATGGAATAAGGAAGAAGAAATGGTGTTCTGAACTTGAAACCCATTTCATCTGTTAAATCGTCCCGGTGAAATACCAACATTAGTTAACTGTAAAAAAAAATTTAGTTAATTGTAAACAAAACCAACCAGCTTTTCATTATATTTTAAAAACTATTTGTAGGTCGGGCGCAGTGGCTTATGCCTGTAATCCCAGCATTTTGGGAGGCTGAGGTGGGTGGATCACCTGAGGCCAGGAGTTCAAGACCAGCAGCCTAACCAACATGGAGAAACCCCATCTCTACTAAAAATACAAAAAGTAGTGGGGCATGGTGGCACATGCCTGTAATCCCAGCTACTCAGGAGGCTGAGTCAGGAGAATCACTCGAACCTGGGAGGCAGAGGTTGCAACGAACTGAGATTGCGCCGAGCCAAGATTGTGTCATTGCACTCCAGCCTGGGCAACAAGAGCAAACTCCATCTTAAAAAAAAAAAAAAAAAGGCCGGGCGCGGTGGCTCAAGCCTGTAATCCCAGCACTTTGGGAGGCCGAGGCGGGTGGATCACGAGGTCACGAGATCGAGACCATTCTGGTCAACATGGTGAAACCCCGTCTCTACTAAAAATACAAAACATTAGCTGGGCATGGTGGTGCGTGCCTGTAATCCCAGCTACTCAGGAGGCTGAGGCAGGAGAATTGCCTGAACCCAGGAGGCGGAGGTTGCGGTGAGCCGAGATTGCGCCATTGCACTCCAGCCTGGGTAACAAGAGCGAAACTCCGTCTCCAAAAAAAAAAAAAAAAAAAGCTTTTCTATTTTCTTTTCTGTAATTAATGTTTTGTCCATTTTAAATTGCGTTGTTATTCCTTTTATTGATTTTTAAAAATGAAGTGTTTATATGTGAGTGAAATTAACTTTCCACCATGAGTTGGGGCATTTTTTTGCCAGTGTTTACTTATCTTTTGATTTTGCTTGTGGTCATTTTATAATGGCATGTATTTTTTGTTGTTTTTTTGAGATGGAGTCTTGTTTTGTCACCCAGGCTGGAATGCAGTGGCGTGATCTCAACTCACTGCAACCTCTGCCTCCTGGTTTCAAGCGATTCTCCTGCCTCAGCCTTCTGAGTAGCTGGGATTACAGGCACGTGCCACCACACCCAGCTAATTTTTCTATTTTTAGTAGAGACAGGGTTTCACCATGTTGGTCAGGCTGGTCTTGAACTCCTGACCTCATGATCCACCCGCCTTGGCCTCCCAAAGTGCTGGGATTACAGGCGTGAGCCATTGCACCTGGCCTCGTTGTAGGTGTTTTTATGTACATCTCAGAAGATCTTTGTGTCATCATATATATATGTAGTTTGCCTGTTCATTTTCTTTCTCTCTTTCTCTCTTTCTTTTTCTCTCTTTCTTTCTCTCTCTCCTCTTCTTTCCTCTCTCTCTCATCTTTCTTTTGTTTTCTTTCTTTTTGTTTTTGAGATGCAGTGTAGCTCTGTTGCCCGGGCAGGAGTGCAGTGGCACGATCTCAGCTTACCGTAACTTCTGCCTCCTGGGTTCAAGCGATTCTCCTGCCTCAGCCTCCCAAGTAGCTGGGATTACAGGCACCCGCCACCAAGCCCAGCTAATTTTTGTATTTTTAGTAGAGACAGGTTTTCAATGTGTTGGCCAGGCTGGTCTCAAACTCCTGATTCACCCCTCTCAGCCTCCCAAAGTGGTAGGATTACAGGTGTGAGCCACCATGCCTGGCTGCCTGCTCATTTTCTTAACAGTGTATTTTGATAAATCACAAGTACTTTAATATAGATATATGGTAAATCACAAGTATTTAAATATTTATGTAATCTGACATACCAGTTTTTTTTCTTTTATGGTTTATGCCTTTTTTCCCTTCTTTATACATTTGCCTGCCTCAACCCAACTTTTTTGGGACTCACTGCGATGTGAAGAGTAGACTGTAAAACAGCAATATTACAAAAAAGAGCATATTGTAATGGTTTAGGAGAAAGATAATGATGTATTGGACTGGGGTTGTAGTGGTGGAGGCATTGAAAAGTAGCATGGGGTTAAAGGTTATAGCCATTGAATTTGCTTATTGGATGTTTGTTATGAGACAGGCAGACATGGAGGGAGGGGGTCAGAATGATTTCATATTTTTGGGTTAAGCAATTGGATAAATGGTGGTGGCCCTTTGTAGAATGTCTGAAACTACAATTGACCAAGGTTGCTTCAAACTCTAATGTATGTTTGCTAAGTCATATGTTGTTCAATTTAAAGTAATTGGGCCAGGTGTAATGGCCCAGTTACTCCCAGCAGAATCAATTTTAGAATACTTTCTGAACTCCAGGAAGAAAGTACCCTGCCTTTTTCCCCTCTATCACCTAGCCCTAGGCAAACATGAATCTACTTTCAGCCTCCATAGATTGGCCTGTTATGGACAAATATGTGGCTGATTTCTTAGTATAATGTTTTCAAGGATATTCATGTTGTAGCATGTATCAGCTATTCAGCTATTTCATTTCATTTTTAAAAATCTTATTACCCCTCCACCCCCTCATTTCTTTTTATTGTCAACATTCAGTTGTATGGATATATACCACATTTTATCCATTCCATCAGTCGATGAACATTTGGGTTGTTTTCATTTTGGGGCTATTATAGATAATGCTACTATGTACAATATAACATTTGCTATTATAGATTATGCTACGAACATTTGTATAAAAACATATGGACATATGTTTTCATTTCTCTTTGATATATACTTAGGAGTGGGATTGCTGTATCACATGATAACTCTGTATTCAACCTTTTGAGGAATTGCCAAACTGTTTGGCAAAAGTAACTGCACCATTTTACATTCCCACTAGCAATATATGCTTCAGTTTCTTTACATCCTGTAGTGGCACAACCTCGGCTCACTGCAGCCTCTGCCTCCTGGCTTCAAGTGATTCTAAATTCTCATGCCTCAGCCTCCCGAGTAGCTGCGACTACAGGCATGTGCCACCATGCCTGGCCAACTTTTATATTTTTAGTAAAGACGGGGTTTCGCCGTGTTGGCCAGGCTGTTCTCGAAAGCCTGACCTCAGGTGATCCACGCACCTCGGCCTCCCAAAGTGCTGGGATTATAGGCGTGAGCCACCATGCCTGGCCTAACTGACCAGTTTTTCATTTGGAATCGGGATAGGACATAGTCAGAAATTGGTCTCTTTGGTTATTTCCCTAACATGTCATCCAAGCATCCTGAGGTATCAGTCAAATAAGCAGCAGTCTCTTCTCATTCCTGACAGAGAGTAAGTCAAACCTTAATTTAATTTGCACACCTGTTTTCATGTAGCAACAAATAATTTGACCAGAAGTGGGTATGATTTATATCTTAGTTTGAATTGCTACTTATCTTTGGGGAAACACAACTTTCCTTGATGTATCTTTAACACTGAAATATTGGCAAATTCCCAAGTCTTGAATATTCATGAATAAGACTGCAACATAGCAATATCATAGTAACACAGGATGGGAATGAAGCATGTCTGGAAATCTGGTAGAAAAACATCACATTTATAAAGCTTTGTTTCCTGTACATCACTGACATTTTATGAATTTGTAAAGAATGTATAATTATGTTTAAGGAGCATATTTAACTTAGGTAATGTAGCCTAGAATGGGCTAATTTGAAATGAAACTCTTGCTAATAATAACTTAATTCACCAAATTAAGAATATTTAGTTTTTGTAGAGATTTTGCTCTTAAAAATGTTAATTGCTGCATTCTTGATTTCGTCGTCAGTCCAGTCAGAATTGTGAATTAATTTTTTTTTCTCATTTCAGAAATACATGCTACAGGATTTAACTATCAGAATGAAGATGAAAAAGTCACCTTGTCTTTCCCTAGTACTCTGCAAACAGGTAAGAGACATGGCTTTTGTAAAATCCTGTGATGAATATAGTGACATCTGACTTCTTCCGAAGAACTTTATTGTATGCCATTTTTTCCCCCTCATTGTTATTAGCAGATTAAGTATTAAGAGCTCTTTTTTTTTTTTTTTTAAGATGGAATCTCACTCTGTTGCCCAGGCTGGAATGTAGTGCCGGGAATCTCAGCTCACTGCAACCTCCACCTTCTGGGTTCAAGCAGTTCTCCTGCCTCAGCCTGCCGAGTAGCTGGGTTTACAGGCATCTGCCACCATACCTGGCTAATTTTTTTTGTATTTTTTGTAGAGACGAGATTTCACCATGTTGGCCAGGCTGGTCTTGAACTCCTGACCTCAAGTGATCTGCCTGCCTTGGCCTCCCAAAGTGTTGGAATTACAGGCGTGAGCCACCTCGCCTGGCCATATGAAGAGCTTTTGAAAGAGGTTCATGGCAACTTTTGGGCCACTAGCATTTCCTTCTATGGAAGTTGGGCTACGAAAACCAAGGTTTCCACCTTCTGTCCCTCTGTATTCTCTTTAAATGAATAAGCAAAGACAAACAGGACAAGGCCTGGCTTGGTGGCTCACGCCTGTAATCTCAGGACTATGGGAAGCCGAGGCGGGCTGATCACCTGAGGTCGGGAGTTTGAGACCAGACTGACCATCATGGAGAAACCCCATCTCTGCTAAAAATACAAAATTAGCCAGGTGTGGTGGTGCATCCCTGTAATCCTGGCTACTTGGAAGACTGAGGCAGGAGAATCACTTGAACCCGGCAGGCAGAGGTTGCGGC
>NW_016107543.1:1183649-1193606 GCF_001604975.1 Cebus imitator | reverse complement strand
TACTCTAAAATGTAATGTATTGTTTTTCAGTTTTACTTTTTAAAAAATATCTTCACCTAGGCCGGGCGTGGTGGCATACCTGTAATCCCAGTGCTTTGGGAGGCCAAGGCAGGCATATCACTTGAGACCAGGAGTTCAAGATCAGCTTGGCCAACATGGCAAAACCCCGTCTCTAACAAAAAATACAAAAATTTAGCCACTGTGATGGTGCATGCCTATAATCCCAGCGACTCTGAAGGCTGAGGCAGGAGAATTGCTTGAACCCAGGAAGTGGAGGTTGCAGTGAGCCGAGATTGGGCCACTGCACTCCAGCCTGGGTGACAGAGTGAGACTCTTGTCAAACAAACAAACAAACAAAAAATACCTTAACCTAGCTCCATCTTCTAAATGAGTCCAAATCTCTGAAGTGAATGCTTACAGATGATTTTGATATACAACCAGAGATTAGATAGGTATTAAATGTTACTGGGGGCACAGAAGGAAAGATATGTTGATGTGTTACTACTGTTAGGTATAAAAGCACAAAGAAATAGAAGAGTTTCTGAGCTTAGTATATGTGGAAGAAATTATATACAAATCAATTGGTGAAGTACTAAGGCTTTGATGTATGAACAAATGAAAAGGAGTAGATAATTCAAATGGAAGGATATGTTAGAGAGATCCAAGATGGCTGATCACTAGCAGCTCAGGATTGTAGTTCCCAGTGAAAGCACAGAGAACGAGAGGACGCCACACTTTCAGACAAATTTTTGTTGCTCACGCACCAGGAGATTCCCAGCGGAGAAGCCCCATGGATTGCCAGCGTGACTCTTGTGGCCGGTGAGGCGGTTTTGCCGCTGCCTTAGTGTGGCGGTTCTTGATGCAGAGTCAGAAAAGCACCATCAATCTTAACGCCGCTGTTTTGGCCGGCGCAGTGGGTTGCTCAGATTTTGGCGCTGGGAATCAACAAGTTGGACGTCCACTCAGAAACCCAGTTATAAAGACGGTAATTATAAAGACCACAGATGGATAAATCTATAAGGAAGGGAAGAAATCAGTCTAAAAAGGCTGAGAATACCCAAAATCAGAATGCCTCTCCCTCTACAGGGGATCACAGTTCCTCATCAGCAATGAAACAAGGCCTGATGGAGAACGAGTGTGTTTCTTTAACAGAAGCAGGCTTCAAAAGGTGGATGATAAGAAACTTCTGTGAATTAAAAGAACTTGTTCTAACCCAATGCAAAGAAACTAAGAACTTTGAAAAAAGGTTTGACGAAATGTTAACAAGAATACACAATTTAGAGAGGAATATAAGTGAATTAATGGAGCTCAAAACTATAACACGAGAACTTCGCGAAGTATGCGCAAGTTTTAACAGCCGAATCGATCAAGCAGAAGAAAAGATATCAGAGGTCGAAGACCAACTTAATGAAACAAAAGGAGAAGACACGATTAGAGAAAAAAGGATAAAAAGGAACAAGCAAAGTCTCCAATAAATATGGGACTATGTGAAAAGACCTGATCTACGTTTGATAGGTGTACCTGAATGTGACGAAGAGAATCAATCCAAGCTGGAAAATACGCTTCAGGATATTATTCAGGAAAACTTTCCTAACCTAGCAAGGCAGGACAATATTCAACTCCAGGTAATACAGAGAACACCACAAAGATATTCCTCAAGAAGACCAACCTCAAGGCACATAATCGCCAGATTCACCGGGGGTTGAAATGAAGGAGAAAATACTGAGGGCAGCCAGAGAGAAAGGTCAGGTTACCCATAAAGGGAAGCCTATCAGACTCATAGCAGATCTCTCAGCAGAAACCCTACAAGCCAGAAGAGAGTGGGGGCCAATATTCAACATCCTTAAAGAAAAGAACTTTCAACCCAGAATTTTACATCCAGTCAAACTAAGCTACATAAGCGAAGGAAAAATAAAATCTTTTGTGAACAAGCAAGCACTCGGAGATTTCATCACCACCAGGCCTGCTTTACGAGAGCTTCTGAAAGAACCACTACACGTAGTAGTATCAGCCTAACAACCAGTATCAGCCTTTCTAAAAAATACCAAAAAGAGCATCAACATAATCAAGAATTTACATCAACTAATGGGCAAAACAGCCAGCTAACATTAAATGGCAGTATTAAACTCACATATATTATTATTAATTCAAATTTAAATTGACTAAATCCCCCAATCCAAAGACACAGACAGGCAAAAAAAGCCAAAACCCATCGGTATGCTGCATCCAGACCCATCTTACATGCAAGGATACACAAAGACTCAGAACAAAGGGATGGAGAAAGATTTACCAACCAAATGGAGAGCAAAAATAAATAAATAAATAAAAAGCAGGAGTTGCAATTTTTGCCTCTGATAATAAGACTTCAAAGCAACAAAGATTATAAGAAGCAAAGAAGGATATTACATAATGATAAAAGGATCAATGCAACAAGAAGAGCTAAAGATCCTAAATATATACGCACCCAATACAGGAATACCCAGATATATAAGACTTATAAACAGACTTAGACTCCCACACAGTAATAGTGGGAGACTTCAACATCAATATTAGACAGATCAATGAGACAGAAAATTAACAATGAAATCCACGATTTGAACTCAGATCTGGAACAAGTAAACTTAACATTTATAGCTCCACTTTAAATACACAAAATATACACTCTTATCAGTACCATATCACAGCTATTTACAGATTTAAATGAAATATTGGTAGGCTACTTGTTTGCTATTTTCTTCCCTAATTTTTTTTTTTTCATGTCTCTATTATTAAGCACAATTATAGGCATACCCATTTTTAGACTGCATTCTAGTCCGGGCAATAAAGCAACACCCCCATTCTATCTCCCTCTTCCTCTTCTTTCCTGTCCTTCATTTTTTTTATTATTCTTTTTTTTTCTTTCTTTCTTCTTTTTTTTTTCTTTTTTTTTTAAAAAAAAGAAAATGTTAATGACTAAATAAGTATGTGAAAAGATATTCAGCCTCCTAGTTATGAGAAATTTTTGCTTCTCATGTGAGCTGAAATTTAAAAAATTCCCAAAGATATGGCTGCCTTGATATTGCTAGGGGGAGTATAAATCCATGCAATTGTTTTGAAGAGCATTCTGGCAATATATATCAAGAGCCTAAATATGCTCATGTCCTTTGACCCAGTAATTCTGCTAATAGAAATATATCCCAAGGAAAAGTCATAAATACAGAAAATATGCCCAGAACTACCTGAGATATTACTTATGGTAGTAGAAAATTATAATGAATATATTTGTTCAACATTAAGGAGATGATTAAGCCAGAAATGACATATCTATATAGTAAAACATGCTTACCAATTAAAAGTGAGATTTGTGAATTCTTGACACTGTAATGTGCTTATTATAATGTAAAATTGAAAAGCAGAATGTAAAATTACATATTTAACGTGATGAATCATGTCTCTAAATGGCACAAATAAAATGATGATTATGTCTGGGTTTTGTCTGGGTGTTGACATAATTGGTGATTTTTATTCTTATTCATACCCTTTGTCTGATTTTCACAACCTTCCTACTGAGGATCTATTGACTTAATATAAAAGTATTTTTTGCCGAGCACAGTGGCTCATGCCTGTAATCCCAGCAATTTGGGAGGCCAAGGCAGATGGATCACCTGTGGTTGGGAGTTCGAGACCAGCCTGACCAGGTTGGAGAAACCCCGTCTCTACTAAAAATACAAAATTAGATGGGCATGGTGGCGCATGCCTGTAATCTCAACTACTGGGGAGGCTGAGGCAGGAGAATCACTTAAACCCAGGTGGCAGAGGTTGTGGTGAGCCGAGGTCACACCATTGCACTCCAGCCAGGGCAACAAGAGCGAAACTTGGTCTTAAAAAAAAGTATTTTTAGAAAAAATTTAAATTGGAGATGTTTAGTCTTTTTATTTCAGTGCTCTTGGAGACCTGTTGTGAGTAATTATTATAAAAATAAATGTTTTGGCTAGTTGCAGTGGCTCACGCCTGTAACTTTGGGAGGCCAAGGCAGGTGAATAACCTGAGGTCAGGAGTTCGAGATCTTCCTGCCCATCATGGTGAAACCCTGTTTCTACTAAAAATACAAAAGTTAGCCTGGCGTTAGTGGTGGCGCATGCCTATAGTCCCAGCTACTGGGAGGCTGAGGCAGGGGAATCACTTGAACACAGGAGGCGGAGGTTGCAGTAAGGGGAGATCACGCCACTGCACTCCAGCCTGGTGAAAGAGTGAGACCCCATCTCAGAAACAAACAAACAAAAATAAATGTTTTGCCATGAACATGTATTAAAAGCTATTGAAGAATATAATGTGAAAAAGAAGACCTGAGATTCTTTCTCTGATTTCTTATACTTCTGTTGTCTGGTGAATCTGTCTAGAAATATTCTTATGTATATGTAAATTTATCCCATAAATAGAATCACAAATTTCAGTGGCTTATAACCACTGAGATTTCTTTCTTTCTTACAAATGAGCCATGAAGACTGCTGATCATATGCAGCCATATCACCAACTCTGCTGGCTCCACTTGGCTCCCAACTCTCTTTCCAGGACCAGTAGTGAGTGAGCAGCCACTGTCTCTGTTATGCATGGCAGAGGGCAGAGGCTTAGGGATGGGGAGAAAACTAGACCACAAAGACACATGTAAAACTTCTGCATGGGCAGGCATGGTGACTCACACCTGTAATCCCAGCATTTTGGGAGGCTGAGGCAGGAGGATTACTTGAGCCCAGGAGTTTGAGACCAGCCTGGGCAATATAGTGAGACACTGTCTCTATGAAAAATAAAATAAAAAATTAAACTTCTGTCATGATGGTGGTATATTTGATGTCTACTTACATTTCGTTGGCCAGAGCAAGTAGCATGACCAAGCCCAAAGTTACTGGGGCAGCATTTACCTGACATTTGAGAAAAGTTTCTAATGAAAGATAGGACAAAAAGCAAAACTATAAGTATAATAGAAATATAGGAAGTTGGAAGAAGCAAAGATAAATCTAAAGAAAGTTAAAAAAGAAAAAAACACCCAAAGCTAATTACTATCCTTAGAGGGTTAAGAGAAAGCATTACATTCATTAAACAAGGACAAGACAGAATACCATCAGATAGGAAGAATTAGAGCAGGAAAACTTGGAAATTATGATAGGTATAAAAAAACCCAGTAGAAGTTTTAGAAAATGAAGTTGAGGAAACTTCTAAACAGCAGGAAAAATAGGTAAAAAACAGAAAAAATAGATTTGAGAACCAGTCCAGCAGCACCAACATCTATCAAATAAAATAGAAAGCAGAGAAAATGGAAGAGGAATTTTTTTTTTTTTTTTTTTTTTTTTTTTTTTTTTTTTTAAGATGGAGTCTCGATCTCTCGCCCAGGCTGAGTGCAGTAGTGCGATCTCGGCTCACTGCATCTTCTGCCTCCTGGGTTCCAGCAATTCTCCTACCTCAGCCTCCCGGGTAGCTGGGATTATAGGAATGCACCACCATGCCCAGCTAATTTTTCTATTTTTAGTAAGGATAGGGTTTCACTATGTTGGCCAGGCTGGTCTTAAAATCCAGACCTCAGGTGAACTACCCGCCTCGCCTACCAAAGTGCTAGGATTACAGGCGTGAGCCACTGGGCCCGGCCAGAAGAAAAACTTTCAGAAAGACATAAAACAGGAAAATTTCTTTGAACTGATAGAGCAGGAGCCTTCAGTTTGCAAAGGTACACCATTGAGAGAGACTAGCTTTAAAAACGTGAGAAGTCCCATACTAACTCAAACGTTAGAACTTTTGGGATAAAGTAAAACTCTTAAAAAGTCCCTGTCTGGGGTAGGGGCCAATAGGAGGGAAGCAGGTAGTATACTACCTTTAAAATTTAGGAATCAGAATAGTCCATTAGGAATATAGTCCACTTACCATTAGGAACAGTGGAAACTAGACTCTAATGAAGCTGTTTGTTCAAAATACAAAGTGAGTCTGATTTTCAACCTAAAGTTGCATGCTTAGCCCAACTTTGAATTTTAGAGTAAAATAAAGATATTGCAGATTAGCAAGGTCATAGAAAATGTGATTCTTTGTAAAAGATATTGGAGTGGGGTATAAGTTAGCTAAAGCATCACTTTCTTTTTCTTTTTTGGAGTTTAGCTTTTGTTGCCCAGGCTGGAGTTAATGGCGTGATCTTGGCTCACTGCCACCTCTGCCTCCCAGGTTCAAGCGATTCTCCTGCCTCAGCCTCCTGAGTAGCTGGGATTACAGGCATGTACCACCACACCTGGCTAACTTTGTATTTTTAGTAGAGACGAGGTTTCTCCATGTTGGTCAGGCTGGTCCCGAACTCCCGACCTCAGGTGATCGCCCATTTCTGCCCCCCAAAGTGCTGGGATTACAGGCATGAGCCACTACGCCCCGTCTAAAGCATCACTTTCTACGGAAAAGAGAAAATAATGTAAAGAGAAATATAAATAAAGAGAGATGTAAATAATCCTATTCAGTGTAAAAAAAAATTAGTAGAGAAACAATGGCATTTGTAAACACTATATTCAAATAATATAAAGAGAAAATAATGTCTAAAGTTGAAAAATGAAGAAATAGACTGTGTGTGGTGGCTCATACCTGTAATCCCAACACTTTGGGAGTCTGAGGTGGGAGGATTGCTTGCCCAGGAGTTCAATGCTGCAGTGAGCCATGATGCAGCACTGCACTTGGGCCTGGGCTCGAGCAAGACTCTCTCTCTCTCAAAGAAAGGAAAAGAAAAAAAAAAAGTTATGTAAGCAAGACATTTAGAAGTCACAGAGTTTGAAATTGGTTGCTTCTAGGGGTAGAGTGTGGGGAGTAGGGTAGTGTTGGGCAGGGAACTGCAGCTTATATATTATAAGCCTCATAGTACTATATGAGTTTTAAACTATGAACCATTACTTTGATAGAAATTTAAAAAGTTTTAAATCTATATCATTACCGACTATATTCTGTGTTTACACTGTGAAAAAATTAGTAATAGAAAAAGAGAAATGAAAATCCCTTCTTATATATTTGGAAAAATTATATCTCTGAATCATTGAGTCAAAGAAGACTTGTTATGGGCCAGGGGCAGTGACGCATGCCTGTAATCCCAGCACTTTGGGAGGCTGAGGCAGGCAGATCACAAGGTTAAGAGATCGAGACCATCCTGGCCAACATGGTGTGATACCCTGTCTCTACTAAAAATACAAAAGTTAGCTGGGCATGGTGACGGGTGCCTGTAGTCCCCAGCTATGGGAGGAGGCTGAGGCAGGAGAATCACTTGAAGCCTGGAGGCAGAGATTGCAGTGAGCCGAGATGGTGCCATTATACTCCAGCCTGGCGACAGAGCGAAACTCCATCTCTAAAAATATATATATTTGTTATGGAAATTAGAAAATATTTAAAACCAAATAATGAAATTACCACATGTGAAACATGAGGGATAAACATGTTTCATATGCAGATAAGATACTACTCAGAGAGGAAATTTAGTTAAGAAAAAAGACTGAAAATTAATTAGCTAAGTTACAACAAAAGATAACTTGGAGACAAAGAAGAAAGATTTAAGAGCAGAAACTAATGAAAGAAGTGAGGAGCAGAAATATTAAAAAACTGATTTTAAAAAAAGTCCCCAAAGATACGTAAACCTAGTCAGTATAGAAAATAAAAGCATAAGGGCCGGGCGCGGTGGCTCAAGCCTGTAATCCCAGCACTTTGGGAGGCCGAGGCGGGTGGATCACAAGGTCAAGAGATCGAGACCATCCTGGTCAACACGGTGAAACCCCGTCTCTACTAAAAATACAAAAAATTAGCTGGGCATGGTGGCGCGTGCCTGTAATCCCAGCTACTCAGGAGGCTGAGGCAGGAGAATTGCCTGAACCCAGGAGGCGGAGGTTGCGGTGAGCCGAGATCGCGCCATTGCACTCCAGCCTGGGTAACAAGAGTGAAACTCCGTCTCAAAAAAAAAAAAAAAAAAAAAAAAAAAAAAAAAAAAAAAAGAAAATAAAAGCATAGGCTGGGCACGGTGGTTCATGCCTGTTGTCCCAGCACTTTGGGAGGCTGAGGAGGGTGGATGACCTGAGGCTAGGAGCCTTACCAACATGGAAAAATCCTGTCTCAACTAAAAATTCAAAACTAGCCGGGCGTGGTGGCGCATGCCTATAATCCCAGCTACTCAGGAGGCTGAGGCAGGAGAATTGCTTGAACCTGGGAGACGGAGGTGGCGCCATTGCATTCCAGCCTGGGCAATGAGAATAAAACTCCGTCTTAAAAGAAAGAAAAATAAAATAAAAGCATAGATTGAATTGCTGTTCAGCATTAGGAAATATGGCAACATTGTTCATTAAAATTTAACAATTAAACATTCTATATTTATCAAAAGGAATCAGTTAGTTTGTTAGAATTCACCAGGGAAGAATAGACAGAAACTTCTAACATCATGGAAGATAAGTATTATACACACGCACGCATTCCATAATCTGTGCCAGGTACTGTTTTAAGTGCATCAAAAATATTTATTTAATCCTTTCAACAACCTTTTGAGGTAGATTTTTTTTGTGACAAAGTCTCTGTCACCCAGGCTGTCTCCCAGGCTGGAGTGTAGTGGTGCAGTCACGGCTCACTGCAGCTTCAAACTCCTGGGCTCAAGTGATTCTCCCACTTCAGCCTCCCATGTGGCTAGGACTGCATGCACATGCCACTGCATCTGGTTAATTTTTCAATATTTTGGAGAGACAGGGTCTCGTTGCCTAGGCTGATCTCAAATGCCTGGCTTCAGACGATTCTCCTACCTCAGAGAGTGGATTTTGCTAGCCTCCCAAATGTTGAGATTACAGGCATGAGCCACTATGCCAGCCAGATTCTGTTACTTCTATTTTATAGATAAACTAAGGCAGAAAAATGATTTCATTGTCCAAGGTCACATAGCTAGTAGGTACCAGAGCTGGAATTTAAACCCAAGCAGTTTAACTCAAAAGTCTGCACTTCTAACCACCATATTGTGCTATCTTTATTTTTCAAATTAAATATTTCAAAAACATAATATGTTTATATAATTTGAAATTCAAATGCTATGCAATGAAATTTTGTTTGCCATTCCACCCTGTCTTCCTTTTGTAGCTCCATTCCTCAGGAGCAACCAGTTTCCTTTAAAAACTATAAATGCTTTTGTAAGGGTTTATGTATATACTTTTTTTTTTTTTTTGGAGGCAGAGTCTCGCTTTGTCGCCCAGGCTGGAATGCAGTGGTGCGATCTTGGCTCACTCCAACCTCTGCCTCAGTCCCAGCCTATAGCTGGGACTACAGGTACCTGCCACCATGCCTAGCTAATTTTTGTATTTTTAGTGGAGACGGGATTTCACCGTGTTGGTCAGGCTGGTCTCAAACTCCTGACCTTGTGATCCGCCCACTTCAGCCTCCCAAAGCTCTGGGATTACAGGCATGAGCCACTGTGCCTGGCCTTTTTATGTATACACTTTTTAAGAACACAGAAATTATCATGTCATACATAATGTTCTGTACCTTTCTTCTTATTCCCTTAACTGTAAATATTAGCGGTCATTTATTATTAATATATGAGCTGCATCATTTTTGATAAGATCTGTTCGCAGCAGACATGCTAAATGTCTGTTAAATTTCTATTTCAAATAATAGGAACAAGTCAGAGAACGTTATGACCATTAGTATAGTATAATTCACTGTAATTTTTGACATTTTTTGGCCAATATAACAATTTTGAGCTAATATAACAACTGATATAAATATTATAACAAAAATTATCTTGCAGGTGTGACAGTATTGAATTATTGAGTATTTGTTTGAAATCATTGGCTTTCACATTTTCCCAAGGTTTGCTTTAAGAATGAAGTTATCTTGGCCAGATGTAGTGGCTCACGCCAGTAATTCCAGCACTTTGGGAAGCCAAGGTGGGTGGATCACCTGAGGCCAGAAATTCGAGACCAGCAGAGACCCTGTCTCTGCTAA
>NW_016107543.1:1170656-1182524 GCF_001604975.1 Cebus imitator | reverse complement strand
TAGTAGAGACGGGGTTTCACCGTGTTGACCAGGATGGTCTCGATCTCTTGACCTCGTGATCCACCCGCCTCGGCCTCCCAAAGTGCTGGGATTACAGGTGTGAGCCACTGCGCCCGGCCTGATGTATGTTTCAAATGGTTTATAACCCCAAACAGATAAATATTTCATACATTGGATATGAAATAAGGTATCTAATTTGAGGAAGTAGTATAAATTATGTGTGTTGATAGGTATAAAATTAGACAATTTGGCGATCAATTAATATGCTGTAAATTTGATAAATGAAATTTATTAAAAAGTCATTTTTCTCCTACTTGCCCTAAAATTCCACTTTATGAATAGTAAGTAAATACTTTGTAATTGGTATCATATAATGTGACACTAATTAAATTTATTAATGATTTTTAAATACTTTAACTTGTGTTTTGTTTGAATTTCAGGTAATAACTCTTTCCAATACTTTGTATTTTGTTTAGTATGCCACTTTTTGGAAGTGGTCACTGTCAATATCTTGTTATGGTTTGATGGCCTTGGAGATTTAAAACCGAGTAAAAGTGTAAGCAGCCTTTCTTATTTAGTTATGAGTTTTAAATACACTTTTATTCCAAGTAGGAAAACTTGCAAGTAGATTTACCATGAAATATGAAATATATTTAAAAAAATCTTAACAGTTGATTGACATAGTGAAACAGACTGGCCAATTCCACTTATGGAATTGTAACATAAAATTCCATCATACAGTTTCCGTTAAAGGTAGTAGGTTTTTATAACCTGTTAGACCTTCTGTGCAAACTTCATTAATGTGAATACATTTGCTTTTTAAAAAAAATTAAGTGAATTTCTAAAGAAAATGAAATTTGAAATTTAATTTTGTGTTATTTAGTTTAATTTTTTAGTATCATTTAGAATTATTGATTATTTTAGTAAATTCATATATGCTGTCCCAGTAACCTGTCATTCTCTTTAAAGAAAAAAGTATTTATTGTCCTCTTTAGATATTCACAAATATCTGATTTAAAAAAAATAACCATCACAAATGTCAATTCAATTAAGCTTCAGTCGAGTTGGTTTTTTTCTCAGAATGATTAAGCATATAGCACTTTGGTGATGACTTTGCTCTAAAGGTCTGAAATTTTCACTTAAATTACTTTCAGAACCAGTTTGAGGCATCAGGCTAAACTAGTTGGTAGTTTGTCATTCACTTATTCTGTAGACTCACACTCCTCATAACTTTTGGTCCTTTCCAAAAAGCAAATTCAGTTTTATAAGATGAAGATTTGACTTTGAAATCATTCAAAAGAATGTCAGAGGGGCCGGGCACGGTGGCTCATGCCTGTAATCCCAGTACTTTGGGAGGCCGAGGTGGGCAGATCATTTTAGGTCAGGAGTTTTGAGACCAGCTGGCCTACATGGCGAAACCCTGTCTTTACTGAAAATACAAAAGTTAGCCAGGCGTGGTGGTGCACGCCTATAGTCCCAGCTACTCGGGAGGCTGAGGCACAAGACTTGCTTGAACCCGGGAGGCGGAGGCTGCAGTGAGCTGAGATCACACCACTGTACTCCAGCCTGGGTGACAGAGTGAGCGTCTGTGCCAAAAACAAAACAAATGAACAAAAAAACAATGTCAGAGAGAAAGTCACAACATTTTGAACAACTTCAAATGTCATTGCTCTTCAGCAATCCAGAATGACAATCTGAAACATTAAGATATAAAAGTTTGGTATGATTGGCTAATTACTTTATAGTCATGCCATATCTTTGATTTGTTAGATTCCCATGCTCTAAATCTTGATATAAGTAGGATCTTTAAAAGGATCAATTAAAAAGTCAATATTTCTCCACGTTTTTTCCTGACTTGATTTGTAAAACACAGAATGCTAGATTACTGTTTTGCCATGCATCTATATTTACCAGATGATTACTAGATAATAAGAATAATCTTTTTATGTTATAAAAAGAAAGTATATAAATTAAAAAAGCTTACATTTTTTGTCTAAATTGTTTTTGCTCTTACACAACAGTAGAATACATATTTAAGTTGTATTTTTATTTGCATTTAATAATTTATTAATGTATTTCTTTATCAGATTTCAAATGATTGAGGTGACTTGTAAGAATTTGTTTTATGCCCTGTTGCTGAGCAAATCATTGGTCTTCTCCAGAGTTGCATACAAAATTTTGTAATCAGTGTTCCATTTGGAGTAAACATTTAGTGTCTTGTTTTGATGATAGAGTAATTGGCTACGTTTCTCTTTCTATGCATGAAGTTGTGTAAAAGGACCAATTCACATGTATGATTGGCAGAGAGCATGAATTCTAGACTTAAACATTTTATCTCATTCTCACTACTTACTAATTTTATGACTTTGGGGAAGTTATTTAGCTTCTCAGCCTCAGTTTCCTCATCTGAAAAAATGGGGACAATATCTACTTCCAGGTTTATAAATAGTTATATATATTTTAAAAGCATTATGCACAATAGCACATGTCAGGCATTTAAGAATAAATGTTTCTTTTCCTGTTTTCATTTTCATATATTGGTAGTTTGAGACTAAGTTAATAACTTTCTAGGCAGCCACCCTAAACATGGCTTTCAAGAGTTGTTTTAAGATTAGTCTCTCTTTTACTTTAGTAAGTACTGTATTCTCTCCATTGCCAGGAGGAATATTTGAGAAAGGAAGGAATGACTTGAACATTGTGAATAGCCAACTTATAGTGTCTTGAGGACATGTTTTTTGGTAACTGTATTTAACATCTCCATAAAAGTGTTTTTTAATTATCTTCGATCACAGGTACGGGAACCTTAAAGATAGATTTTGTTGGAGAGCTGAATGACAAAATGAAAGGTTTCTATAGAAGTAAATATACTACCCCATCTGGAGAGGTGCGCTATGCTGCTGTTACACAGTTTGAGGTATGGATATTCTTCTCTAAAATATTATGATTCTTAAATTAGGCATTCTGATAAAGCTGCGTTTTATTTTGTGGGGTGATTATTTGAGGCTAGGTGTTCTTGGCCATGATTATATTCATGATTTTAGAATTTTTATTTTATATTTAGCCATTATCTCTATAGAAAGGAGGAAATTAAGGGTATAGGTTGGAGAATGATTACGTACAGTTAGACACACACGTGCACGCGCGCGCACACACACACACACACACACACACACACACACACACATATTTTGATACCTGAATTGCCTGTATACTGTATACCTTTATTGATTAAAATCGTTTTCTTAGTATTTGACATCTGCGGCTTTTCCCATAGCATTAGCATTATTAGCTGTTTTCTAGCATTACTTTGCTTCTTTGACATCTTTTGTTTATCTTACTGTAGTATCTATGCTGTCTTTGATTTTTTCTTTTTTCTTCGTATGTATATAAATATATATATATACGTGTGTGTGTGTGTGTGTGTGTGTATACACACATATTTGCTGTCCTATGTAGGCCAGGATGATTTTTATTTATTAAGTATTTACAAGTTATATAAATTGTTTTGAATCTGCTACTTGTACTTTTAAGTGTTAAATCTAATTAATTTTATTTCTATAAATTTCAGTATGGATAATGAACCAATTCATGATACCCATTCTTATGTTTCTGACCATATCCCTATATTGTTTGCTTGTTTGGGATAACCTGAAATTTTTTTATCCAATTTACTTCTAATTTGTTTTACCCTGCAGAACCTCTAAGTTTTATTTTGCTTTCATAATAAGTTTGATCTTTTTAAATTTTTAATGAAAGAATGAGGACTCTCTTAAGTAGGTCAAGTGGCGACAGTTTTATGTGTAGCATATGGAAATGCCATTAAATATATGACCTGTTTTGAATTGATAGAGCCTGTCTTTAGTCCCATTGCTGCCATTCCAGATAAAGAACAAAGCATGTCAAATATTGAGAATACTTTTATTTTTAATTTAAAAATAAGAGCCAGAGAGGCAACTTACCATGTTTTCCCAATTTTGAATTCTTATAGCATATTCTTTACTGCTGTGTGCTCTTTGTTGTGTTAACATCATTGATGAAGGCATTTACATTAAATTCAAAATGTTAAAATGTTTTATTAGAAACAAAAATTTAGTTATAAATAATTATAATATATTGTTAAAATCCATAGCAGACCCAGTTCCTGGATAATTGCTGGAATGGCAGTGGTAGCAAGTGTTGTATTTTCTTTCTAGTTAATGCCTAGCTTGTTGCCTGGCACTGAAGAGAAAGTAAATATTTGAACAAGGGAATGAATGAATGACAGAGAAATGGTGACTGCTTTATGAAATAACTTGTTAGGTTAATTCTAAGGTATTTATATTTCATATTCTTTTCTTCAGGCTACTGATGCCCGGAGGGCTTTTCCTTGCTGGGATGAGCCTGCTATAAAAGCAACTTTTGATATCTCATTGGTTGTTCCTAAAGACAGAGTAGCTTTATCAAACATGGTATGTATGTGTTTATAAGTCTATCTAAATTTTTAATAGGCTTTAGCAGATTTAGTTTGCTGATTAGATGGGATAACATGAAACCACCTACCACAGTGCTTGGTATATTATAGGAACATAATACTAGTTTTCTTTATTTTCAATAAGCCCTCTCTCTCTCTCTCTCTCTCTCTTTCTTTCTCTTTCTCTTTCTTTTCTTTTCTCTTCTTTTCTTTTTTTTTCTTTTCTTTTTTTTTTTTTTCTTCTTTTCTTTTCTTTTCTTTTCTTTTCTTTTCTTTTCTTTTCTTTTCTTTTCTTTTCTTTTCTTTTCTTTTCTTTTCTTTTCTTTTCTTTTCTTTCTTTTTCTTGTAGAGTTGGGGTCTCACTGTGCTGCCCAGGCTGGTCTAAAACTCCTGGGCTCAAGCTGTCTTCCTGCCTCAGCCTCCCAAAGTGCTGGGATTATAGGCATGAGCCACTGTGCCCAGCCAAGACCTCTTTATCTTGATAGCCTTATTTTTGGAGGATTTTCCTCCTTGCCATATTCCTTGTTAAATATATTTATAAGATTATCCAATTCTTTTAATTTAGAGAGGTAAATAAGTGACATAAGTGACAAGTTTAATAGATTTATAGTACCTAAAAGAAAAAGGTCTTGGACTAGATGTGGTGGCTTAACACCTGTCATCCCAGCACTTTGGGAAGCCACGGTGAGCAGATCACTTGAGGTCAGGAGTTGAAGACCAGCCTGGCCAACATGGTGAAAACCATCTTTACTAAAAATACAAAAATTATCTGAGTGTGGTAGTGCAGACCTATAGTCCCAGCCACTTTGGAGACTGAGGTGAGAGGACCACTTGAACCCAGGAAGCAGAGGTTGTAGTGAGCCAAGAACACACCACTGCATTCCAGCCTGAGTGACAGAGCCAGACCCTATCTCCAAAAAAAAAAAGATAAAAAGAAAAAGGTCTTGACTTATTAAATGTCAAAAGAAAGCCAGGCACAGTGACTCTTGCCTGTAATCTCAGTGCTTTGGGAGGACCAGGCAGGAGGATTGCTTGAGGCTGGGAGTTTGACACCAGCTTGGGCAACATAGACGTCATTTCTATAAAAATTTAAAACTTAAAAATTAGCCGTCTATGTAGTGGCATCCAAAAATAAATTAAGGAAAAAAAACCCCAGGTATAGTGGCACTTGCCTGTAATCCTAGCTACTTAGGAGGCTAATGTGGGAGGGTCTCTCAAACCTAGGAGTTCAAGGGTGCAGTGAGCCATGATTGTGTCACTATATTCCAGCCTGGGTGACAGAGCAAGACCGCATCTCTTAAAAAAAATAGGCCAGGCATGGTGGCTCATGCCTATAATTCAGCACTTTGGGAGGCTGAGGCAGGTGGATTATTTGAGGCTAGGAGTTTGAGACCAGCCTGGCCAACATAGTAAAACCCCATCTCTACTAACTTAAAAATTAGCGAGATACGGTGGCAGGCACCTGTAATCCCAGCTACTTGGGAGGCTGAGGCAGGAGAATTGCTTGAACTTGGGAGATGGAGGCTGCAGTGAGCTGAGATTGCGCCACTGCACTCCGGCCTGGGTGACTAAGTGAGACTCTGTCTCACACACACACACAAAAAGTTACAACAGAGCATGACCCTGTCTCTATTTTTTAAGAAAAATTTTAAAAATTCAAAAGCTATTAGCTGGACATGGTGGTGCGTGCCTGTAATCCCAGCTACTCAGGAGGCTGAGGCAGGAGAATTGCCTGAACCTAGGAGGCAGAGGTTGCGGTGAGCCGAGATCGCGCCATTGCACTCCAGCCTGGGTAACATGAGTAAAACTCCGTCTCAAAAAAAAAAATAAAATTCAAAAGATACAGCTGCATAATGAAGTATATTTAGGTTTCTGGCTGTTTGTATTCTTGGAATGTGTTCTCTTCACCAGCGTTATTGATCTCATTCATAAACAGAGTAAGCATCCCCCACTTGAAGTGTATTGTCTAGGACTGTCTTGTGTGGGGAACTTGGAAAAACCTACTGCACCTGAAAATAACTGGCTTTTGCCTTCTTGTTGGTGAAGAGAATCCTGTAAATAGAATGTCATTCCCTTCTCACATATTGTTAGAGAGGAGGCTAATATATTAAACTGAAATATTCATTCACACTTTAGCGAATTTATCAGTCTGTTTTTGAATAAGTCTTCCTTAGAAGGAAGAATAGAGAGAGGTTGAGGAAACAGAGCTTGAATAGGAAAAAGAGGGAGAGCACCAAAGGGAAATTAGGGACTCTAAAGGTAAAGTTGAAATTTCTTCACAAATAAGATTAGAGCCGGCCGGGCGCGGTGGCTCAAGCCTGTAATCCCAGCACTTTGGGAGGCTGAGGCGGGCGGATCACGAGGTCAGGAGATCGAGACCATCTTGGTCAACATGGTGAAACTCTGTCTCTACTAAAAATACAAAAACTAGCTGGGCGCAGTGGCGTGCGCCTGTAGTCCCAGCTACTCGGGAGGCTGAGGCAGGAGAATTGCTTGAACCCGGGAGGCGGAGGCTGCAGTGAGCCGAGATTGTGCCACTGCACTCCAGCCTAGCACCTGGCAACAGAGTGAGACTCTGTCTCCGAAAAAAAAAAAATAATAATAAGATTAGAGCCAACTTTGGTAGAGAAAGCCCTAGACCTAGAAGTTTGTATCCTTTGAAATGGAAGATTCTACACTATATTTTATTTTTATTAATAGTCATTTTCTTCTAAACTTAATGTCAGTTGAAAAGTATAAGCCTTTACTTAAATCATCCCAATGCCTGACTTATAGTAAGTATTCAAGAAAAGTCCATTTCTCTTTTCTCTCACAGGTCCTTGGTAGTTATAACACTTCAGCCTCCAACTTCTTCTTTTTTTTTTTTTTTTTTTTTTTGAGATGGAATCTCACTCTGTCGCCAGGCCGTAGTGCAGTGGTGTGATCTTGGCTCATTGCAACTGCGCCTCCTGGGTTCAAGCGATTCTCCTGCCTCAGCATTACAAGTAGCTGGAACCCCGTGTGCCACCATGCCAGGCTAATTTTTGTATTTTTAGTAGAGGTGGGGTTTACCATGTTGGCCAAGATGGTCTCAATCTCTTGACCTTGTGATCCGCCCACCTCAGCCTCCCACAGTGCAGGCATAGCCACTGTGCCCAGCCCTTCAGCTTCTTAGTATGAGTGTTTTATTTATCAGACCACTTTCCTTCTTAAAGACAGCATAAAAGCACTGGATGAATTGTGGCAGAGACATAAGCCATGCTAGAAAGGGGGAAAGAGATGCAATAAAGCCTACAGTTTTTGGCTGGTATTTGCTCTACAGTATTAATGTAAACCTATTTAAATTTTTCTTTTTTTTTTTCCTTAAAGAATGTAATTGACCGGAAACCATACCCTGATGATGAAAATTTAGTGGAAGTGAAGTTTGCCCGCACACCTGTTATGTCTACATATCTGGTGGCATTTGTTGTGGGTGAATATGACTTTGTAGAAACAAGGTCAAAAGATGGTGTATGTGTCCGTGTTTACACTCCTGTTGGCAAAGCAGAGCAAGGAAAATTTGCATTAGAGGTAAATGTACTTGAAGAGGATTGTTCCAACAGTCCATAACTCCAGGTTGGGGAATTTACATTTCTGATCAATTATTAGTACAGTTATTTATAATTTAATCTGAAAGTTGTGCTACTTGGTTATTTTTAATAGAATTTTGGAAATGCCAATCTTGGTGTTTTGTTATTTTACAAAATAGTAATTAAGAGAATGTAAGAGTGAAATTTCTCTAGGGAATGGGTGGGAAAATATGTAATTATATATTTACATATCAAGTTACAAATGGATTAAAGTTTGGCCATTGTATTCAAAGTTTGGAGCTAAGGCAGTCTTCGGAGGTAGGGCTCCCCGTTATTAATTTCTAGTAATTTATGATACATTGGCTTACAACAGGATTCCTTTATGGGTTTCAGTATGAATTATAATAAAATACTTATTAGATGGTTATTTTGTTTATACTTTTATAGGTTGCTGCTAAAACCTTGCCTTTTTATAAGGACTACTTCAATGTTCCTTATCCTCTACCTAAAATTGATCTCATTGCTATTGCAGACTTTGCAGCTGGTAAAGTAAATTTCATTTTATTGCTGAATTGTAATAACTTTTTAAAATTTTGTGACTTTTGGTGAAAGAGTATGTATATATATCAATAAATGTTTGTATTTATTTTATGAAGGTGCCATGGAGAACTGGGGCCTTGTTACTTATAGGTATGTTAATGATGTATTACCCTACCTTATCTTTTCAATCACTGATTTCATAAGGGTCACCTTCCTAATCACAGTTGAGTAGCTTCTGCTTTATGATCTGGTGTAAATTTTTCTACCTTCCCCCACTTCGACACACATTTCAAGAATGCAGATGGACTCCCCTCCCTTTGGTGCTACTATCTGAGGGTGTAAGATTTTAAAGTGAGCATCTGGCATTAGTAGCATTTTTAGATATATTCTTGGCTCAGTTTCTCATTGCAGTGCCTTTCTTTCCTCCCAGTAGTTTCATAGTTATTTATCCAGCTTGAAGAACCATCCCTGATTTCATATCTGCTAGCCAAGTTTTTACATGTCTGTCACTACAACATAAATATGTGAGTTGTATAACTTTCAAAAGCAGAGTCTGTTTGTAAACAAGTTTTTGCCTTTCACTTTCAATTGCCTTCTTAAATGAGCTAAGTTTTAGACAGCCAGCTCAATGTTGTTTTTGGGACTGTGGAATTCATCTTCCTCCATCACTCCCCTCATTTAATGGAAGGACTTCCTTTTCTCTTCATCTGGCACAGTAATCCCTAATCCCTTAGACAGTGTTTTCCCAGAATTTGAGACAGCTAATCCTATCAACAAACTGATAACGAAACTTGTGTCACATCTTTGATATTCTGTTGTGTGAATTCTACTGGGGTAGTCTTTAATCTTTCTGTAACTTTTTCTATCCATATTAGGAAGTGTTTTCCTAATATCTCTAAAGCCTAACTTGACCATCTCATTTATTGTCTGAATCTCTCCAACTTATGCATGCCCACTTTTATTGTTTAAATTTATTTATTTTTTCTTTTTTTAAACACAGGGAGACTGCATTGCTTATTGATCCAAAAAATTCCTGTTCTTCATCACGCCAGTGGGTTGCTCTGGTTGTGGGACATGAACTCGCCCATCAATGGTTTGGAAATCTTGTTACTATGGTATTTAATATTTTTAAGTGCTCAAATATATTTATCTTCATCCTACTGAACATTACTTTGGCTACATAGTATTTCAAGTTTGGCTGCAACACTGTGCCAAAAAATAATTGAACGATAGAAGAGTTTTATTTTAAAAGATCTGCTTTGAAAGGGCTTATCAGAATTTCCGCATTGAACAAGAGCATATGGACAGTCTTTATTCAACAGATACTTCCTAAAGTGTTCTAGAATTTGTCTGTAAATGGGAAAAGTTAAGATACTAACTTGAGTGAAAGAAACAGATTCCTCTTAGGTATAGATGAATGAATCATGCAGTGAGATTCCAGGCTAACTGTAGTTTCTCGAGTCTTATTGTTAATCTAATTCATATCTGGAAGTAACCTGATGAATAACAAACTGATCTTTAATTAGAGAGAAATGTTTTTAGGAGTCAGTTTTTTCATTGCCTAAATGTTAAGTTGAAATTTAATGAAATAAAAGTAAACAAACTGCAGAGTAACTGCAGAATAAAGTTGTATTAAGATCCAAACTGTTCTCTTGAAATTCTTATGTTTGCAGTAAATGATCTCTGTCCTTTAGTCCTGACTTTTCACTGTTACTCTAAATAAATACCACTTATAAATGCCAACTATGTTAGGGCTTAGGAGCACAGCATTTAATAAGTGAACTAGAAGTATCTCTTCAATTAAAAAACTGGATATTTTGGAGCCAGCTAGATTCCCTGACGGCATTTTAGGCTGCCAAAGAGCAGAACCAAATTTGAATGTAGATTGAGTCCATACGTCATAGAAATAAGAATGTAAGACATTTAGCAACTATTATGTGTCTGAGAGTTTCTACAGAAAGTCAACCTTTGAAAATAAATCCTTTCCTTTTGTTTTAGATGTTTAAAATTTTACATGCGAAAAAAATTCTTTGAAATATAATTTCATGTGGAACTATGTGTTGATGCTGTATTCAAATATGTGAAGAAATGGCCTTTTCTTCTAATGCAGCGAGCTTGCTACTTTGTACCAAATAATGTTTTTGCTTGGCTTTGAGAGAACTTTATGATTTTATTTTGAAACTACTAGAAATAAATTTTAGTAGGGGAAATGTATACATTCTTACTGTTTTTAAACAACTTTTTACTGGGTTTGTGTAACTATTCTAGCTATTAAAACTGAAATTCCAAGGGCTTAGGGATAGGTTGGAAAATAAATTTCATTTTATACCAGTTGATCTTAGGAAGCTACTAGGCAAATAGCCACTTATTACTTAATATCAATTTTTTTTTTTTTTTTTAAAGGCAGAGTCTCACTCTGTCACTTAAGCTGGAGTGCAGTAGCACAATCATGGCTCATTACAGTCTTGACCTCTAGGCTCAAGTGATCATCCTGTGTTCGCCTCCTGAGTAGCTGGTATTACAGGTGTGTGGATGTATGGCACCATGCTCGGCTAATTTTTGCACTTTTTGTAGAGACAACGTTTTACTGTGTTGCCTAGCTGGTCTTAAACTCCTGGGCTCAAGCAATCCTCCCATCTCAGCTTCCCAAAGTGCTGGGATTACAGGCATGAGCTATCACACCTGCCTTTTTTGCAAGGGGCTGATTGGGAGTGGGGAATAGGATCTCTCTTTGTCACACAAGATGGAGTGCAGTGGCACAATCATGGCTCACTGCAGCCTCATCTTCCTGGGTTTACGTAATCCTCTTGCCTTAGCCTCCCAACAGGTGTGTGTCATCATGACCAGCGAATTTTTTTTTTACTTCTTAATTTTTTTAGAGATGGTCTCGCACTATGTTGCCCAGGCTCATCTCAAACTCCTGGGCTCAAGTGATCCTCCTGCCTTGACCTCCCAGAGTGCTGGGATTATAGGAGTAAGCCATTGTGCCTGGCCTGCTTTCTTTTACTAATAGTCTTAATCAACTTTAATAAAATTCAGATTAAGATCTTTAAAAAATTTTTTTTAATTGATTTTATCTGTCACTCATATTTTTTGTCCATTCCATTTACTACACATTCTAACAGGTGATAATTTTATATTCCTTAAGTGCTTAAACACCATTCATTTATGAACTACAACATTTCTGTTTAATTTCACATAATTTTTATATAAAAGCAGCACTGTTTTTCAGTTTCTCTTGAACATTGAACTCGTTAGTCAGTGGTTTCCCCCAGTCATTTCCATTTTTCTTTATTTGGCTCTGATAGTTTTCTGTTTTTTTTTTTTTTT
>NW_016107543.1:1168214-1169461 GCF_001604975.1 Cebus imitator | reverse complement strand
TTTTTTGAGATGGAGACTTGCTCTGTTGCCCAGGCTGGAGTGTAATGGTGTGATCTTGGCTCACTGCAACCTGCGCCTCCCAGGTTCAAGAGATTTTACTGCTTCAGCCTACCGAGTAGCCGGGATTACAGGCGCCCACCACCATGCCCGGCTAATTTTCGTATTTTTGGTAGAGACGGGGATTCACCATGTTATCCAGTCTGGTCTCAAACTCCTAATCTCGTGATCCAGCTGCCTCAGCCTCCCAAAGTGCTGCTGGGATTACAGTCCTGAGCTACCTCGCCTGGCCAACATTTCTTTTTAAGGTAGGCAGTATAAAAAAAAAATTGGTCTGGCCAGGTGTGGTGGCTCACGTCTGTAATCCCAGCACTTTGGGAGGCCAAGGCAGGTGGATCACCTGAGGTCAGGAGTTCGAGACCAGCCTGACCAACATGGAGAAACCCTGTCTCTACTAAAAATACACAATTAGCCAAAGGAAGTGGCACATGCATATAATCCCAGCTACTTGGGAGGCTGAGGCAGAAGAATCACTTGAACCCGGGAGGTGGAGGTTGCAGTGAGCCGAGATTGTGCTATTGCAGTCCAGCCTGAACAGCAATAGCGAAACTCTGTCTCAAAAAAAAAAAATAAAACAAATTTGGTCTTTGTAAAGCAGGGCCTATGTACCCATATACATTCATTAAATACACTTCTATTGAATACTATGGGAGAGGGCCAGCACGGTGGCTTACGATTTGGGAGGCCAAGATAGGAGGATCACTTGAGGAATTGTTTGACTAGCTTGGTCAACATAGCAAGAACTCATTTCTATTAAAAAAAAAATATAGTATGGGAGAAATCATCCCTGTTAGGTAACACTATGGTTCCATTGTTTATGTCAGGGAAAATTCTGGGCATGTTATTTTATTGTCAGGGTCTGCTTTGTGAATACTTTAATTCTATTAACTTAGCCTATCCTTACCTCAGTTTATATATATTAATTCTGCATCTAAAGAACTAGAGTTGGCTGGGCGCGGTAGCTTATGTCTATAATCCTAGCACTCTGGGAGGCAGAGACAGGCGGATCACCTGAGGTCAAGAGTTCAGGACCAGTCTGACCAACATGGAGAAACCCCATATCTACTAAAAAATACAAAATTAGGCCGGGCGCGGTGGCTCAAGCCTGTAATCCCAGCACTTTGGGAGGCCGAGGCGGGTGGATCACGAGGTCAAGAGATCGAGACCATCCTGGTCAACATGGTGAAACC
>NW_016107543.1:1159378-1167574 GCF_001604975.1 Cebus imitator | reverse complement strand
AAAAAAAAAAAAAAAAAATACCTAGAGTTATAATCCTTCTTCAATGTATTTAATTTAATTAGGGGTTCCATATAATTGTAAGTCATTACAATTTGTACAAGAAATATAATGTTCTACACCTCCATGTCTTCCTTATTCCTCCCCTACAGCTCTGCCAAGAATAAACAGAACCATAGTGACTTCTCTCCCAGCAAAACAAAGGACTGGAACCCAGGCTCTAAGGGATGACAGCAGTCATTTTCTATTTAATTTTATTATTACTAGTTACATTTTTTTTAGGATTGTCATTATACATTATGAGTGAGTTAAAGGCAAAAAAATATATAAGTTAGAAGGGTTTTCCTAGAAAGCGTTTTATGTAATTCAGTATTACAGGCTATCTGCTTCCTGTCATAACCCTGAATCACACTGTCTGCCAGGTCAGTGTGGGCCATCCATCTGAGGTTGATGAGATATTTGATGCTATATCATATAGCAAAGGTGCATCTGTCATCCGAATGCTGCATGACTACATTGGGGATAAGGTAAAAAAAACAATTTAAAAATATTTCATTCTTTTATGGTGAAATTATAGAGTTTTGCATGAAAAAAAGTCTCACTTTATTTGGATTAAGTTCCCAAATAGTTTCTGGCTTGTCTTCATTTATTTTTAATGACCAAAAAGAATGAGAATTCAATTTATTTGAAGTTGATTACTATGGTCTCTTAGATGAATGATGTGCAAGTATGTTTTGGGAGTGGGATTGGGAGGCTGGCATAAAACTCGAGCAAGAGTAGAAGGCATAGAGTACACATTATTAAATAAAAGGCAGTAGGCATCAGTGGAATATGTGTATTTCAGCATATCTGATACTTGAGTATTTGAGTAAATTTGTTTCAGATTACTAATATGCAAATATACTATAAATTCTGAGATTTGACTTACCTGGATTTTAAAAATTGTGTTTTCTCAGGACTTTAAGAAAGGAATGAACATGTATTTAACCAAATTCCAAGAAAAGAATGCCGCCACAGGTAATCTTTAGTAGCTTGAGATAGAAATGGAGAGAAAGTATTATCACTCTATCCAGGCTGGACATTTTATTTTTGTTCTGAATACTTAACTCAAGGTCAGGATTCACATAATAAATGGAAATAAATTAGCCTTATTTGAAGCCATGTTCAGGTTGAATATCTCTAATCTCAAATTTGAAATGCTCCAGAATCTGAAACTTTTTGAGTGCCAACATGATAAGGAAATGCTCATTGGAACATTTCAGATTTTGGATATTCCAATTATAGATGCTAAGCTAGTAAATATAATGCAAATGTTCAAAAATCCAAAAAAATATGAAATTCAAAACACTGCTGGTCCCAAGCATTTCGGATAAGGGATACTCAATCTGTAATAAGTCATTGGGTCAACGTGAATCAGGACTCGTTATCCCTTTGGTCATCCTCCAGCATTCTGCTTTCCATAACTCAATACTTTGATATTTTGCCAATTTAAAGAGTCTGGGCCAAGTCTGGTGCCTCATGCCTGTAATCCCAGCACTTCAGGAGGCCAAGCTGGGAGGATTAATTGAGCCCAGGAGTTCGAGACTAGCCTGGACAACATAGCGAAACCCCGTCTCTACAAAAAATACAAAAAAAAATTAGCCACTGTGGTAGCACGTGCCTGTGGTCCCAGCTCCTCAGGAGGCTGAAGTGGGAAGGGTCACTTGAGCCCAGGAGTTTGAGGTTACAGTGAGCAATCATGGCACCACTGCACTCCAGCCTGGACAACAGAGCAAGACCTTGTCTCTGAAAAAAAATAAAGGGTGTACAGTCATTTGTTGCTTAACAACAGGGATATGTTCTGAGGAATATGTTTCAGGCAATTTCATCAATATATGAACATCATAGAATGTACTTACATAAACCTACAGTATGTCCTAGGCTATATACATCTAGCATATATGGTATATACCCTATTGCTCCTAGGCTACAAAATACCTGTACTGCATGTTACTGTACTGAATACCATAGGCAGTTGTAACACAGTGGTATTTGTATATCTAAACATTTCTAAATATAGAAAAGATACAATAAAAATATGGTATAAAAGATGTTCCAGCAGCTGGCTGATATGCCTATAATCCCAGCACTTTGGGAGGCTGAGGCAGGTACATTGCTCGAGTCCAGGAGTTTGAGACCAATCTGGGGACCATGCCAAAACCTCATCTCTACAAAAAGTACAAAAATTAGCTGAGTGTGGTGGTGTATGCCTGTAGTCCCAGCTACTTGGGAGACCGAGGTAGCAGAATCACTTGAGCCTGGGAGGTCAAGGCTGCAGTGAGCTGTGATTGGGCCACTGCACTCCAGCCTGGGCAACAGCAAAACCCCATCTCAAAAGAAAATAAGATGCAACACCTGTATAAGGTATTTACCATGAATGGAGCTTACAGAACTGGAAGTTGTTCTAGGTGAGTCAATGAGTGGTTACTAAATATGAATGCCTAAGATTACTGTACGCTACCATAGATGTCATAAATACTGTACACTTAGGCTACACTAAATTTATAAAAATAATTTTTCTTCAATAATAAATTAATCTTAGCTTACTATAACATTTTTAATTTACTTTTTAATTTTTTTAACTTTCCGATTCTTTTTGATGATTTTTTTTTTTTGAGTTGGTGTTTTGCTCTTGTTGCCCAGCCTGGAGTATAATGGCACCATCTTGGCTCGCTGCAACCTCCATCTCCGAGGTTCAAGCGATTCTCCTGCCTCAGCCTCCAGAGTAGCTGGGATTACAGGCATGCACCACCATACCTTGCTAATTTTGTATTTTTAGTAGGGACAGGGTTTCTCCATGTTGGTCAGGCTGGTCTCAAACTCCCAATCTTAGGTGATCCGCCAGCCTTGGCCTCCCAAAGTGCGGAGATTACAGGTGTGAGCCACTGCACCTAGCCAATTCTTTTAGATTCTTAACACAGCTTAAAACACCAGCACATTGTACAGCTATAAATGATATTTTCTTTCTAAAAAAGCTTATTCTATCAGCTTTTTTCTATTTTTGAATTTTTTTATTTTTAACTTTGTAAACTTTTTCTTAAAAACGAAGACACACCTAGCAGTTTGGGAGGCTGAGGTGGGCGGATCACTTGAGGCCAGGAGTTTGAGACCAGCCTGGCCAACATGGTGAAACCCCATCTCTACTAAAAATACAAAAGTTAGCTTTTTTTTTGAGATGAAGTTTCACTCTTGTTGCCTAGGCTCCTGTAATCCCAGCTATTCAGGGGGCTGAGGCAGGAGAACGGCTTGAACCCAGAAGATGGAGGTTGCAGTGAGCTGAGATCATGCCACTGCACTCCAGCCTGGGCAGCAGAGCAAGAATCCATCTAAAAAAAAATTAAAATCACAAACAAAGACAAAAACATACACATTAGCCTAGGGTTATGCAGGATCAGGATCATCAATACCACTGTCTTCCGGTCCCACATCTTGTCCCACCGGGAATTCTTCTGGGACAGTAACACCCAGAGTTCTTATCTCCTATGATAACAGTGCCTTCTGGAATATCTCCTAAGGGACTTGCCTGAGGCTGTTTTACAGTTTTTCTAAGTAGGAGGATAATCTAAAATAATGACAAAAAGTATAATAAATATATAAACCAGAAACGTAGTCATTTATCAAGTATTATGTACTGTACATAATTGTGTCATATGACTGGAATCACAGTAGGTTCGTTTACATTAGGATTGCCACAAACACGTGGATAATATATTGTGCTGCAACATTATGACAGCTATGAAGTCACTAGGTGATAGGAATTTTTCAGCTTCATTATAATCCAGTAGGATCACTGTTTAATATGCAGTCCTTCCTTGACCAAAACATCATTATGCAGCAAATGACTGTATCTAATTCTGTATTAGATTAAAATAAAATTAAGATACAGATTAAAAATACTTGTACTACATTACCTTTATGATACAGTCTGGACGTCTTTGTAAACTGTACAGTCTTGAACAATTCAGCCTTATCTCATGTTACTCCCAGTCATATACCCTCTGTTTTTCAGCTTATTGAATATGTTACTGTTATTGCTATTTTCTATCTTACACTTTCTTTTTTTGAGATGAAGTTTCACTCTTGTTGCCCAGGCTTGAGTGCAGTGGCGCAATCTTGGCTCACTGCAACCTTTGCCTCTCAGGTTCAGGTGATTCTCCTGCCTCAGCCTCCCTTGCAGCTGGGATTATAGGTGCCCACCACCACACCTGGCTAATTTTTGGTATTTTTTAGTAGAGACGGGGTTTCACCATGTTGGCCAGGCTGGTCTCGAACTCCTGACCTCAGGTGATCCACCTGCCTCAGCCTCCCAAAGAGCAGCGATTACAGATGTGAGCCACCGTGCTGGGCCGGAATGCCCTTTTCTCCCTTGTCTGTCTAATGAACAACTTACATCTTCAAGATGCGGACCAAAGTCACCTCTTGTGAAGCTTTTATTTACTTTAGATGTCCACCATTTTAGTACGTATCACATTATATTGCAGTTTTGTTTTCCTTACCACCAGTGATGTTGACCAGAAGAGTTTTACTTCAGTATTGTATCATCAGCATTGAATATTTTTAAACTTAGGTTAATTGAATGAGTATAACAGCCTTAAGTTTGTCAGTGATTATTTAGTAGCAATCTTGAACATGTTTCAATTTCTTTTTTCCTCCTTGTTTGAATTCATCTGTTTATCTTTTATAATAATTTGTAATTTTTCTTATAAATTAGAATGATTAAGTATATCTTGGAATAAAAGACCAGATTTGGCCAGGTGTGGTGACACATCTGTAATCCCAGCACTGTGGGATGCTGAGGCAGGTGGATTGCTTGAGCCCAGGATTTGGAGACCAGCCTGGGCAACATGGTGAAACCCAATCTCTACAAAAACTCTCAAAAATTACGGGCCGGGTGTGGTGGCTCAGGCCTATAATCTCAGGATTGTGGGAGGCTGAGCCAGGTGGATCACCTGAGGTCAGGAATTCAAGACTAACCTGGTCAACATGGCGAAACCAAGTCTCTACTAAAAATACAAAAATTAGCTGGGTGTGGTTGCACATGCCTGTAATCCCAGCTACTTGGGCAGCTGGGGCAGGAGAATTGCTTCAACCTGGGAGGCGGAGGTTGCAGTGAGCTGAGATCATGCCACTGCACTCCAGTCTGAGCAACAGAGCAAGACTCTGTCTTAAAAAAACAAACAAACAAACAAACAAAAAACAGCCAGGCGTTGTGGTGTGCACCTGTAGTCCCAGCTACTCAGGCAGCTGAGGTAAGAGGATCACCTGAGTCTGGAGGTTGCGGCTGTAGTGAGCCGTGATTATGCCACTTGCACTCTAGCCTGGGTGACAGAGTAAGACCCAATCTAAAAATATACCAGTTTTTATGATAGAATTTACTTAGTTGTGGAAGAGGGGTGACAAGGAGAATGTTAATTTGGCCCACCGTTTGTTTCCTGAATCTGAAAGAACCAAAGAAGTGTCAGCAATGTGTTGTCAGAAGTTAAATAAAATTTCTGCTTTAAGAAAATAAAAATATAAACATTTTAGATTATCATTGTTTATCTTCTAGAGGATCTCTGGGAAAGTTTAGAAAATGCTAGTGGTAAACCTATAGCAGCTGTGATGAATACCTGGACCAAACAAATGGGATTTCCCCTCATTTATGTGGAAGCTGAACAGGTAAACATATAAAGTCTTTCCATTTGTCTGATACTGTATTAAATGAAATTCATTACAATATTATCAAGTTTGCTTTTCTGTACTTTAAGTTTTCTAGTGACATTTAATCAGCCCTGTTACTGTTTTCTCAGTAATTTTACCCCCTGCATCATTAAAATTATCCATACTTAAGACAGAAAACAAAATGTTTATGTGCTTGTCTTGTCTCCAGGGAAAATACTATACATTTTTGATATAATTCTAAAAACACCAAATATCGTTTATTGTAGAAATGCAAGGTTGGTTTAACATTTTTCTAAAAATCAGGCCAGGCGTGGTGGCTTGCGCCTGTAATCCTAGCACTTTGGGAGGCCAAGGTGAGCAGGTCACTTGAGGTTGGGAGTTTCAGACCAGCCTGTCCAATGTGGTGAACCCTGTCTCTACTAAAAATACAAAAATTAGCTGCGCATGGTGGCACACGCCTATAATCTCAGCTACTTGGGAAACTTAGGCAGGAGAATTGCTTGAACTGAGAGGCAGAAGTTGCAGTCAGCCAAGATCATGCCATTGCACTCCAGCCTGGGCAACAGAGTGAGACTCTGTCTCAAAAAAACAAAACCAAACAAAACAGTGCATTGATTTATAATTACTACATTAACAGAATCAGATGCAAATATTGAATAATTGCTGATTAGATGTAGAAAAAAATTTGATAAAATTTCATGCACACGATATCATTGTGTAAAATTGGTTTTTAATGTTGATTGGATGGCAGTATGATTTTGATTAGAATTACAATTCATTAATTGAACCGTTATCTGAATTCAGAGAGGAGTACTTCAGTATGGGTTATACTTCAAAAGGACTGAGAATTACACATCATACTATAATGCCTACCAAAAAGTGATCTTAACTGAGTTTTATTAAATGAAATTGTTCTCTTTAATTTCCTTGCCATGGTTTTGTGAGCTGCATGGGGAATTAATTCCTGTTCATTTTTAGGGAAGTGAATTCATAGTACCTTTTTAGTATGTGTTTTTTCTTGTGGTCCTACGTTGTCCACAAAGCTAAGTTTTTTTGTTTGTTTGTTTTTGTTTTTTAATTGAGACGAGGTCTCACTGTATTGCCCAGCCTGGTCTGGAATTCCTGGGCTCAAGTGATCCTCCCACCTCTGCCTCCCAGAAGTGCTGGGATTACAGGTGTGAGCCACCTCGTGCCCAGCCAAAGCTAAGTATGTTTTACAAATAATTAATTTCTCAGTGTGGCAATCTAAGTTATAAATTTGCTTTTCTGCACTTTAAGTATTCTAGGTGACATTTAAACCAATTCTTGCACTCTCAAAATGCTCCCAAATTTACGTGGAACATTTTAATATATAAGCTTGCAAATTACCCTTTCAAAGCCAAATCTTAACTTTAAACCTGATTGGATTTTACAATAAAGTGTGCACATTGGAGGACCTCTTTTGGTTGCCCGAACTTGGAAAGGCAATTTAGGGATATAATTGATCATATTTGGTGAAAAAAAATACCTGTAAGTTTAGTGAACTACGATTGTGACCATTCTGTTTCCTTGCAGTCTTTTTTCTGCACTTTGGACTAGTCTATCATAGGAGATGACTAATTGAACTTGGTGTTCAGACTGCATATAGACTGACTTTTTAAAGAATATTAACATACAAAAATTATTGTTACTTTCACCTCTGGGCATTTAATACCCTCAAAACTATTGTACTTTTTTGCCTGGGCCAGGCACAGTGGCTCACGCCTGTGCTTATAATACTGGGAGGCCAAGGTTGGAGGACTGCTTGAGCTCAGGAGTTCAAGATAAGGCTGGGCAACATACTGAGACCTCATCTCTACTAAATGTCAAAAAACTAGCTGAACATGGCGGTACATGCCTATAGTCCCAGCTACTTGGGAGGCTGAGTTGGGAGGATTGTTTGAGCACAGGAGGTGTCAAGGCTTCAGTGAGCTATGATGGCACCACTGCAGTCCAACCTGGGCAACAGAGCAAGACCATGCATAAAAAAACAAACTATTGACCTGGCACTGTGGCTCAAATTTGTAATCCCAGCACTTTGGGAGGATCACTTATGCTCTGTAGTTTGAGACCAGCCTGGGTAACATGGCAAGATGCTGTCTCTATCAAAACAAAAAAACCCCAAAACAATTGAAATATTAATGATTACACATAAAGCAGATTATTAAGCCATAATTTTTTTTTTCCAAGCAGGACACACTTTAAGAAATAATAGTTTATCAGAACAGAGAATACCGACTGGGTGCGGTGGCTCACGCCTGTAATCCCAACCCTTTGAGAGGCGGAGGTGGGCAGATCACCTGAGGTCGGGAGTTTGAGACAATCCTGACCAACACAGAGAAACCCTGTCTCTACTAAAAATACAAAAAAATTAGCTGGGCATGGTGGCTCGTGCCTATAATCCCAGCTACTTGGGAGGCTGAGGCAGGAGAAACGCTTGAACCTGGGAGGCAGAGGTTGCAGTGAGCCGAAATAGCGTCT
>NW_016107543.1:1142722-1159278 GCF_001604975.1 Cebus imitator | reverse complement strand
TTTTTGTCTACAGGCACAGCCAAACTCATCTTCCATTTTACATTGTAATAAAAGGCTATGGCCTGGCACAGTGGCTCAAACTTAAAATCCTAGCACTTTAGGAGGCCAAGGTAGGAGGATTGCTTGAGCTTAGGAGTTCAAGATCAGCCTGGGCAATATAGTGAGACCCTGTCTCTAAAAAACTAAAAATAAATAAAAAATATATTAATTCAATTAAAGGCCTGCCTGTTGCTCTTAATTCTTTTGAGGCTGGGCGTGGTGGCTCATGCCTGTAATCCAAGCACTTTGGAGGCCAAGGTGGGCGGATCACCTGAGGTCGGGAGTTCAAGACCAGCCTAACCAACATGGTGAAACCCGTCTTAAAAAAAAAAAAAATTCTTTTGAGAATAGGAGAGCTGTGTAACATATAATATCTTGATTATGATCTATTTCTCACTTCATATTCCCCAAATATAAATATTTTTGCTCTAATTCTGAATCAGTTTAAAAACTCTCAACTCAAGGAAATCTGTGTGACATATAACTGATTATATATATAATTAGTATCCAGTGTTAACCTTCATTAATAGTTTCCCTATGGCAACAAAGTGGCCATTGCTTTCTCACTTAAATTTTTTCTTAGTTTTCCAATTCTATTTCTTGTAGTAAGTTTATCCATGAAGCTCAGTAGACCAATTTTACATTTGATTTAGGTGATCTTAAGTATGTTATATCTTGGTTATTTGAAATCCAGGATTTGGTAATAAATGACACAAATGACTACATATTGTTGAAGTATTTTGTAATCATATGTACTTACCATTGTTGCCTCTGGCGTTTTAGTTATTTGGACTTTTTTCTGTAATATTACCATCTTCATCACCATTGCATTTTGTAAACTCATGAGACATTTGGTTGTGCTAGTTCCAGCATTTGTCCCAAAAATGTTGTCTCCCTCCTCTTCAAAAACGAAAACCCCAAATGGTGTTAGTACTATCGTAGCCTTTGTTTTGCTTCTTTAGGTAGAAGACGACAGATTATTGAAGTTGTCCCAAAAGAAGTTCTGTGCCAGTGGATCATATGTTGGTAAGCAAATGGCTGTAAGTGGGATACGACTGATTAATTTGGATACTAACTAATACCAGTAGTATTCCAACTAATAGGAAAAATTGTTAAGTTTTAATATAATTATATAAAAGCAAGAAATTGAAAATATAAATTTAGGGCCTGAGAGCAGACTGGGCAAAATAGCGAAACCCTGTCTCTTTAAAAAAGAAAAACTTAGCTGGGCATAGTGATGCATACTTGTAGTCCTAGGTATTTGGGAGACTGAGGCAGGCAGATTACTTGAGCCCAGGAGTTCAAGGCTACAGTGAGCCATGCTTGTGCTACTGCGCTCCAGCCTGGGTGACAGAGTGAGACCCTGTCTCAAAAATAAGAAAAATATTTAGAAAATAAAAGGAAATTCACAAGATAGTTCTAGTATTTAGTCACTTTTAGTTTTTGAAATTCCATGTTTCTGTGTGTTACTGGAGGCTATGATGAATGAAGAAGGCTAGTAATAACCAGGAAGTGATGTCTCTAGCCTTAATCTCCTAAAAGAGGACATACAGTGTGTGTTAGGGGTTGGGGGGAGGGGGGAGGTAATTCTTTTTTTTTAAATTCTTGGGCATAATAAGTAAATGAATAAAGTCCAGTGATTATTTAGATTTATTATGTACCAGTCATTGTAAGTACCATAACTGGCTCTTGTTTTATACTCTTAGCTTCCTTGTAAGGTAGATCATATTATTTCCATTATACGGATGAGGAAGCTGTGGCAATAGCTAGGTTAGTTAAATTGCTCAAAGTCACCTATCTAAGAAGGTAAAGAGTGGGAATTCAACATAGCTCGACTCCATGAGTTTATGCTCCTAACTACCATTTTCAAATATTTTGATACGTCATTAGATTCTTTTTACCTACAAAATTTTACCCAGGAAATTAGAGATTAGTTGAAAAAATCAACAAGTAAAGTGTTTGTCTATACCTTTCTTGCTTCCTTTAAAACAGTAGTTCTCAACAAAGGGGAGGTATATATGAGAATTACCAATGCCTTGTCATGTTCCACCCACTAAAAATCTGATACATTCAACTCAGGTTAAGAGGTATGGTCTTCTATTCTTAACCGTCCTTAGCAGTTAGAATTACTCCTTTTTTTTTTTTTTTTTTTTTTTTTGTGTTTTTTTTTTTTTTTTTTTTTTTTTTTTTGAGGTAGTGTCTTGCTCTATTGCCTAGGCTGGAGTGCAGTGATGCAGTCTTGGCTCTCTGCAACCTCTGCCTCTTGCTTCAACCTCCCAAGTAGCTGGGCTCAAGTAATCTGCCTGGGTAGCTGGGATTACAGGCACACGCTGCTACCGCCTGGCTAATTTTTCTATCTTTAGTAGAGACGGTCAGGCTCTACTTTACCACGTTGGTCAGGCTGTTCTTGAACCCCTGATCTCAGGTGATCCACCCATCTCAGCCTCCCAAAGTGCTGGGATTACAGATGTGAGCCACAGTGCCCAGCCTAAAATTACTCTTTTAATGAATATATCTAACAAGGCCAGCCACAGTGGTTGACACCTGTAGTCCCAGTACATTGGGAGGCCAAGGTGGGCAGATTGCTTGAGCCCAGGAGTTCAAGATCAGCATGGCCAACATGGCAAAACCATCTCTTAAAAAAATTAAAATAAAATTAGCTTGGCATGGTGGTATGCATCTGCAGTCCCTGCTACTTGGGAGCGTGAGTTGGAGAATCGCTTGAGCCCGTGAGATCAAGGCTTCAGTGAGCCATGATCGTGCCATTGCACTCTAGCCTGGGTGACAGGGTAACACCCTGTCTCAAAAAAAAAATGTCTAACAAGTCAGATGACAGCAAATAAATCTGTACATGTCACAGTTGCCATTTTCTGCCTCTTATCTGTAATCTACATTGTAGTTCTGACAGGTTTTATAGGTTTTTCTAATATTCTGTGACCAATAGAGGTAACATTATCTGACAGGTTTTATAGGTTTTTCTAATATTCTGTGACCAATAGAGGTAACATTAAAACTTGCAATATCCCAATATTGGGGAAATTTTATTTTGTGGTTTAACCTGATAGCATAAAGCTATATAATGTATTAAAATAGCTCCAGCTCCATTAATGTACTGGGCAAGGACTCTCTTTTGTTTGGCATCTTAATGCCAAGTCTGTTTTGCTGTCTGATATATAAGACAGCGTTTCTGCCTTACAAAAGCTTTGGCTTTTCGATATGACTCCTCTGTGACAGAATATAGCAGCTCCCAGGATGTATCCTATCACAACAATAAAAATTAACCCTTTGATATTTCAGCAGTGTGTATACCTGTTAAGGACTGCACCTTAGAATTTGTTTTTAAATGCTATGTGAAGGCTGGGCACAGTGGCTTATGCCTGTAATCCCAGCACTTTGGGAGGCTGAGGTGGGCGGATCACTTTAGGCCAGGAGTTCAAGACTAGCCTGGCCAATGTGGCAAAACCCTGTCTCTACTAAAAGTACAAAAAAATTGTATTTTTTTGGACATGTGGCATGCATCTATAGTCCCAGCTACTCAGGAGGCTGAGGCACGAGAATCTCTTGAACCTGGGAGGTGGAGGTTGCAGTGAGCTAAGATCACACCCCCACACTCCATCCTAGGTGACAGAGCGAAACTCTGTCTTTAAAATTAAAAAAAAAAAAAAAAAAAAAAAAAAAAAAAAAAAAAAAAAAAATATTTAAAAAAAAAAAAAAAAAAAAAAAAAAAAAATATATATATATATATATATAAATGCTATGTGAGAGCCTTTACCTATTCACAATTTACTTTAACAATAAAATCATTGCTGTCTTTGCTCTTGCTCTGTAAGGGGAAAATGATAATTAAGCTTAAATCATTGCATTTGTGATTATACAAATGAGTTAACTGTTTTCTTTTTTTAGACATGTTGTGATTTTGTTAGTAAATTATCCCTTCCTTTGCACTAATGTTATTCAGGTTATCTGGAAAAGTTCACGTACCACTAGGAATGAGCTATTGGCTTGACAGTTAGGCTTAAGCTCCTGGTTAGGACAACACTACTCCTCTCTCCACCTTACCGTCTGTTTGTCCCAGTGCAAAATTATTTTTCAAGTTTTCTATTTGTTCGTTTCTTGCTTAGGTGAAGATTGTCCCCAGTGGATGGTCCCTATCACAATCTCTACTAGTGAAGATCCCAACCAGGCCAAACTAAAAATTCTAATGGACAAGCCAGAGATGAATGTGGTTTTGAAAAATGTCAAACCAGACCAATGGGTGAAGGTGAGTCTAGAATCTTACCTAAACAGATTTCTGTCACTTAATTTATTCATTTTATGGCTGGCTTTAAATTCTGCTTCAGTTTAGACTAGTAGTTTAAAAAAAAAAAAAACCTAAACTTTTCTTTGTGAAATTTAGGACCAGTTGTCAAATAATATCATCCAAACATTTGTCCTTATGTTAGGGAAGGTAGTGGTAGAGAAGCAGCTCCAAAGGCATAGGACTAAGGAGAAAAAAAAAAACACGTAGACTGAGTATAAGTTTGTATGAACCAAATAATTTGTAGTCTCACACTTTCAAACTGCCCTGTCATTGTAATGAAAGGTTAGCTTCAGTGATGTGTTGTCAGCATATGTGTACACCTATAATCTAGTGAGAGCAGACATATATAATAATCGGTTTGTATCACTGAAATGTAAAATTCCTTAGCTGGTGTTTTAAAACCATTTCACAAAAATACCAATAGGTAAGAATTATTTCTCATTATTCTGTACTCTGTACCTTTCATAATGAAAGTATATACTACAAACTCTTCTTATAATTGTGTGTTTCTAATAGGAATTATACATTGTATCAGACATTTGTGCTTTTTTTTTTTTAAAAAGGCCATTTTTCTCGTTTATGGATTTTTTTTTTTTTTTTTTTTTTTTGGAGATGGGGGTTTCACTATGTTGCTTAGGCTGGATTCAAACTCCTAGGCTCAAAAACAAACAAACAAAAAAAACAAAAAAGGAAAATGATCAAACTCCTAGGCTCATGTGTTCCTCCCACCTCAGGCTCTGGAGTAGTTGGAATTGTAGGCATGAGCCACCATGTCTGGCTTTTTAAAATTTTTTAAATATACATTTAAAATATACTTACTCGAATATTATATTACCATTTGAAATTATAATCTGGAAGATTATGTTGTAGCAATATGAAAAATTTCTTATAAATGAGAAATAAGTTGTATGTACACTACAATTTTGATTAGGTTAAGTAAAGGGAATCAGTAAGGTGATAGTTGCATTAAAATTGTAGGAGTGGTTTTTAAAATATTTATATATAAAGAGTAAAATACTTGTGTCTTATTGTTTTACCATTAAACTATTTTGAATATAAATGTTCTCAAAAATATTTTTGGCTATTGGTAAATAGCCTGTAGAGAGTAATGCAGTTGCCAGGCACAAAGTGTTGGTAATCCCAACACTTTGGGAGGCTGAGACAGGTAGATTACTTGAGGTCAGGAGTTCGAGACCAACCTGGCCAACATGGTGAAACCCTGTTGCTACTGAAAATACAAAAATTAGCTGGGTGTGGTGGCGGGTGCCTATAATCCCAGCTACTTGGGAGGCTGAGGCAGGAGAATCATTTGAACTTGGGAGGTGGAGGTTGCAATAAGCTGAGATCACGCCACTGTCCTCCAGCCTGGGCGACAGAGTGAGACTCCATCTCAAAAAAAAAAAAAAAGAGAGAATAATGCAGTCAGTAATTACCTCACTCCAAAAATCTTATGAAATTGCCTTTTACCATGTAATTATTTAAAATTGAGATCTGAAAACTGTTATTCTGTTGAGTCTCTGGGCTTAATAGATCAATGTTTATAAAGGCCTAATCTTTCAGAGATTCCACTGTCCAAGTGTTTTCATATATATTAAGTATTTTCTGTAAACCTAAAACTGATGTTAGAAATAAAAATTTATCCACATTATTTTGTCATTCCATGTTCTTTCTACTGTTCCTCACATTGGTCCCCACAATTTCAAGTTTCCCTTTTCTTTTGTCTGTGTGTTCATCCTATCTTTATGTGTTGTCTTGTTTTACTCCATTAGTTGGCATAGATGGTTTTAATTGTTTTTTATCCAGATATATCTAAAACCAGAACTCCTTTTAAACATACAAAAGGTTGATTTTTAAAATTAATGGAGCTGTTTAATGGTACTTACTGGATATCTTTGCAGTTAAACTTAGGAACAGTTGGGTTTTATCGGACCCAGTACAGCTCTGCCATGTTGGAAAGTTTATTACCAGGCATTCGTGACCTTTCTCTGCCCCCTGTGGATCGACTTGGATTACAGAATGACCTCTTCTCCTTGGTGAGCATCTGTGACTTAAGTAGTATGATGGATTTTGTTGATTAAAAGATTGTGTTTTTCCTGGAGTGTCTGAAACATAATTAGAAGAATATGGGTCTTTGTGAAGGTTAAAAACACCTTTGGGACTATAGCAAATGACTAATTTTTAATTAATATGACAAGATTAAGGCTATATAATTTAAATCCCATTGCATTACTCCTAAGCCAGCTTTCTGCAAGTCTTAATTAAACTATCCCTTGTAAGGCAAAAATTCCTTTCTTTTCAGTAGAAATAAATATGAGCCTTGAAGAAATTTCCCTACTAATATGTTTTTAAAATAATTAATACAGAGTGATTTTATGTTTTTCTAAATAGTGGTTGTACTTTGCTGGGAAAACTAGAATTTTTAAACATTGTGTTCTTATTTCAAATTATATCCCATTAGCTTTAGAATTATATTTATATTTGGCTTTCTTCCAGAAAGGATTTAAAGCAGCAATTAGTATTATTTTCTTTATGACTTCAGCATAGGTTAGGTAATTTTCAGATGTCTTTGTGATAAAATTGTCATATTCCTCCTAGTATTCCTTTAAGTTGGACTGGAAATTTTTCTTCCCCTCTGCATTCATTGGTTTTGTATTCCGCCTTTGTATAAACACAGATTAGCATTGATGCACAAAACCTCACATCTGCTGATCTAATTGCTGAGAGACCTGTCCCAGGAGAGTGAGCTGTTTGTGCAGTTGGCTGCTGTAACAGAAGTTCTTTTTCCTAACTCTGTTAGTTCTGAAAGGACTTTGAATTTGTAGTGCCTTCTAGTTTATGTTCTTTTAGAAATGAGTAAAGGAGAGGCTTAAGTTGACACAGTTTGCAGGTCCGGCTTTGAAAGAACCTCTGTCAATAACCAAAGCTCAAACTATTTTTGCAGTTTTTTAAAGTAGTTCTTGTATAAATAGCAAATGATTCATTCTATTTTTTCTGTTAAAAAAAAAAAAAAAAAAAGCAAAGGAGTAAAGAAGAAATGTTTGAATAGGATTTTTATTCTAACAGTGTTCTGAGCTTATACAGTCCCATTTCCTTAAACCAAAGAAATTGCTAGCAGTAAATAATGCCAAAAATGCATGCTTAATGTTTTTTTGTTTTGTTTGAAGACTAGGTTAATTTATGTTTTTTCCTATCCCAGGCTCGAGCTGGAATCATTAGCACTGTAGAGGTTCTAAAAGTCATGGAGGCTTTTGTGAATGAGCCCAATTATACTGTATGGAGCGACCTGAGCTGTAACCTGGGGATTCTCTCAACTCTCTTGTCCCACACAGACTTCTATGAGGAAATCCAGGAGTTTGTGAAAGATGTCTTTTCACCTATAGGGGAGAGACTGGGCTGGGACCCCAAACCTGGAGAAGGTAATGAATATACTAAATGAAGAAAGAATTAGGCAGAAGTTGGTACCTTTTTATGTGGTTAACAATATAATTAATATCATCTTTGTATCTACTGGATGTTATTGTATAATCAGTAAGCCATAAATTAAGACTTAAGTCTTTTAAGTTGGTTGGTGAAGTTACATGGGTCACCAACATAGAAACAGTAGTGGTTATGTATGTTCATTACTGAATATAATTTGTGTACATGGTGGAAATAAAAGTCTTTTGCAGAATTCCAAAGGCCTGTTTATACCCAAGAAAAGCTAAAGGGAATTTTATGTTTATTTATTTATTTATTTAAGACAGAATTTCACTCTTGTTGTCCAGGCTGGAGTGTAATGGCATGATCTTGGCTCACTGCAACCTCTACCTTCCCGGTTCAAGTGATTCTCCTGCCTCAGCCTCCTGAGTAGCTGGGATTACAGGCATGCACCACCATGCCCAGCTAATTTTGTATTTTTAGTAGAGATGGGGGTTTCTCCATGTTGGTCAGGCTGGTCTTGAACTCCTGACCTCAGGTGGTCTGCCCCACCTCGGCCTCCCAAGTTTTATTTATTAGTATAAATACCAGGTACCTTTATGTATAACTTGTAAAGGTGCTGAGAGACACAGGGGTCAGCTTTCTGAATTAAGGTAATTATTTGCTTTCTACATGTGTTCTCTGCTCTGTGATTATTTCTATAAGCATATATTTACTCTTTTTGCTCTCATTTAAATATTGGGAATGATGGTTTAAAGGCTTTACATATCATTATTTTCTGTCATCTGCTAATAACTAAAGGTGGTGTTTCCTCCTGACCAGTCTTGATCTGGGTGTCTTTTGTAATAAAAATAGTAGCAATATCTAGAACTCTATGTCTTATCTTTTTTTTTTGAAACGGAGTTTTGCTCTTGTCATCCAGGCTGGAATGCAGTGGCGCCATCTCAGGCTCACTGCAACCTCTGCCTCCAGGGTTCAAGCAGTTCTCCTGCCTCAGCATCTCGAGTAGCTGGGATTACAGGTGCATACCACCACACCTGGCTAATTTTTGTATTTTTAGTAGAGACGGGGTTTTGCCATGTTGGCCAGGCTAGTCTTGAACTCCTGGCCTCAAGTGATATGCCCATCTCCACCGCTCAAAGTGCTGGTATTGGCCCAGCTTCTGTGTCTTTTCTTCATTGATTCAACAAGTATTTATATAGCTAGTAAATACCATATACTATTCTAAGAGCTGGTGATACAGCAGCAACCCAAATATTGCCTTATATGGCTTACATTCTAATAGGAGACCTAGCAAACAATTAAATATATAATGGTCTAGGTGGCAGGAAGTATCATTAAGAAAAATAAAGGCATCAGGTAATAAGGAGTGCTGGCCAGGAGTGGTGGCTCACGCCTGTAATCGTAGCACTTTGGGAGGCTGAGGTAGGTGGATCACCTGAGGTCAGGAGTTGACCAGCCTGGCCATCATGATGAAACCCCATCTTGGGGAAAAAAAAAAAAAAGGGAGTGCTAGGCCACTATTTTATAGAAAGTGTGTGGGGAAACTGTCTAATAAGGTGATATTGGGAGCATGCTTAGGGTATTCAAAGAATAAGAAGAAAACTGCTGAGGTCAGGACAGGAGTAAATGAGGGGGAAAGGAAGATAGTTCAGATCCTATAGAACCTGTGGGCTACAGTGAGAAGTTTTTTGACTTTTACATTTAGTGATATGACATGCTAATTAGAGAGTTTTGGGCAGGGGAACATGATTTGATTTACTTGGCTTTCTGAAGAACAGACTAAGAAAACAGAGGAAGCAAAGGAGACCATTCAGAAGGCTGTTTCAGCAATCCGGTTGAAGCTGGTTGCAACTAGCACTTACAGGTTGTAAGCTCTGTATATGTTTAAGGTGGAACTGAAATTATTTGGTGAAGGATGGACTGTGTGGTGGAAAGAAAATGTCATGAAATTTTGGCCTGCAGAACTGGAAGAATGAAGTTGTCCTGTACAGGGATAGGGAAGACTGCTGTAGAAACGTATTTTCCTTTAAAGACACAGAGTCTCGCTCTGTTACCTAGGCTGGAGTGCAGTGGTACAATCATACCTCACTGCAGCCTCAAAATCCTGGGCTTAAGCTATCCTTCCACCTCAGCCTTCTGAGTATTTGGGACTACAGGCATGCATCATACCCAGCTATGTTTTTTTGTAGAGACTGGATCTCACTATGTTGTCTAGGCTGGTCTTGAACTCCCAGGCTCAAGAAATTCTCCCACTTCAGCATCCCAAAGTGCTGGGATTATAGCCATGAGGCACTGTGCCTGGCATAGAAGCATATTTGGATGTAAAAGGGAACCAGGGGCCAGGCATGGTGGCTTACTTTGGGAGGCTCAGGTGGGTGGATCACCTGAGGTCAGGAGCTTGATACCAGCCTGGCCAACATGGTGAAACCCCATCTCTACTAAAAATACAAAATTAGCTGGCCTTGGTGGGGCACACCTGTAGTCCCAGCTACTCGGGAGGCTGAAGCAGGAGACTCACTTAAACTGGGAGGCAGAGGTTGCAGTGTGCAATCACACCATTGCATTCCAGCCTGGGCAACAGAGTGAGACTCCATCTGAAAAAAAAAAAAAAAAAGTAGGGGGTGGTGGGAATCATGTCATGCATGGTAGCTCACACCTGTAATCTAGCTACTCAGGAGGCTGAGGCAGGAGAATTGCTTGAGTCCTGGAGTTCAAGACCAGCATAGGTAATGTAGTGAGACCTCATGTCTTTAAAAAAACAAAACAAAACTTGATGAGATCAACTAGGGACTGAGTATAAGTGAAGAGTCGGAGTTCAGAATTTAGAGATTGTGTAGAAGAGGAAGAATCAGCAAATGAGACAGACTAGCCAGTGAGATGGAAGGAGAGCCGAGAGATAGAAGGTATCCCAGAATTTAAAGAAACCCTAGATGAAGGCAGAGGGAATGTGATCAGCTGTGTCGGATGCTACACTAAGTCAAACAGAATGATGAAGGCTAATTTATTATTGCATTTAACAAGTTTTGTGGAGTAGTGGGGAACAATAGTGAATTCTTCACTTTTGGAGCAGGTTTTCTAGAATGGGAGGAGAGCATATGGAGACTTTTGCTGAGAAGATCAGAGAAAAGGGGTAGACAGAGAGAAGTGGGGCAAAGGAAGGAACTTTTAAGTTGGGAGATTTTATATTACATTTTTCTGCTTCTATTTGAACATAATGCAGTAGTAATGGAAAAATTCATGTGAGGGAGAGGGGTTATCGCTATAGTGACAGCTGAATAATCAAGAGGAGTTGAGATCCAGTGCAGAAGTTAAGGAGTTGGCTTTAGATAGGAGCACAGATGAATGGTGACAAGATAGGAGGAAGTACATGGACACAGATCCAGGTAAATTAGTGGATGTTGCCCTTTTCTTTCATGATGATAACATGACACTTTATGACTTCAAAACTATCTTTACAATATAGGGAGAATGCCTTCAGTTTCTTAGCTATACAGATGAGAGCATGAAACATGGCAAAATAATAAAATGTTGCCTTGTATCACACAGCATGTTAGTACCAGAGCCAGAATTATAAATTACTTCTTATAAGAATCATCACAATAGTGTGTAGTTGTATTATCTATTGATTTCTGATGGTTTTCTTAAAATTATTTTTGGTTAAATTATGATCTAAATATAGAAAAATGCATAATCTAAATGTTACAGTTCCATGACTTTCAGCAAACATATACCACATTTCCATCACCCAGAAAGCTGCCTGAGGCTCCTTCCTAATTGGTCCCTGCCACTTGGGCCTCCCCTGCCCACCCCACACAGGCACATGCTATTCTGATTTCTTCCACCCTAGAATAATATTTATCTCTTCTATTTTATATAAGTAGAATCATATGTGTGTTCTGTTCTTATACCTGGCCTTTCTCACTCAGCATAGTGTTTCTGAGATATAGCCAGGTTATTCATTACTTTTTATTGCTGAGTAGTATTTCATCATACGAATATACGACATTTTATTTGTCCATTGTATTGCTGCAATTCATCAGATTTGTGTGCTGTTAACTTTTTCTTCTCAATCATTTATTGCCTGGATGTTAACTGTTTTTGAGATATAATTCATATGCCATAAAATTCACCCTTTTAAAGTATACAATTCAGTATTTGTTAGTATGTTTACAAGATTGTGCAACCATCACCTCTGTAATTCCAGAATAATTTCTTTACCCTCCCCATTCATCCCCTTTCCCCCCAAAAAGGCTTGTACTCACTGGCAGTCACTCTCCATTTCCTGGCAACCACAAATTTACTTTCTGTTTCCCGAGTTTGCCTATTCTGAACATTTCATATAGATGGATTCATAAAATACTTGACCTTTTATATTTGCTGCTTTCACTTAGCATATTTTCAAGTTTCATCTATGTTGTAGAACGTATCAGTCCTTCATTCCTTTTTATAGGTGAATAATATTCCATTGTATAGCTATATAGCACATTTTGTTTATCTACTAGTTGATGGACATGTGGACTGGTCCCACTTTTTGGCTATTATGAAGTCTGCTATGCACATTTATATACAAGTTTTTGTTTAGACACATGCTTTCATTTGTTTTGGATATATACCTAAGAGTGAAATTGCTGAGTCGTATGATGACTCTATGTTTTTTTTCTTTCTTTTTTTTTTTAATTGAGAAGGAGTCTCATTCTTTCACCAGGCTGGAGTGTAGTGGCGAAATCTCAGCTCAGTGGTAACTCTGCCTCCCGGGTTCTGCCTCAGCCTCCCGAGTAGCTGGGACTGCAGGCACCTGCCACCACACCCAGCTAATTTTTTGTGTTTTAGTTGAGATGGGGGTTTCACCATGTTGGCCAGGATGGTCTCGATCTTCTGACCTCGTGATCTGCCTGCCTCGGCCTCTCAAAGTGCTGGGATTACAGGCTTGAGCCACCGCGCCCGGCCTTCTTTTTGTTTCTTTTTTAAGGTCAGCTGGGCATGGTGGCTCACGCCTATAATCCCAGCGCTTTGGGAGGCTAAGGTGGGTGGATCACCTGAGTTCAGGAGTTCAAGACCAGCCTGGCCAACATGGCAAAACCCTGTCTCTACTAAAAATGCAAAAATTAGCCGGGCATGGTGGTGTACGCCTATAATCCCAGCTACTTGGGAAGCTGAGGTGGAGAATTGCTTGAACCTGGGAGGCGGAGGCTGCAGTGAGCCGAGATTGTGCCACTGCACTCCATCCTGGGCGACAGAGCAAGACCTTGTCTCAAGAAAAAAAGAGAGACAGGGTCTTAGGGTCTTGCTCTGTGCCCAGGCTGGAGTACAATAGTGTGATCATAGCTCACTGCAGTTTCAACCTCCTTGCAGCCTCAACCTCCAGTGCTCAAGCACTCCTACCTCCCTAGCCTCCTATGTAACTGGGCCTACAGACACATGCCACCGTGCCTGGTTAATTTTTAAGTTTTTTTTTTTTTTGACATGGAGTCTCACTCTGTTGCCCAGGGCTGGAGTGCAGTGGTACGGTCTCGGCACACTGCAACCTCTATCTCCCGGTTCAAGCGATTTTCCTGCCTCAGCTTCCGGAGGAGCTGTGATTACAGGTGCCTGCCACCATACCCAGCTAATTTTTTGTATTTTTAGTAGAGACGGGGTTTCACCACGTTGGCCAGGCTGCTCTCGAACTCCTGACCTTGTGATCTGCCCACCTCGGCCTCCCAAAGTGGTGGGATTACAGGTATAAGCCACCATGCCTGGTCCAATTTTTAAGTATTTTTTTTTGTAGAAACAGGGTCCTGCTGTTGCCCACACTGGTTTTGAACTCCTGTCTTGCCTTGGCCTCCCAAAGTGCTGGGATTAGAGACATGAGCTACTGTGCCAGCCATAACTGTATGTTTAACCTTTTGAGGGACTGCCAGACTGATTTCTTTTTTTGAGATGGAGTTTTGCTCTTGTTGCCTAGGCTGGAGTGCAGTGGTGTGATCTCAGCTTGCTGCAGCTTCCACCTCCCAGGTTCAAGTGATTCTCCTGCCTCAGTGTCCTGAGTAGCTGGGATTATAGGCATGTGCCACCATACCCAGCTAATTTTTTTGTATTTTTAATAGAAATGGGGTTTCTCCATGTTGGTCGGGCTAGTGCCGAACTCTCAACCTCAGGCGATCTGCCCACCTTGGCCTCCCAAAGTGCTGGGATTACAGCCTACTGTGCCTGGCCGCCAGACTAATTTTCTAAGTAGCTACACCACATTGTATTCCCACCAGCAGTGTTTGAAGGTTCCAGTTTCTTCACATCCTTGCCAACACTTGCTATTATCCTTTTTATTATAGCCATCATAGTGGGTATGAATTGATATCTCATTGTGGGTTTTGATTTGCATTTTCCTAATGACTGATGATGTTAAACATTTTTATGTGCTTATTGGCTATTTGTGTGTCTTTGGAAGAATGTACCCATCAGATTTTCATTTTTAAAATCTAAGATTTCAATTTATTATACATAGAGTATACTAGTTCCATATGTGATCATTCTCTGAACCTTGGGTCAAAACTGCATGATGTAAGCCTGTCCTTTTCACACGTAATCCTTAGCAGAGTAGTGAACTAGACTGAGTAAACATTTAGTAAATTCAGATAGTTGGCATATGTGACTGTAAAGTCAGCTACTTTGCTTGTCTAGTCTGTTTAGTATTTCATTCTTCTGATTTGATAAATGTAAAACAAGTATTTTCCCAGGTGTAAGGTAATTGAGTGTGTTTGTTCAAGACCATAGAACTGGTCTAGCACAATTATAAGGTATCAAGGTGGCAAATTTATAAAAATAGGCTTTTTAACTAGTCTTATGTCTCTTTTACTTCTCAAATCAGGTCATCTAGATGCACTCTTGAGGGGCTTGGTTCTGGGAAAACTAGGAAAAGCAGGACATAAGGCAACGTTAGAAGAAGCCCGTCGACGATTTAAGGACCACGTGGAAGGAAAACAGATTCTCTCCGCTGATCTGAGGAGTCCTGTAGGTTTCCATAATAAATTCCCTTGACTTATAGGTAACGACATCATTCTGTGAAGCATGGAACTTTTTTTAGCAGCCAAAACTAACCTAAGAACTGATCCACAACCATATCTGACGATTTTAATATATATCATTTAGGTGGTTTATAGCCAGCTTCTTATTTGTTTACAGTTTCTCAATCAGCATTGCAGTGCTGAAAGGTGAAGAGCTGTGCACATTCCCCTGAGAGCTCCTTGCTGGTACGACATGGCATTTACCTTTGTGGTTCCTCACAGGACTTCTAGCTCCTTACTACAGTTTGTTTGTAACATCCACATTTATAATACTTAGGTTTTTTTTTTTTTGAGACAGAGTCTCATTTTGTCACCCAGGTTAGAGACAGTGGTGAGATGATCGCTCACTGCAGCCTCCACCTCCTGGGTTCAAGCAGTTCTCCCTGCCTCAGCCTCTTGAGTAGCTGGGATTACAGGCACCTGCTACCACGCCTGGCTAATTTATGTATTTTTAGTAGAGACAGGGTTTCGCCATGTTGGTCAGGCTGGCCTTGAATTCCTCACCTCAGGTGATCTGACATCTTCAGCCTTCCAAAGTGCAAGGATTACAAGCGTGAACCACCATAGCTGGCCAATATTTATAATATTTTTTACTTGCTTTCTGTCTTTTCTTAGCATTAGAATATTTGAAACAAGGCACATTTAATCAAATAACTTCTTTTTTGTCCCTGTATTCTCTTGTAGGTCTATCTGACTGTTTTGAAGCATGGTGATGGCACTACTTTAGACATTATGCTAAAAGTAAGTATATTTGAGAAGGCTCCCATTTTCTGCTTTTGAGCTTGGATAGACACACAGTACAGTTTTAAATGGTTAAAAAAAAAAGTCCCAGCAAAAGAAAGATGCAAATTATATATATGCAAGTATTTAAAAACTGTGGGAGAATTATATGTCTGTCCATATATGTTATTATATCAGTATGACGCCAAAGACATCTTACTTTTCCCTGCCTTGTTTACTCACTTTATGCATCTGAAATCCTTTTTTTTGAGACAGAGTCTTGCTCTGTTGCCCAGGCTGGAGTGCAGTGGTGCAGTCTCTGCTCACTGCAACCTCTGCCTCCCAGGTTCAAGTGATTCTCCTGCTTCAGCCTCCCAAGTAGCTGGGACTATGGGCGTGTGCCACCATGCCCAGCTAATTTTTATATTTTTAGTAGAGATGGGGTTTCACCATGTTGGCCGGGATGGTCTCGATTTCTTGACTCCATGATCTGCCCACCTTGGCCTCCAAAAGCGCTGGGATTACAAGGGTGAGCCATGGAGCTTGGCCATCCTTTTTTTGAGACAGAGTTTCACTCGTTACCCAAGCTGGAGTGCAATGGGATGATCTTGGCTCACCGCAACCTCTGCCTCCCAGGTTCAAGTGATTCTCCAGCCTCAGCCTCCCAAGTAGCTGGAACTACAGGCATGTGATACCACACCCAGCTAATTTTTTGTTTGTGTGGAGACAGGTTTTCAGCATGCCCAGGCGGGTCTTGAACTCCTGGGTTCAAGTGATATACCCACCTCAGCCTTCCAAAGTGCTGGGATTATAGGCGTGAGCTACTGTGCCCAGCTGAAATCTTAATACTGAACTAAATATTCATCTTGATTAACAAGTTCTTTCTTTTTTTTTTTGAGACGGAGTTTCGCTCTTGTTACCCAGGCTGGAGTGCAATGGCGTGATCTCGGCTCACCGCAACCTCCGCCTCCTGGGTTCAGGCAATTCTCCCGCCTCAGCCTCCTGAGTAGCTGGGATTACAGGCACGCACCACCATG
>NW_016107543.1:1139657-1141381 GCF_001604975.1 Cebus imitator | reverse complement strand
AAAAAAAAAAAAAAAAAAAAAAAAAAAAAACCCTAAAAAGTTAAAAGTTTGAGTTTACCTTTTCACCTAAACATTAAGGTCCCTTCTCAATATTCTGTGAACCTGTATACTGTAAATGATATGTATGAAATGGGATATTTGATATTTTTTTCATCTATTCCATGATGGTATGGAAAAAAGTAGGGTTCTGAAAATTTCACAGTAGATACCTTGACATTTTCATGTCATGGCACTTTTAAGATTTTCCACAAGTATGTATATTTATTAAGAGTCTGCATTTATTTAACACAAGGGAGTTCATGATAATCAGCTTCACTATGGAAATAGCTCTAATGAAGGCCAAATCATGGTTTTTCAAGAAGCCATTTGGTAGGGTTGTCTTCTGATGGTAATTTAGGAATAATGTGGCAGTAATAAAAAACATTAATTCATATATATTCGAAATGTGGTGTTAGAGTGCCATCTGGTGGACTACTATAACAGGTTCTCTGGAGGAAAATGCTTCCTGAAAGCCAGATGTCAGACCTTGAATATTGGAGCTGAAAGGTACCTTAGAAATTATCTGTCCACCCCCACTCATTTTACACATGGGGAAACTGAGACTGAGAGGGATTAAGGACTTAGGAACACACAGCTATTTAGAGGCACAACTGGGACTAGAACCCATATCTCCCAAGGTCCTATCTATTTTACCACACTGTTGCTCAAGTTCCAAAAGGGCCAGGCATGGTGGTTCATGCTTGTAATTCCAGCACTTTGGGAGGCTGAGATGGGAGGATAGCTGAGGCCAGGAGTTCAAGACCAGCCTGGGCAACATGGAGAAACCCCGAAACCCCAGCTCTACCAGAGAGAGAGAGACACCAGCCTGACCCCACCTCTATTTCTTTTTTTCTTTCTTTCTTTCTTTTTTTTTTTTTTAAATAAAGATGGGGTTTCACCATGTTGGTCAAAAAAACTCCCGAGCTCAGGTGATGCCCACCTTGGATTACAGGTGTGAGCCACTGCACCCAGCCCCCACCTCTATTTCTTATAAAATTGTTAGGCTGGGCACAGTGGCTCACGCCTGTAATCCCAGGATGTGAGTGGATCATAAGGTCAGGAGATTGAGACCATCCTGGCTAACACAGTGAAACCCTGTCTCTACTAAAAATACAAATTAGCCAGGTGTAGTGGCACGTGCCTGTAGTCCCAGCTACTCAGGAGGCTGAGGCAGGAGAAGTGCTTGAACCAGGGAGGCAGAGGTTGTGATGAGCTGAGATCAAGCCACTGCACTTCAGCCTGGGCAACAGAGCGAGACTTTCTCTCAAAAAAAAAAATAAATAAAATTAAATTTAAAAAATTGTTTATTTCCAATGCAAGACAAAAAATTGTTTGTATATATAGAGAGTGTCCAAAGGAAAGGAAGAAGAAACTGAGAGCTTTGATGAGGTCTCCAGACACTCTGGTCAGTGTTAAATCTCAAAGGGTAGAAAAGGTCAAGAGAGTCTAAATTGTCTTGGAGACATATCTCATACATTTATAGTTCTAATTTTTAAGAATACATAGCATTTTGTTTCTGATTATGAAAAGAAGATTTTATATATTTACTATAAAAGATTTAGAGAGTGGGGCCGGGCGCGGTGGCTCAAGCCTGTAATCCCAGCACTTTGGGAGGCCGAGGCGGGTGGATCACGAGGTCAAGAGATTGAGACCATCCTGGTCAACACGGTGAAACCCCGTCTCTA
>NW_016107543.1:1128257-1139372 GCF_001604975.1 Cebus imitator | reverse complement strand
AGAGAGTGGAAAAGTGTAAAGAAAAACATAAAACTTACCTGTACTTTAAAAAGCAGGTAGCAATAATAGCATGTCTAACATGCTCTCATTCCAGACTTGATAATGTACATATAGTAGTTTTTATTTCTTTATGCTTCTGTCTTTCAGATATTCTGCATTCAGTATGTGCTGTTTTTGCAGTTAAAAAGTGTGAAGATTTATAATCCCACTGATCAGAAACCATCATTAATTCTACCATTTTGATGTATTTCCAGGGGTTCTCCCCCACCCCTTTATTTTTGGAAACACAGTCTTGCTCTGTTGCCCAGACTGGGGTGCAGTGGTACAATATGGGCTCACTGCAACCTGCACCTCCTGGGCTCAAGAGATCATCCCACCTCAGCCTTCCAAAGTGTTAGGATTACAGGCATGAACCACCATGCCCAGCCATATATATATATATATATTTTTTTTTTCACCTTAGGATCGTTCTGCTTTGTCTCTCTACTTTCTTTACTTAAATATAAGAACATGCTTATATCATATTATTAAAATATAACTTTCAGTAATGCATTTTTAAAAGTAAATAATTACAGTATTCATTTTCAGTTTTTCACTATTATAAATTGATGATCTGGTATAAGATTACTAATGATTAGTTTTGTTCTTCTAACACAGAACATTAGCCAGATATCAATAATGTAAAGAATTTGGCTATAATAGAGTTACTCTTAGATCTTGATGTTAAACTGCTCTGAACTAATGACAGGCTATTCATCTGGTGAGCATTTACATGTAGTGATTTACTTACTGTAATAGGAGATGACAAATTTAGTGCCAAAGCTTTTTTTTTTTTTTTTTTTTTGGAGACAGAGTCTTGCTTTCTTGCCCAGGCTGCAGGGCAATGGCACTATCTTGGCTCACTGCAGTTTCTGCCTCCCAGGTTCAAATGATTTTCCCACCTCAGCCTCCCGAGTAGGTGGAATTACAGGTACATGCCACCATGCCCAGCTAATTTTTTTTTTAGTAGTAACCGGGTTTCACTGTGTTGGCCAGGCTGATCTTGAACTCCTGACCTCAGGTTATCTGCCCTCCTCAGCCTCTCGAAGTGCTGGGATTACAGATGTGAGCCACCACGCCCAGCACAAAGCATCTTGAAAAGTATTCTCTTTTGTTAATGTAATACCTTGCCATTCTTACCTAGTGAGAATATAGAACCTAAGTTTTACCTTATTGGGGAAGAAGCTCATGTTAATCATATGCAGAACATTCAGGGGAGAGTTAACTATTCCTATCTTTATCTTTTTTCCTGTAGCTTCATAAACAAGCAGATATGCAAGAAGAGAAAAACCGAATTGAAAGAGTCCTTGGGGCTACTCCTTTGCCTGACCTGATTCAAAAAGTCCTCACGTTTGCACTTTCAGTAAGTTACAGTGAAAACGGCGTTTAGATGTGAATCGTTACCCATCTGACAAGTGTCTCTGATTCAGCTCTGATCCTCTTGAGCTGCCTTAACCCTAGACTAAAGCTTTCTTTTCCAGAGAAACTGGCTTGAGCTTTTGTTACTGACTTTTCTCCCACTAGTGGTGAGAATCAGAATAGTTGGGAGAGTAAACAAATTCTCTCTCCAGAATGGGACCTATGAGGACATGGGCTCTTGAAAACTGGGAAATTGGCTTATGCCTTTGCCTACTTTGTTTCTCTTCCTTTCTTAAACCTATAGGCTCTTAAACACATATCTGTTGAGCTTTCTGTCTGTCTGAACCTGTCTCAGGGCCTCATTCTTGGTTTGGTTGATCTTTAAGTTAAACATCCTCATTGAGAACTTTTAGTGCCAGTTATTCCTAAAACAAGGAATAAGTGTCTTCAGTGTGATTACTTGGATATCTCAACAGTATGTTGCACTCTCTGGTACCAGAATATGTTTTGCATACACTAGACTTTTAGTTTTCTTTCTTTTTTTAGGAAGAGGTACGTCCACAGGACACTGTATCAGTAATTGGTGGAGTAGCTGGAGGCAGCAAGCATGGAAGGAAAGCTGCTTGGAAATTCATAAAGGACAACTGGGAAGAACTTTATAACCGGTACCAGGGAGGATTCTTAATATCCAGACTAATAAAGGTATGTGAAAAATTTTGAGTAGCTTGCTAATCATGGATATTATTCAGTGATATCCATGATTTACTACACCCACACATTGTGGTCTTTGCTCTTTAAGTTTCCTTAAATAGTTACTGGCTTTATTAAACAACTTTTCCATCTCCCATCACACATCCTTTGCCACAAACTGAAGTTGGGAGAGAACAGAATGATTTGTTTTTAGGGTAAATGGAAGTTTGTTCCCAGCGTCTTTTTAGTTTCACTTACTATTTAAAACCATTGTTTTGCAGCTATCAGTTGAGGGATTTGCAGTTGATAAAATGGCTGGAGAGGTTAAGGTAAGGAAAATACTGTTTACTCTTCACTTTTCAATCTAGTAAGTAAAAACAATAACATAATCATAGTGTTGGGATAATGTACTGTAGCATCTCCATGTTTCTGCTTAGAGAAAGACATCATGCAGGGCTGTATAGGCCTTATTAAGAATTTCCTAAAAATGGCTGGGTGCAGTGGCTCACACCTGTAATCCCAGCACTTTGGGAGGCTGAGGCAGGTGGATCACCTGAAGTTAGGAATTCAAGACCAGCCTGGGCAACATGGTGAAACCCCATCTCTACTAAAAATACAAAAATTAGCCGGTATGGTGGTGGGTGCCTGTAACCCCAGCTACTCAGGAGGCTGAGGCAGGAGAATTGCTTAAACCCAGGAGGTGGAGGTTGCAGTGAGCCGAGATGGCACCACTGCACACCAGACTGTGTGACAGAGCAAGACTCCGTCTCAGAGGGAAAAAAAAAAAAAAAAAAAGAATTTTCTGAAAATGGAAAGGCATCTAATGGTTTATAAACAAGGCAGTGACTTGAACTGATTTGTGTTATTAAAATTGCATTCTGGCTGCAATGTGGAGTATAGTTTGGCATGGGGAAGAGAAGATGTTGGGAAGCTAACTCTCCCAGCAAGAAGGATAGAACAGCTTACAGTAGGGTAGTGGCGGTAGTGGGGGAGATGGAGTAATGAAGGAAACTCAAGGGGCTTGAATTTGTTAACCACTAATTCAGTAATATTTATTGATTGGCTTCTCTGTTGTGAGCTTATCTGGGAGAGGAAGAAAAAAGGAGGATAATCCCCAGTTTCTGGTGTGTAAATGTTGGTACTACTTACTGAGATTGAATGGCATGAGACTTGAGGCCCTAAGAACTGAACCATGATTAGGAACCTTGGAATGGTAGCAATTGTCATCTGTGTAAATAAGGTTATTGATTTCTAAAAGGTCTATGGTTAAGCAGATGGATTAGTCATTGTCTTTCACATCTGTGATGACTAATTCAAAGGAAAAGCCCCATCATTTTGCCAGTTGGTGTTTAAGAGTTGCTTTGTTTTCTGTGAAACCAGGTATACTCCATTAGAAAAGCTTATTCAACTTTTAATCATTAAGCATTTTGATAAATTATAAACTTAGAAATTGTTTTGTGGTTTTTTTTTTTTTGAGACGGAGTTTCGCTCTTGTTACCCAGGCTGGAGTGCAATGGCACGATCTCGGCTCACCGCAGCCTCCGCCTCCCGGGTTCAGGCAATTCTCCTGCCTCAGCCTCCTGAGTAGCTGGGATTACAGGCATGTGCCACCATGCCCACCTAATTTTTTGTATTTTTAGTAGAGACGGGGTTTCACCATGTTGACCAGGATGGTCTCGATCTCTTGACCTCGTGATCCACCCGCCTGGGCCTCCCAAAGTGCTGGGATTACAGGCTTGAGCCACCGCGCCCGGCCTGTTTTGTGGTATTAAAAATGTTGGAGTCCTGTAATTCCAGCATTTTGGGAGGCCAAGCCTCCGGGAGCATTTCTTGAGCTCAGGAGTTCAAGACCATTTTGAGCAACATGGTACGACCCCATCTCTACAAAAAAGAAAAAATATTAGACAGGCATGCACTCCCAGGCTGCGATGAGCCATGATCACATCATTGCACTCTAACCGGGGTGGGCAATAAAGAGAGACCCTGTCTCAAGAAAAAAATGACTATGGGGTGTTAAATTAGGGCACAGCAGCAATTTGAACTTCCTCATATTATTCCCTTACAAAATTAATCTTTATTTGAAGCAGCCAAAATGTGTTGAGTCTTTCAGTACTTGGTGCCAGGTATTTTGTCAAATGGTTTATGGATTGTCTCTTTAATCTTTTGGAGTAAATATTTTCTAATAGATGAGAAAACTGAGACTTAGAGCAGTTAATTTTCTCACAGTTACAAGCTAGTACATGACCAAGCCTCTATTCAAGTTCCAAGTCTTCAGTTCAAAGACTGTATTTACCACTACACAGTTAGCCTAAAAGAAAAGCAGTAGATTCTGTCTCTTTACTATTGACTTTTGATGAGGTTGTTAAGCATATAATATTTAAGGGGAGAATTCCTATATGCAGGTCCAAGGAGTTGCTTGTTTTCTTTTAGCCTGAGGGTGGCAGTGATAAATTCTCATGACTGAAGCTTATGCATCCTGCATATAGACCAGTAGGTATTTTTTCATAACCTGTAATACAAACTTCTTATTATTGCTAGTAATGATCCTGCATTCTGGGTTGTTTTCTACCAGGCTTTCTTCGAGAGTCACCCAGCTCCTTCAGCTGAGCGTACTATCCAGCAGTGTTGTGAAAATATCCTGCTGAATGCTGCTTGGCTAAAGCGAGATGCTGAGAGCATCCACCAGTACCTCCTTCAGCGGAAGGCTTCACCACCCACAGTGTGAATCCTGAGGTGCCGCTGCTGCGGTTCTGCTGCTTCGCTGCAGGGATAAGGTGGAGCTACCAAACAGCTGATTTGTATGCCACGAATTTGGAGTCTTCTTTCAAACCAGTGGGGGTTGGACAATGAATGTAGTTAACTGGTTCCTGCTCACACTCCAGAATTAAATTCTACTAAAAAAAGGAAAATCAGCAATTCAGCAAAAAATAAATAAAAAATAAAAATGTAAATATGATAGTAATAAAATAGAGCATAATGAAACTGTGAAACTTTCTGAAGCCTTGTCAGTGGTTAAAAGTATTTAACACTCTCCTGTTAATGACAGATGTTCTGTTTTTATAACTTACCAAAAGGAAACTAGAGGCTTCTTGGTGAAGAGAATTTTTGTGAAGTGGGTTCTGCAAACAGCTTACAAGCCAAGGGTGGTGTCCACTTCTGGGAATGGTTAAACTCAAAAGGCCAATAGCTGGTATAACATAGTTGGAGTCAGTGCATAATTCCAAGTGTTTTTTTTTTTTTGGCATGGGGACTAATCAGGAAGATATATTTTCCTGCATAACTCAATCTGAACCAAGGATTGTAGTTTTCCTCCTTGCCTTCCCTTCTGTGTGACCCCTTGGCAAAAAAAAAAAAAAAAAGATAAGGGCTAGTATTGTATTTTTAGTTTGTAGCTCCACTCTTTTCTATAAAAAAAAAAAAAAAAAAAAAGTTAAAAAAACCCTACCCTGTTCTGGTTTTTTTCCTCCCTTCAGTTCCATCCCCAGCCTCCATCCCCCAACCCCCGGTGTCCTTCTTAGAGATAAATAATAAGGAAACATCTTTCATAGCCACATTAAATAAGAGAAACTGATACATTATTTTTTTCTTTCTTTTTAAAGATGACTTATAAGAACCCTGAAATGCATATAGGTGAGACAATAGAAATAAAAAGATCTTCAGCCAGGCCTTTCTGAAGGAGTTATTCTGCTAAAAATGGTCTTAGTTGTCTGACAAGCCAATTATTGAACCTCTTCATAACAGTATCAACACTGGCTTCTCCTGGTTCATTTTCTGCATGTGAGAAGTCAGTGGTAACTGCTGCAGGGCTTATGCATTAGTGGTAACTGGTTTAAAAACAAAGACTGTAAGCCTGTGTGTGCGCCACTGTTTGCTTCAACAGTATATCCTCCTAACAAGCCTCACCTATTCAGTCCAGTGAATTTTAAATCTAAATCTCATTCCCTTCCTTTTTCCCTATATATTTTTTTTCTTAAAAAAATTTTTTTGTGTTATTAACAGAAATTCATATTTGGTGTGGCTTAACTGTATTTCAGAAGGTCATCAGATTGTGAGACTGCTTCCCTGAAACATTTTTGTGCTATTGTTTTAAAAAAATAATAATTAAAAAACAGTTGGCGTTAATAAAAATGTCAATGTGAAATTGATGTCCTGATTCATTTTATTCTCTAAGAAACTTAAAACTTTCCTATCGTTCAGTAGGCTTATGCAAAGTTATACTATAATAGGATTTTTCAAATTCAAGAAAATTGGCGGTGGGGGGAGAAAAATAAATAAATGAAAATCCAGTTCCTGTCCTAATTTATAGATACTGACAGAAAAATCCTGAGATTCATTCTAAATTAGTTCTAGATTCTCAGAACTCTCAGAGACTCTTACAGTCAGCATTCAGCAGTGAACTTGAGACTTCCTCAGTCTTGTGTTTTGAGGCCCCGTCGTCCACGCACCATGCTCAGGGCTGCCCTTAGGCTCTCCAAACATGTGCTTAAGGCACCAGTGAAGAAGGGGCACCGAAAAGGCTGAGGAAAATGCAGTTTCAATTGAAGAACTCAGAATTTTGCAATCAAATTCTGGAAACAGGTTATTTTAGTTTCAGCATACATGTGATTTTTATGTGTAATAAGTAGTTTGAATTACGTTCGGGGAGAGGTTATACTGCGTGTCTTCCATTTCCCTTTCAGAACCCCTCTTCATTCCACTCTGGACTCCAGCAGGTGCTTACCCACATGCTGCATGGATGGCTCCTTTGCCCTCTAACTTCAGCTTGTGTTTATCCAATTAGTCATATCCAAAGATGAGAAGATACAAGGAAAAGATAGTCGAAGTATTCTGGCTTTCTCATTGCCAGGTCACATGGGTTGTCTATGTCCCTTTACCAAAGACCACAGCTCCCATTCAAGTAGCCCCCTCGAGCTTCTGGCTCCTCTTTGCTCCTTCACATCTAGGACAGAAAGGAGGACTTGGGGCCGAGGCGCAGTGGCCATGCTTGTAATCCCAACACTTTGTGAAGCCAAGACGGTGGATCACCTGAGGTCAGGAGTTCAAGACCAGCCTGACCAACATGGTGAAACCCCCGTCTCTACTCAAAATACAAAAATTAGCCAGTCATGGTGTAATCCCTGCTACTCGGGAGGCTGAGACAGGAGAAGCGCATGAACCTGGTAGGCAGAGGTTGCAGTGAGCTGAGACATGCTATTGCACTCCAGCCTAGGCAACAAGAGCGAAACTCTGTCTCCAAAAAAGAAAGGAAGACTCAGGCTGGGCAGGGTCACTCACATCTATAATCCCAGCACTTCAGGAGGCTGAGGTGGACATACTACCTGAGGTCAGGAGTTTGAGATAAACCTAGTCAACATGACAAAAACACCATCTCTACTAAAAATACAATTGGCTGGGCATAGTGGTGCATGTCTGTAATCCCATCTACTTGGGAAGCTGAAGCAAGATTATTGCTTGAACCCAGGAGGTGGAGGCTGCAGTGAGCTGAGATTGTGGCACAGCAACAGAGCAGGACTCGTTTCAATAAAAAAAAGAAAAGGGGCGGGGGACTCAATTACCATCCCTGGAGTACTCCGTTATTCTTTGCTGGCTTCCCTGAACTCTGTCCATGTCTTTATAAATAGTCCCTAAACATTACTCAGTTTGAGTGTGTTCTCTTTCCTAACATCTTGAGTGATCTGGGCACAACAGCCCTGCTGCTTTGGGTCTCTAAAGGTTTTAATCCAGCCTTTTCTGTGTCAGATGTTTTCTTTCAAATAGCTCCCTATCAGCTGGGCATGGTGGTTTATGTCTGTAATCCTAGCCTAGGCGGATTGCCTGAGCTCAGGAGTTTGAGACCAGCCTGGGCAACACGGTGCAACCCTGTCTCTACTAAAATACAAAAGAAATTAGTTGGGCATGGTGGTGTGCGCCTGTGGTCCCAGGTACTCGGGAGGCTGAGGCAGGAGAATTGCTTGAACCCGGAAGGCAGAGGTTGCAGTGAGCTGAGATCGTGCCACTGCACGCCAGCCTGGGCAACAGAGCAAGACTCTATCTCTACCAAAAGAAAGGAAAAAAAAAAACCCTATCATAAGTCATACATACATTTTACAGATGAGAAAGCACAGTCAGAAAAGTTAGGTAAATTAATACAGCAAAATAACTATCAGAACTAGCTGATCAAGCCAGGCTTGCTAGTCTCCAAAGGCTGTGGTCTTCCAGGGAACTGCCATGTTTCCACAATTAAAAGATCATACAGTTAGAGTGAGCCAGATAATAACGTTAAAGCTTAATGATTTTTTTCCTAATACATTTTGGTTACAAATTTTAGTGGAAATCAGAAGGTTTGGAAGAAACACAAATATGTAAATGCCTCCTACAGCGAGTTTTACATTAATTTTCATTAGAATCAGTAAAGCCTTTTGGAACAGTGGGCAGTGGTGGGTGAATTCTCAACTTGGAATTTCTAAGGATAGGCTTTAGGGAGCAAGGAATAAATGTGTTGTGTACAATTTGGGGAGGATTAAGAGGAGTTCTATAGCTCTAAATAGATTCTCCAAAGTCTATTTTGGAGAAATAGGTACCCAAAAGATACCAGAATTACCAGAAAGACGTCATGAAGCCCCATGTAAGTCCTAACATTTTTTGTTTTTGTTTTTCAGCAAGTCATTAAAATAAAAGCAAGTGGGCTGGGCGAGATGGCTCATGCCTGTAATCCCAGCACTTGCCAAGGCAGGTGGATCACCTGAGGTCAGGAGTTTAAGACCAGCCTAGCCAACATGGCGAAACCCCATCTCTACTAAAAACACAAAAATTAGCCAGTGTGGTGGTGTGTGCCTGTAACCCCAGCTACTCAGGAGGCTACGGCGAGAGAATCACTTGAACCCAGGAGGCAGAGGCTGCAGTGAACTGAGATCATACCACTGCACTCCAGCCTGGACAAAAGAGCAAGACTCCCTCTCAAAAAAAAAAAAAAAAAAAAAAAATATTGCCGGGAGCAGTGGCTCACACCTGTAATCCCAGCACTTTGGAAGGCAGAGGTGGGCGGATCACGAGGTTAGGAGTTCAAGACCAGCCTGGCCAACATGGTAAAACCCCATCTCTACTAAAAAAAAAATACAACAATTAGCTGGGCATGGTTCTTGAGCAATCTCCACTACTCGGGAGGCTGAGGCAGGAGAATTGCTTAATCGACCCAGGAGGTGGAGGTTGCAGTGAGCTGAGATCACGCCACTGCACTCCAGCCTGGGTACAGAGCAAGACTCTGTCTCAAAAAAAAAAATAATAATAAATTTAAAAATGAATAAAAGCAAGCTTTTGGTAATATGTTTATACTGCTGAATCTATACTTACAGCATCATTATTGACTGAGTAATAAATTGCCTGATAGAATTGAATCTCTTCCTTTTGTTAGATACTAGTTTTAGGATTTCAGAGTTTGTTTTTTATAAATAAGACTATTTGCGACAATGCAAAATACCCACCCAAGAAGGATCATACCTTCTTGTGCCAACCCTGATGCAAGCAAAGTGACTAAGGTGTTTGGTTTCAAATGCAAGAATAAGAGCCTTGATGTTAACAAAACATTGGGCCAAACAACTGCCTTCCCTAGGAAACAAATCAGAGGACTGGTCGTTCTACCAGCTTGATAGCCAACGTTATGATACGATGAAGGAAAGTCAAGTGAGTTGTTACGGCCATTTATTACTTTTTTGTTTTGTTTTGTTTTTGAGACACAGTCTCACTCTCACCAGGCTGGAGTGCAGTGGTGCAACCTTGGCTCACCGCAACCTCTGCTTCCCAGGTTCAAGTGATTCTCCCGCCTCTGCCTCCCAAGCAGTAGGGCCTACAGGCACGCGCCACCACGCCCAGCTAATTTTATTTCAGGGGCGGGGTTTCAATGCATTAGCTAGGATGGTCTTGATCTTCTGACCTCATGATCCGCCCACCTCGGCCTTCCAAAGTGCTGGGATTACAGGCGTTAAGCCACCACGCCTGGCCTGTTACTGTCATTTATAAAGAACTCTGATTGCTCCTGTGACTCCACTGCAAGTCTCTGGCAGCTGTAGCTTTCACTACTGAGCTCTGCTTAACATAGTTTACTATCATGATCTGTGCTTTCTCAGGGAGGTTGCAGCAGCTAACAGCAGATATACTATACATCAATTAAGATAACTACCAGAAGAAAAAAATAATCCTTGCCATGGTTTGGTTGGTGGTACCAGTATGGTCCTCTGAGACGTCTCCTTACCCCTACTCTAACCAACTTTAACCTTCATCATCAATTTGACAAATTTTACAGGTATATTACATTATACTGCAATTTTGGGCAACTCTTAATATGGCACTGATTACCTTGCATTATTTGTGCTAATCTGGACATTTTCTTCCTTAATGTTTATTAGCTCATAGTTTTAAAGTTAAGAAGTTAAGTGGCTCATGCCTGTAATCCCAGCACTTTGTGAGGCTGAGGCAGGTGGTCACTTGAGTTCAAGACCAGCCTGGCCAACATGGTGAAACCCCATCTCTACTAAAAATATGAAAATTAGCCAGGCATGGTTGTGTGCACCTGTAATCCCAACTACTAGGGAGGCTGAGGCAGGAGAACTGCTTGAGCCCAGGAGGCAGAGGTTGCACTCTGTACCACTGCACTCCAGCCTGGGCAACAGAGCGAGACTCTGCCTCAAAAAAAAAAAAAAAAAAAAAAAAAAGTTTCTTGGCACATAAGGCTAGTGGCTACTGTATTTGACAGCATAGATATAAATCATATTCATCACTCAGGAAAGTTCTATTGGACCACTCCAAGGTACACCTAGTATATGCAAGCATATTTTTTGTGTATCATTGAAAGTAATAGCCTGGGCAACATGGTGAGACTTTGTCTCTAAAAAAAATTGAAAAAAGTAGCTGGGTGTGGGAGTACACACGTGTAGCCCCAACTGCTTGGGAGGCTGAGGTGGGAGGATCACTTGAGTCCAGGAGTTGGAGGCTGCAGTGAGTCGTGCCACTGCACTACAGAGCCTGGGCAACAGAGTGAGACCCTGTAACAAA
>NW_016107543.1:1126166-1128186 GCF_001604975.1 Cebus imitator | reverse complement strand
TGCCTCAAAAAAAAAAAAAAAAAAAAAAAAAAAGACTCTCTTCTTACAAACTCATCTTTTATTCTTTCTTTTTTTTTTTAGATGGAGTTTCACTCTTGTTGCTCAGGCTGGAGTGCAATGGTATGATCTCAGCTCACTGCAACCTCCGCCTCCCAAGTTCAAGCAATTCTCCCGCCTCAGCCTCCCAGTTAGCTGCGATTACAGGCGCGCACCACCACCACGCCCGGCTAATTTTTTGTATTTTTAGCTAAGATGGGGTTTCACCATGTTGGCCAGGCTGGTCTTGAACTCCTAACCTCAGATGATCCCCCCCAACCTCGGCCTCCCAAAGTGCTGGGATTACAGGCGTGAGCCACCGTGCCCGACTGTTTTTATACTCTATGCATTTTGGGTATTTTTAGTAATGATGAGCTGTGCCTCCTTCACTTGTCTGACCATGTAACCAGCACCATTTTCAGTCTCTGCTGTATGAAGCTAAATATGCCATGCTCACCCGTGCTCTAAGTCATGAAGCTCATCACCAAAGACTACTTGTGAACAGTCACAGCTGGCAAATACATACCTTGAGAAGTGTTTCTTGCTTAGAGCCATTGGTTTATGAATGTTTTCCAGCCCGACTTCCTGATGTTAAATGCCAGTTTTGTGGAGTGCACACATTTGAAGAATGTGGCTTTAAGCTCCTGGCTTAATTAGTTTAAATGGCTCATGTAATGAATCCACTGTGTTCTTTCCTCACTGGAGATGTGAACTGCACTATATTTGGAACTAACACTTGCAATCCTATACGCTGTTGCCTGGGTGTTGAGCTATAATTTTGGTTAATATCACCATTAACTAGATTCAGGAAGTTATATGATGATGAATTTCACAAAGATTCTGGTGAGATGTGACTGGTTTGAAAAAATGGGGGATGAGGGTGCTCTTCTCATAGATACCCAATGTGTGGGGACCTCAGCTTGCTGATGCTGTTGAAATGAGGCCACATGTTCCTCCCACTGGGGCTTGCTTACCTCCTGATGCCTGCCATGCCAGCCTGAGCAACTGTGTTGTCATCCTGACTCCTAGGCTTGCTCCCATTAACTTGGTCTACACCTCACTGCTTTCAACAAATAAAACAAATGTGCCATCCATCCAGAAATGACCCAAGTGTGCACTAAACCCAGGAAAGACCTGAGACAGGAATAATCTAGGTAGCTTTAAATGTCCATATTCTCTGGGATCCACCCTTGGCTATCCCCAGTAAGATGCTGGGCAAAGATTCTCATTGGTATGTGAGCATCATAGAAGCAACAGAAGGCTGGTGAGAAGAGGACCAGCCTTTTCTAGTCATTATCAGATAATACAGTGGCACTGTGCTCCAGCCTCACAAGCTGCTATTTGATGTGACAGGTGTGCATTTTGGCCACTGGTCCAAAGACTTTGGTTATGGAGGAACCTTGTCAGAAAAGCCCCAATACATTAAACCCGAGTGCAGTATTTAAGGCAAGGTTCTGATGGATTTGTTCAATGGCTTTGGGATTCAGATGGCAGACAGTAGTTGCAAAAGCTTTTAGTACAAAAGGAAATGCTTATTATACTAGGCATTGAGGCTACAGTATCAAATAAGGTAGACTTGGTCTCTGCCCTAATGGAGCTTACGATCTAGCAGGGACGAGAGATACTGAATGAGTAATTTTAAGTGTGCCAATTCCGGAGTGGGAAGTTTAGTATGCTATACCAAGCAGTTCAAAGTAGGCTGAAGGTTCAGGAAAGTCTTCCTGGAAGAAATGTTAAACTGAAACCTGAAAGATGCGTAGTTGCCAGCCAGGCAAGGAGGAGGAAAAAGTGTACTTATTAGAAGAAACAGCATGTGCAATGGGCCTGTAGCTACAAAGAAGCAGACCTATTTAAGAAGGCAAAAGAGGGCTGGGTGCGGTGGCTAACGCCTGTGATCCCACCACTTTGGGAGGCCAAGGCAGGTAGATGACCTGAGGTCCTGAGTTTGAGACCAGCCTGGCCAACATGATGAAACCCCATCTCT
>NW_016107543.1:1121979-1125326 GCF_001604975.1 Cebus imitator | reverse complement strand
AAAAAAAAAAAAAAAGAAAAAGGAACTCAGGATAACAGAAATAAAGAAAGCTCTTGGGAAGGTGGGACAAGAGGGGTCTGGAGAGGTAGACCAGGGCCAGACAGGCAAGAACTTCGGCCTTGTTAAAGATTCAGAACTTGGCCAGGCATGGTGGCTCACATCTGTAATCCTAGCACTTAGGGAGGCAGAGATGGAAAGATCACTTGAGCTCAGGAGTTCAGGACCAGCCTGGGAAATACTCCATTCTCCTAAAAAGGTAAAAATATTCAGAACGCTAACTAAAAAACAATGGGAGAACATCAGATTCCTCATCTGCAAAGTGGGAATAACAACAGCTATCTCATAGTTACCAGGGAGCAAAATGAGAATACAAATAAAAAGTCTTTTGTAAGTTATAAAGCATTATAGGAACACTACTAAGATATTAGTAATAACAAGTTGTGCTGCTTTCTTAATAGGACCCAAGAGTTCAAACCACCTCCTAAGGAGAATATGAAATACCCTCTAAAACCCTGACATACTCCAGGGAGCGGACGGAAAAGTCGTAAGTTTATTTCAGTTGGAAATTCCAGTGTTAGGCTTATGAAGCCTGGGGGTGAATGGAGCTGTTTGGAGCAAGATCACACCATTTATGGCAATGTGGAGTTCTCAGCTCTACACCAAACCCCTGACACCACTTCCAGAAAAGATCATTCTGCCTCCTTCTCAAACCAGCCAGAGCAGAATCACCAAAGCATTCTTGTCTCTTAATTTCTTTCTTTTTTTTTGAGATGGAGTCTTGCTCTGTCACCCAGGCTGGAGTACAGTGGTGCGATCTCAGCTCACTGCAACCAGCCCTGACATGCCACCATGGAGAATGTAATGGTTCACTTTGGGCCATTTCCTCTCTGCCTGTAAAATATGAAACATTACCTAAGTACAGGAGGACAGAGCTTCTGCCCAGATAGGTATGTGATTTAGCACGCATTACCACAACCTCTTGCTACTCAGAGTAGAACTAGACACAGTTCTTCCACAGAGAGGTCAGTGACTACTCTAAATGTTCCACAGTACTACACTCCAGAGGTTGCAAACTTGCATTTTTTCTTGACCTATACAATGCTTTCAAAATCTTTTTGAAATTTTATTTATTTATTTATGTTTTCTCATGTGGCCTGTGTGTGGGAAGGTCACGAATCCTCAATCTGCTTGAAAATTTACATGCCAGCTTTTAGAACTCAAGGTATTTTAAATAAAAATCCAGATTACTGGCTTTTCTTGAAAAATCACCACCGGTGACGGCAGCTCATGCCTGCAATCCCAGCACATCGGGAGGCCAAGGTGGGATGATTGCCTGCTTGAACCCAGGAGTTCAAGACCAACTTGGGCAACACAGTACAACCTTGTTTCTACAGATAATTTAAAAATTAGCCACAGGGTTGGCTAGGCACAGTGACTCAGCCTGTAATCCCAGCCCTGGGGAGATGGGGGCGGGTGGATCATCTGAGTTCAGGAGTTCGAGACCAGCCTGGCCAACATGGTGAAACCCCATCTCTACTAAAAATAGAAAAAACTAGCTGGGAGTGGTAGTGCGTGCCTGTAATCCCAGGTACTTGGGAGGCAGAGGCAGGAGAACTGCTTGAACCCAGGAGGCGGAGGTTGCAGTGAGCCGAGATCGCACCATTGCACTCCAGCCTGGGGATGGAGCCAGACTCTTTCAAAACAAAATTAGCCAAGTATGGTGATGTGTGTCTGTGGTCCCAGCTACTCAGGAGGTTGAGCTGGTTATATAACATTCAGTCACTTACACAGCACTACCACATCCTTGTGGTCTGTACTGTGGTTGATGTTTTTATCATCTCTTCCACTCTCCCATGTATACACACACGTATGTACATACATGTACATACATACACACAGGCACACACATCTGTACACACATGTATACACATACAAACATGTTGATACATGCACACGTATGTATACACCTGTACACACATGTATGTATATATGTATGCATTTGTCCACAGCTGTTTTGCTTAGATCCATTTTCTTATAGACTTTTGAGACTGAGTCTCTCTCTCTTGCCCAGGCTGGAGTGCAGTGGCATGATTTCAGCTCATTTCAACTTCTGCCTTCTGGGTTCAGGCAGTTCTCCTGCCTTGGCTCCCCCGAGTAGCTGGGATTACAGGCACTCACCATCAAGCTTTGCTAACTTTTTTGTATTTTCAGTAGAGATGGGGTTTCAACATGTTGGTCAGGCTGATCTTGAACTGACCTCAAATGATTCACCCACCTCAGCCTCCCAAAACACTGGGTTACAGGTGTGAGCCACTGCGCCTGGCTTTTTTTTTTTTTGAGACAGGGTCTCCCACTGTCACGCAGGCTGGAGTGCAGTGGCACAATAATCGCTCACTGCAGCCTCCACCTCTTGGGCTGAATCGATCCTCCCACCTCAGCCTCCTATCTGAGGCTACAGGCATGAGTCACCATGTCCAGGCTAACATTTTAATTCAAACATTTATTAATTTAATGCTTCAATTAACTAAATTTCATTCATTCAATTTCTAGTTAACCAAAAGAAACCCAGGATAGCTGGAACAAAGAGGACTCATGCAGGCTGGTGCGCAGGCAGGATGGTTAGAAAGGAAGCAGCCACCTTGGACAATAAAGAGGAAAGCCCTCATGCTGGGGTTGGTGGAAACTGATATACTCTGTTTATGCCTCTGTAAGTATTATCCACAGCTGCAAAATTTAGCCTACTATGATTATGTTTTCTTTGTTTAAAAAAATCTTGGGCCAGGCATGGTGGCTCATGCTTGTAACCCTAGCACTTTGGGAGGCCAAGGTGGGCGGATCATCTGAGGTCGATAATTTGAGACCTGACTGACTAATATGAAGAAACCCCATCTCCACTAAAAATACAAAATTAGCCACGTGTGGTGGTGCACCTGTAATCCCAGCTACTCAGGAGGCTGAGGCAGGAGTATCACTTGAACCCGGGAGGCGGAGGTTGCTGTGAGCAGAGATTGCGCCATTGCACTCCAGCCTGGGCAACAAAAGCAAAACTCCATCTCAAAAAAAGAAAAAAAAATCTCATGGAGTCAATTATACATAAACACTAAATTAGGACTTGTCTGCTTAGTTTCCTGTGTTCCAATCATGAATTTATTCTCTATCATTCACTAAAAGTATAGACTTTTCCTGTACTCATTGCATCTTCTTTCTTGGGTATCTCCCTCCTGGAGGCTTCTGTCCTCTGGCTCCAGCCTTACTGATTGTTCCCTAGGCCTGCAGCCAGGCCAGCTATCACCCTAGGATTTCCCTTCATTATCATCTTAGAAGCTTTTTTTTTTTTTTTTTTTTTT